>NC_038045.1:16341195-16684190 GCF_002211085.1 Panicum hallii
AAAAATGCCTAACTGCGCATTGGGCATGAAGGACTTTACATATGCAAGGGCGTTGCTTACGCAAGCGACTGGAGCTTCGGATAAGAACTTGAGCATTTTTCTTCGGGGCTTCACGGAGCCATCCTAGCAGGGGCCGCGGGCCTGCCTCGCCTTCTTCTGGCGGGTCCACCATGTCCACCAGTTCCTAGGCGGCTCCCTGGAGGTCCTCCAGCTCCTTGCGCCGCTGCTCGTCCCTCTCGCCCAGCGCTTTGACTTGCTGAAGGCAGTCGACGAACTGACGTTCAGTGTCGTCGATCACCTTCTGCAGCCTTTCGACTTCATCTGTACGACGATACAGCATATTCTTCACGTTAGTAAGCAGCTCCTCTTTGTGTTTTATTACTTTCCTAAGCTCTGTGTTGAAGATGTTTCAGCAAGCAAGTGAAATCACTAAGGAAAAGTACTCGAGGGAAGCGAGGGCCTACCTTGGTGCGCCTTCTTTCTGCCTTGAGCTGCTCCTGGTACTCTGCCTGTTGCTCCTTGACCCGTTGTTGGAGCTCGGAGTTGGCCTCTTCAAGGTTCTTCAGGTCATTCTTGAGCAGCCAGGTCTCTCGAGTCCTTTCCTGCTTCAGCATATCAAGCTCGCGCTGCAGATAGCAGTTCTTCGTCTTCTCCTCGGAGATGCGCTTGTGCAGGGCACCTAACTCCCGCGCGTCACTCCACAACCGCGCGGAGTTTCTCCGACTTCTTCTGGGATTTGGTAATCACATGCTGCGCCAAAGGAGGAGAATGAGTACTAAACAACTCACCAATGCACACACCTGGAACTTTACGCGAGTACTACCATGGAGAAGTCGTATAACTCCCTTCAAGGTGCTCTTGAAGGTCTTCAGGTTCTCGGCCGTTAGTAGAAGATCATCCACCAGGTCGGTGGTGATGATGTTCTGGTACCCTAGCCCGGTCCTCAGCACCTCACGGGGACTCTCCGAGGGCCCGGCGGCATCCCCGGACGGCGGCGGCTGGACACCTGCAAGCATACGAAGTAGTCACCACATTGTCCCCGGACCCTGGCATCAAGCCGCGGGCAGGTAAGCGCGTACCTGTACCACTGGTAGGAGCGGCACCAGGGGCCACGACTTGTTCCTCGCCACTGGGCCCGGCTCCCTCTTGCCAGGACCCGGGAGGCGGCAAGTTGGGAGCCCCGCATCCGCTTCCGGGGCCACGACTTGTTCATCGCCACCGGGTCCGGCTCCTTCTTGTCGGGACTCGGGAGGCGGCAGTCGGGGAGCCCCGCATCTGCTTCAGGGCCCACTCTGCGGGTACAGGCCCCCAGGCGCCGAGGGCTCGGGGGCTGCTTGAGTTGAGGCAGGCGCCGCAGCCCTGCCCGGGTCCAGCTGGAGTTGCACCGCACTTGCAGCCCTGGCGACATCGACAACATGGTTATCCATGCAGGCGCGGTCAAGCCTTTCAAGCGATTGAAGCAAAACTTACAGTGTCGACTTCTTCTTGGCAGCCTTCTTCACCCGCCAGGCCCGCCGAGGAACGCTCGTCGCTGATGGCGAGGCTTGGCCGGCCGATGGAGGGGTTTCCGCCACGGCAATTGTCACCGCCGCGACGTCGGAGGGGCCTGTCCCCACCCTTTCGGGTTCAGATCCGGGTGGTGGAGCAGGAAGACTGCAAGGGGGTGCTGTTAGTGTTCGGCATCATTGGAACTTGGTAACTGGCCAAAACAGCAACTCCATACCTGGAGGACTCGACTTCTTCGGCCTTGCGTTTGCGCATCTGCCGCTGGCCCTTCGGCACCGGTGGCAAAGCGCCGGCCAACTCCAAGCTCTGGTCGGAGGAGTTCTCCCGGCGCGCTCCCCCCTCGGTTCCTTCACTCGCCGGCGAGTCCACGCACTCGGAGGACTCGCCGCTGCCTTGAACCGTAGCAGGGCGAGTTGTCTTGGTGGCAACGGCGGTGGCCGGACGCGGTCCTTCTCCGGCTTCTTCCCCCGCCCACGGGCTCGCGCATTCGGCGGACTCGTTGCGGCTTTGAGCCGCAGCAAGGCGAGCCTTCTTGGCGGCTGCGGCCGCAGAGGGGAGGAGGTGATACGCTCGGGGGAGGTCCGGCTGCGGCGGGTAGCTGCAGTACAACTCCGAGTGCCCCTGCAGAAAAGTTTTTCAGTATACCATCGGCGCAGTAACAGATTTCTTCAGTAAAAGAAGTCGAACACTCACCGGCGGCGGCGGATTTTGCGCGGAGAACAGAGTGGGCACGTATGGCACGGCGTTCACGTCCAGCAGCACCCGCTGAACTCGCTGGAGCGCGACTTCGTCGGGTACCTCTTCTGTGCACATACGAGAAGGGTCAGCGGGGCCGGTGTACTCGAAGCCCAGATTACAGCGCTGCTGGATGGGTTGGACGCGGCGCTTGTAAAAGGAGAACATGACGGAGGCGCCGGTCACCCCCTCCTTCTTCAGTGCATCGATGGCCTCCAGCAGCTCCTTGACTTGAATCATTTCCATGCCGGAGGGTTCAAGGTTCCACTCCCCCCTCACCACGGGCGGTTTGCTCGACTTCGTCGGCAGGGGGGGAGCATGGTTCTCGATGTAAAACCAGAGGTTTTTCCACCCAGGAAGGTTGGAGGGGAATCTATATGCAAGGTATTTCTCGCCGGCCTGCTGTCGCAGTTGGATGCCGGCGCCTCCTACCACGGCGAGTTTTTTTCGTGGTTGGCTGGGGTTTCATGCGGAAGAGGAAGCGGAATAGATCCCAGTGGGGTTCAATTCCGAGAAATGCTTCACAAAAGTGGATGAAAATGGAGATGTGGCAGATGGAATTCGGGTTGAGGTGATGGAGCTCAAGCCCGTAGTAGTAAAGAAGGCCGCGGAAGAAAGAACAAGTGGGGAGGGCCAATCCCCGTTCGGCAAAATGGAAGAATGTGACGATTTCGTCGACATTCTCCATGGGGAAAGGTTCACGGAAAGAGGGGCGCCAGTTAACAAGGTTTTTCTCTTGGAGCAACCCCTCGGAAACCAGTTTGTTCAGATTGTTAAGGGAGCACTTACTGTGTGACCATTCCTCGGTTGGTGGTTCTGCCGCTTTCTTCTTCCCCTCGATCTCCGACTTCTTAGGCGCCATCTCCAATGCGCTACGCCACGAGATGCTCGGGGGCTGCAGGGAGAGGGGCGGGGAAGTTGGAGTAGGAGGATCTCCTTGGGCAGTGGCGGCGGCGTTCGGCTCAGATTGGGGTTTTGGTGGTTTTTGGCGGAATGCGGATTGAAAGCACAATTTTCCCTCCTATGGCCGCGGGGTTAAGTAACCTGCGGGATGGGGAAAAGTAACTGTTCAGAAGACCAAGAGTTGTTTTGTGGAATATTCCGAAGGTGAGGGGTCACTTGGTGGTCTGATTAGATTGAATATTTGATTAATTATTTCTTCCGGGCCAATTAGCCCGAAAGAAGGGGTTTTTCGAATCTTTGGTCTAATTGCATCATTTGTACCATCACTTTGGTCTCCCCTTACAGTGTCATTGTTTAGCCTGTATGCCATGATTTTTTGGACCCTTATCTCCAATTTCGTGGGATTTGGATTCAAGGCTCGGGGGCTGCGGGGTACGTGGCATCGACTACTTATTTTTCAAGTTTCTTTGAAGGATAAGGAGGATTACAAATTAATGGGACCCTCAGCCTGGTTCTCCGATTCAACCTGAGGCTCGGGGGCTACTCCATATGGAGTGCGATTTTTCAATCGCACACCATAACAGAACTAAAATTTGGGGCATGAGCACCTCATAGCTTCGATGCGGCCAAGGATGTACTCGAAGCAGGGTTTCAAGATGAAGCTTCAGAAGAAGTCGAAGACTACTTTGAAAGTACTCGATAAGCCTGCAGTACTCAGCTACGAAGAGCTCGGGGGCTTGTCAAACCCGGGGCTACCGGGCTGGGCATGTAGCGTAGTCTACGGAGGTTTAAGAGATTAAGTTCGTCTTATCTCTTATTCATTTTGTTTATCTTTTATTTATCCCGTTTAAATAGGAGATAGAGCTAACCAACGCGGAGAGGATCTATCCGAGACATGTTCTGGTAGGATCCCTCGGCAAAGGTTGGTTAGCATCTTTGTAACCCTGGCCTCTCGGATATATAAGGGAGGTCAGGGACCCCTCGAAACAGGAGATCATTAGGTCATTCTATACAGAAGGCAATACGAGCCATACAGGACGTAGGGTGTTACGCTCCGTGCGGCCCGAACCTGTCTAAGTCTTGTGTTCCTTGCACCTTCGAGTTCCTGATCTCGGCGTTCCCTTACCCAAAACTTACCACCTTGGGTATATCCCACGGTGGGCAGCCGGTTAAACACCGACAAGGGTCTATCGGGGCACTGTCCTTTGGTGTGGCTTGCCAGTTGGCATTATCAGCCAGGGGGCCGACGGCCGCTGCCCCTCGACAGGACAGAACAGGGGAGGGGAGAGAAGAGAGAGGGAGGGAGAGAGAAAAGGGTCGGGATTCAAATTAAGTTTTCTCAAAATTTTGTACAGAAATATGAAAAATTTTGAACATAAAAGTTGTAGGGAATTTGAAAGGCTACAACTTTTGTTTTGGATCAAAGTTCATTTGAGCCTTAGTTTAGAAGTTATATTAAATTTAAAACTACTAGGATTTGAATTCCTATTCATCTTATGTGTTTAACATTTGAATTTGCAAATGATGTTTGCAGTACAATTTGTGAAAGGACCTCAAGATGCATAGACGGGGGGTGAATAGGCTAATCTGAAACTTAAAAACACTTTGAACACCGTCAGTAACACAGATATCTAGATACTCCGGATATATGTCCGGATACTCCGGATTTTGTGTCAGGAGTTTCCGGAGATAATGTTCGGACTATCCGGGTATGAAACAATCTAATAGAAAACAACGATACTGATGCTGTAATTTAGATCGAGTGAATTTAGAAGAGCTAGTGGTACGTTTGGAGTGTTTCTCACCAGTTGTCTTTCTTAAGATACTTGTATAATAGTAGACCTTCTTTTCTTGTTACCTTTCTTGTCATCTCGCTTTACTCCTTGTCAGAAGCTCTTTGCCTTATCTCTCCTTTCGATTTCTAGACTTTGCGAATCTCTCATCAACACCTTCTACTCAATCCAATTGAAAGCAAGTGAAGAAGATCCAAATCCAAATTCTCTCCTTTTCTCGATACCCATCTAATTATCTTGTCGCCTCCTTGATGAAATCTTTTGCCCTAACTCTCCTAATTTGTCACCAACCCTCACGAATCTTGGGATGAGATTCTATTTAAGGGGGGTAGTTCTGTCACACCCTAAAATATTTAATTTTAGGATGTAAATATCTTTCAGAATGTGTTCATCTATCAATAGGATTTTTCGAGAATTTTCCAGATTCTTCTTGTAAGCTCTATTCTTTTGTACGCTCTTTTAAAGCTTTCCTTTTTGTTTGTTGTATCTGTTCTTAGTTGTTCTTGTTGTTTGCTTGCTTGTATGCTTGGGTCAGATGCTTGTGTGACGTTAGAAGGAGCGATCCAAGATCTTTGAAGATTTAGAGTTTCAAGAACAAGAGTTGAAGACTCTGAGTAGCTATTCTTTAAAAGAAAGGCAAGTGTTTCTTTGATCATTCTTTAGTCCTAATAATCACAATAAATATAACTTTTCTATATGCATGCATGTGTCCTAATTTTGATAGATCCTAATTAAGGATATGCCTAATATTTACGATCATTCCTTGCAACCTGGGTTTTACCTTTATGTTGGGTAGCTATTGCTTAGTTGCTATAAATGGTTCTGGTTTGGGAATAATATACAACCATGATGTCAACGATGATGATGTTATACCTGTTCTATCCATGTTCATGCGCTATGTGTTGTTAATCACAAGATCATATATTTTAATTGGAACGTGGAGAACCACCCAGGAAAACAGTGCAATCACAATACTATATGGCTCTGGTCTTGGCTAATTAATTAGAGACTCTAGCTTATGATAATCTTACCGAAAGGGCAAGAGGGGTTGCATCGACGGGGTATAGCTCGGCCCTTTCAAGGCTTTGATATGTGGTCCTTGGCTAAGGCACTACCTCACTAGGGAGAGTTATGACCGCTTTGACTTGAAACCTTAGCGGATTGTCATAATTTAGGGAATCTTTGTAAAGGCCTCGTAGTGAATCTCTTGCCACTCACCTCGGAAGTGTTTAAGAGGCTAGCTACCTCGGGCAAATTGGGAGACACGAATTGTGGGTAAAGTGTACAATCTCTGCAGAGTGAAAACTGATATATCAGCCGTGCTCACGGTTAAGAGTGGCTTGGACCCTCACATGATAATTGAACTTGAAGATGAATTAAATCGTGGACCATGTTTATGGTTATGGTTATGCTTAAGCTATATCTCTTCTATTTATTTTAATGTGGGTTGGTTATCGCAGTAAGCCAGCCAGCCTTTCCTTGGTTTTGGCCTTCATGTCATATAATTCCTAACACTTGCTGAGTGCCAACCATAAGTGTACTCACACTTATTATAATTGCTGCTCAAAGGAGAAGGTGATATGAAGTCTTTTGAAGATGATGCTGAGTTCTAGGCCTACGCAACCCCCGGTCGATTGCCTGTGAAGTTTGGAGTCTTCGTTTCCAGGATAAGCTGTATAACTCTGATAATCTTTATAGTCTTTTAATTCTCTTTTCGTGATACTGTTGCTGATTATTCACTGATGAAGTCACTATATGTATGGAACTTGATCCTGGCATACATATAGTTATGCATTCGGTTTGGTTCTTAAAACCGGATGTGACAGAGGTGGTATCAGAGCTGTGTCGATCGTAGGACGCCAGCCTCGATAGCAATGGTCGTTTTCTAAGATCTATTTTGACATAAAAATCATATTTTACCATATCCTTGACCCTCTTGTTGTTTATTCCTCATCCTTCTTCATTTATCTCATCCTTGATGCTGCTTTTATCTAACTCTGTATCCTTTTCTTTTATTCTCTCCTTTCCATTGCTCTTACATCTCATAATTTTCTTATCCACTTGTACCCTCATTGGCATTGGTTACCTTGTATCAATTTGTTCCAATTTACCTCCTCCTTGATTTCAAGTATGGCCACATTGGAAATCCCCTTGCCTTTTCTTCCAAATGGATTCATTTTTTCTCCTCTCCTCCTGTTTCAAACGTTATATTGTCCGACCTTGTGCCCGATACGACAAATGGAAACAATGGTGTACTATAAGAAGTCAAGCGAGAGCACTGAAGAGTACATTGGACTCACAGGTGTTACAACCAAGAAGTGGATGTTGTGCCAGACTCAAAGTCAAGATGAGAATGCCTACATCAATAATGTTGAACCATTAGGATATGACCCATACTCAGGAGGTTTGCCTTTTCAGTCGTAAAGCGTTAGTTTTGGTTGTTTGATAGTTGGTTTTGGTGTGCTTGTAATGCTTGTTGTTTTGTTCTTGTTTGTTTAGATTCCTTGTTTTTGCTCGTTGATGTGTTGTGAGACTTAGTGCCTACAATGACATCATTTATCCCTTAGTTTCCTCGTCAACGATGCCCTCTCGTTCCAAAGCAAAAGCTAGCAGAGAAGACCCAAATCCATTTTCTCTCTTTATATTGATACCCATCTTTTTACCTTGTTGTCTTCTTTCTACCACCAGATTTTGTGAACTTCTCATCAACCCCATCTCCTGGGAAGCACGTGAAGAAGACCCAATCATCTTCCCTTCTTTTCTTGTTTCCCATCTTATCATCTCGCTTTACTCCTTGTCAGAAGCTCTTTGCCTTATCTCTCCTTTCTAATTCTAGACTTTGCGAATCTCTCGTCAACGCCTTCTGCTCAATCCAATTGAAAGCAAGTGAAGAAGATCCAAATCCAAATTCTCTCCTCTTTTCGATACCCATCTTATTATCTTGTCGCCTCCTTGATGAAATCTTTTGCCCTAACTCTTCTATTTTGTTACCAGCCCTCACGAATCTCGGGATGAGATTCTGTTTAAGGGGGGTAGTTCTATCATACCCTAAAATATCTAATTTTAGGATGTGAGTATCTTTCAGAATGGGTTCATCTATCAATAGGATTTTTCGAGAATTTTCCAGATTTTTTTGGCGATTATTCTCTTTTTCCGAAGAGCTAAATCCATTTATTGGAAAGTTCTAAAAATCTATCTCTCGAATTCCAAGTATTTTATTTGGATTCCTCGTGACCCAAATTACCTCCCGAGTTTTCATCGGAATTTTTGGGATTCTTCTGGATATATCTTTCGTGGTTTAAAATATTTATCTAGACTTTTCTAGATTTATTTTAATCTTAAAACATGTTCTGGAAAATATTTCTATTTTGATATAAAATTCTCATTGTCGTCAGACCGAGCCGTATCTTTGTTGTACATCCATTTAACCTTATCCTCCCTGAATCCTTAACATGCCCCATCGAGCTCCCGATCCTCTAACCGTTTCCCCCCGATCAAGTCATGCTTGAAAACGACGCCTCGTGGCTCGTCTTCAGTGTTTTTCCGACGATGTTCGATCACCATCAGCTCCAACGACTCGGCCTGATCTCTCCCTTCTCTTTTCACGCTCTCGAATAACCTGTTCATGTTCAACCAGCGCTATCAACCCATTTTCATGTTTGGCTCTCACCCGAACCTGTTTCGGCCCATAACCAAACTCGCTCGGCCATTCTCGCTAACTTTTTCCGTTACCTCTTCCTTCCTCACTTTGCTCGCTAACTTGTGGGGCCCGCTGGTCAGTCCAATCTCTTTCTCGTGGGCAATCTGGACTCAAGGATGAGTCCCAGCCCGATGCGCCTCCTCGTCCCTACTTGCTCCTACTTGCCAAACCTCAGGCCTCCGCGCCCCTATAAATCCAGCACGCAACCCTAGGCCCGCATCTCCTCCTGCTCGTGCTCCCTCCTGCACAGCCGCCGTCATCTCCTCCTCCCTGTCCCCCCCCGCAGGTCTCTGCGACCTCCCCTGCATCGCCGCCCCTAGCCTCCCCTCGAGTCCCTGTTGCCGCGCATCATCTTCGCGTGCACCCCTGCACAGCCGCCTCCTCGCGTGTGCCCTGCTCCGCTCGCCCCCCGTGCGCTACCCTCACACCCCTGCCGCCTGCGTCTCGCCTAGCGCCGCCCCTACAGCAGCAGTGCGCCACCACGGGCGCCGCCGTTGCCCCTTGCATTGCTGCACAGCCGCGCCTTCCTCTAGCTGCCGCGCCACCAGGAGCGTCGTCGCCCTTTTGTGTGTCTCCTACTGCAGCCCTACCGCCCCCCCTGACGGCCTCCTCGTTACCCCTGCCCTGCCCTTCCTCCTCCTACACAACTGCAACCCCTCCGCCACCAGGAGACGATGAGCAGAGACGCCGCCGCCTTGCGCCCAGACCTGCAGCGCCACCATCCCTCCACGCCAACCCGAGTACCTACAGCCCATGCACCTCGCCTTCCCCCCTGTGCGCCGCCCTCGTCCCTACCCGCTTTCCCCCCTGCAGGCCGCCGCCAGAAGGAATAGAGGTGCCGCCACCATGACCAGACAGCCGCCGCTCCTCTTCCTGGCCAAAAATCCGACCGTATTCATCCGTCCCCGATGCAGGAAAGAGGCAAATCGGAACGCCCTTGATGTCCTCTCTCTATTCCCTCTCTTCCCCCGCTCTCCCATGGTCTGAATCGCTGCAATTTTGGCCAGCAGCAAGCTCCCGTACGCCAGCCTTGGAGGAGCTCTAGGTTTTGCAGTCCAGTCCCTGGAGAAGGATGTAATTTTCCTGTTCTTTCTTGTGTCTTGCAAAAATTGCAGAAAACCCCCTGGATCTATTACATCTTCTCAATCTAGGCCCACCGAGGAATTTTTCAGATTTAACCCTAAACTTTTCCTAAATTGCAAGCACTATTTTTTGTGTCTTGCAATTATTTGCTTCTAGCCCCTAAAGTCTATAGTTAATTACGTATAGGTCCCTGCAACCTTGTTTCATGCGTAGTTTTCGCGTTTTAGATTCGTTTCAACCCGATCTTTTTGCATTGGTGTTCTAAAACCCTAAGCTATCGTTTTGTAGCATTGTTGTACCATAATTCCTATTTTCAAAATTAAATATAGATTTAATTTGATTAATGTCCTCTCATCTAGTTTTCTAATTAAAATCCAATTAGAACTTTACTCCGATTTTCTTAATTAATGTTAATTTGATTAATATCAACTTAAATGCGTTTTAGTTATCATTTGCTTAGTCCAACATGAACCACAATGTTCGACATTTAGATGCTCTCACCGGTTTCTTTTCTAATTAATTATTTAATTAGGATAATTTGTATATAGACGATTATGTATAAAATTTGACTAAGTTGTACCTCGTCTTTGTAAATGCAAATATAACATAAGTTAATTATAATTAGGGATATTCTCTTTTGAATATCTTTTACATTAGTTTTCTAAATTAAAATAAATGAAGCTTATAGTTTACTTGTTCTCTTTTATAATATAAATCTTCCGAAAGCTGTTTCTTTTCAACCCTAGTTCCGTTTTCCACGTTTCTTTCATTCTCGTAACCGTAGCAGCAAACCCTATTCTTTTGTACGCTCTTTTAAAGCTTTCCTTTTTGTTTGCTGTATCTATTCTTAGTTGTTCTTGTTGTTCGCTTGCTTGTATGCTTGGGTCAGATGCTTGTGTGATGTTAGAAGGAGCGATCCAAGATCTTTGAAGATTTATAGTTTCAAGAACAAGAATTGAAGACTCTAAGCAGCTATTCTCTCAAAGAAAGGCAAGTGTTTTCTTGATCATTCTTTTGTCCTAATAATCAAAAAAATATGAAACGAACCGGGTTCCCAAATCGAGGAATTCGACTCCCTGTATCATCATGATAGTCCCTGGATCAAGTGCTATCACATACAGAACTCATTCCAGGCATAATATCATAGTCATACTCTGCTCAAGGTCAAACATGAGTTTAATTATTACATAAATCCATTGGATTGGTAGTACGGAATAAATTAGAAGACTCTCGGCTAGAGCGATTCAAGCAGAAAACATAAAACGGTAGCTAGTCCTCGGGCCGTCCTTCATCTTCTGGAACCTCCTCCATAGGCAACTCGAGTGTAGCATGGGCTTCAATCGTACCAACCATCATCATTCGGGTCAAAATGATCTAGGCTATCCCCAAGGTATGGGATAGGTTCACGTCACCATCCAAATGCAAGCTTTATAGTGGATTATACTAAGGATATAACAAAGTTCAAGGGGTAAAGCTAGGATTTCCTATGCATGCAACTTCATACATATATAAGTATACTCATCTTCTTCTAATCCCGACTCGGGCCCTTCCAGCATTCCAGACTCCCGGTCAATGCACACCTTCCAAACTACCAAGACGATGCGAGGACTCCCTCTCATCGAATCTCAACTGCCCCCTGGCAGGAAGTCATTCTAGAGGGAGGTAGAAATCATGAGTAACACTAACTAATAAGAGCAACAGAGGAGTAGGGATGTCCATGAACGAGGATGCAGCTATACGCATAGATTACACCCTACAAGGGTTGTACACCTGGACCCACTCGAATCAACACTAGTTGGAGATTAGCCGACTAAGAGACGAAACACCGGTCTACTGAAATAGAACTAGGAGCCACGGCACCATCCAGCTTTCCTGGGTCTTGGGCGCATCCTCCCACAAGAGGTCACCCCAGGATTGTGAAGCCTCCCATGCGTCTCGGGGAACGTGAGGTTAGCACCTCCTTCCCCTACACCGATACTCGATCCTCCTACCGGCCTGGTACCGTGCTTGCTAGCCCCGGACCGGACCCACCCTCATAATGGGTAAGTGGTGTGCACGCTTAACATATTCCCACAAGTCATAGTTACTCTCACTCGGTCCTTAACTGCCGAAGCAGGCATCTTCATCATATGCATCTCCACCATGGTGGTCCGCGATTGCTCCCTTGACGGGTGCCCCAACACCTCAACCATATAACCCAAAAGTTGTACCTACCACAGGTACTCCGTAGGGTGTGCCAAGATACACACCCCAAGCTCTCGATCCATGATCGAGTTAGGTTTGCCCACTCCCGGCTAAAACCCTAAACACCAACTCCTGAGTAGTATGATAGGTTTGCCCACTCACACCAAGACTATCCATTCATTTTCACACATACATATTCAAGGTACGGCAAGGTATTTTGTATAGTAAACAAGTGTGATAGGTTTGCAAGGAGTACGGGTAAATAAGATAGGCCATGCAGGTTCATCTTGACATAATTACACAAATAGCAATAGCATATCTAACAAGCAATGCCTAATAGGTATTCAGATCATAGATGGGCATGAACCTGGTGTCTTTTCGTAGTCCTCCTGGGCTTCCTCCGATAGGCGGGACCCGCTTGTCGGTCTCCCACCGGATCTGGTGTGGCTGCCTGATCCGGTGCGGCTCGGGCTCAGGGTGGCCGTGCGTCTGTGTGCGTGCCAGTGTATGTGGCGTGCGTCCGGTGGGTGCTCGAGGAAATGCCCAAAGGGCTTGGCCGCGACGCGAACGCGACGTAGCGGCCGTGTCGCAGGGTCGCCGTGCACGGTAAAGCCATGGCGGGGTCATGGCACGGCATGGCGAGGCGGGGCATGGCTCAGCCTCACGGCGCGGGTGCGCACGCATGCACACGGGCCCTGGCTTCCTAGGGCCGCGGCGTGGCTGTGCCGTGCGCGGGGCACCGGCATCCCGGGCCCACGACACGACACTACGATGGAGGGCGACGGCGGCCGCGAGGTGCAACATGCGGCGCGACGAGTTCCGGCACAGAAGCGGCACGCCGGCCGTATGGGAGAGGGGTCCTAAGGCCGGGCTAAAGAAGGTTCATCGGCGGCACTAGGCATCACGCCGACAGCAAGGGGGTAGGAGCAAACAGCGGCAAAGCTCACCGGTGGCTCGCTAGCGAAGGACCTAACACGGTGGCGACCGGGTGCAGGCGGGTCGGGGCCATGCAAGGCGCGCGGCTTCATCATGGTCGTCGTACGGGCGCTGGCGTGGTGAAGGCAGTCCGGCGGCGACGTCCTCCTCCTCCTCGCGCTCCTCTCCTCCTCCACTTCCTCCCTCTTCTCTTCTTCTTGTGTGGCGGCGGCGGAAGGGGAAGATCCCTAGGGCTCTAGGGTTTCTCATGGCGGCCGAGGGGGATTTATAGCTAGGGCTTGGGTGCGGTTACCCGGGGGTTTTTGGCGTCTGTGCAGGGACGCGTGGCGGCATCGTGGCAGCGCAGCACGGCTAGGGCTTTGCGAGGGAGCGCGGCGGTCAAGGCGAGGTGGAAAAGGAGAGTGCGCTCTCCCGTCGTAGAGCGGAGCGGCGCGAGCGGGCTGGCAGTGACGTGGGCGAGCGGGGCTGTGTGGCGCAGGCTAAAGAGGAAAAGGCACGGGCAAAAGGTAGCGGCGGTTGGAGCGCCTTGTCGCGAGGTGGAGCGAGCGGAGCGAGGCCGAGAGAGCTGTGGGGGCGGGCGATGAGAGGAGGAAGGGAAAGCTGACAAGCGGGTCCCGCTTGTTAGCTGCCCCGGGCGGAAGATGAGGGGTCGCGACGCGGTGAGGCCGGCCGGCTGGGCCGGGCCATGGCCTGTGGGCTGCAGGGCTGTGTTGGTGGGAGAGAAAAGAAAAGAGGGACGTGGGCTGGGCCGTGCGTAAGTGGGCCGGTGGGTTGTGTGTGTTGGGTTTTGGCCCATGGTGGTTAAGGTGATTAGGGTTTGAATTTGAATTTCAATGGCCCATTCAAATTCAAATTCCACTCAATTGGATCAAACAAATTTGGAAGCAATTCAAGTAAAATCCAATCAACAAATTTAAACAAGATAATTTGTAATTAAATCCAAGAGACTTCAAATAATCACACCAACATCTCAATAGTTCTTGCTTTAAATAAAGTTACATTGAATTTGCATCATTAACATTCTAGGTGTAAACCTAGGATGTTACAGACAACCCCCTCACAAGAATCTCGTCCCCGAGATTAGAGGTTTACTTGGTCCTCTAAAAGGTGCGGGTACTTCTTCTTTAGATGAGACTCTTTTTCCCATGTGGCTTCCCGTTCTGTGTGATTACTCCAAAAAACCTTGCAGTACGGTATAGAGGTCTGCCTAGTCTTTTTGTCTGCCTGGGCCAGTATTTTTATGGGATATTCCACATACTCAAGTGTTTCTTGCAAGTCTAGTGCCTCTGGCGGTATTGTCTCATCTGGCACTCACAAACATTTGCATAATTGAGAAACGTGGAAAACTTGGTGTATCCCAGCAAGTTCTTCTGGTAGTTTCAACTTCTATGCCAATTCGCCAATCCTTTGAATGATCGGGTACAGTCCAACAAACCTGGGAGCTAGCTTCCCATTAACATGGAATCTCTTGGTGCCTTGAAGTGGTGACACTTTTAGGTACACATGATCTCCGACGTCAAACTTGAGGTCTCTCCTCCTCTTGTCGGCCTAGCTCTTCTATCTGCTTTGTGCTATCTTCAGGTTTTCCCTGACCTTGGCGACATTCTCTTCGGCTTCCACGATTGAGTCCGGACCAAAATACGATCTCTCCCCTATTTCTGACCACATCAGCGGTGTTCTGCATTTTCTGCCATAAAGTGCTTCGAAAGGTGACATCTGCAAATTGGCCTGATGGCTGTTGTTGTACGTGAACTCTACATAGGATAAACTCTTTTCCCAATCACTCCCGTAGGCTAACACACATGCCCTCAACAAGTCCTCGAGTATTTGGTTCACTCTCTTAGTCTGCCCATCAGTCTGGGGGTGAAAGGCGGTGCTATAATCTAACTGAGTCCTTAAGGACTTGTGTAAACTCTGCCAAAATTTAGCTGTGAATTGAGGCCTTCGATCTGACACTATGCTTCTTGGTGCCCCGTGTAGTTTTAGGATATTTTCCATGTACAGTTCTGACAGTTGACTCACGGTGTAGGTGGTTTTGACGGGGATGAAGTGTGCTACCTTGGTCAAGCGATCAACGATTACCCATATGGAGTCATTGCCCTTCTGTGTTCGCGGCAACCTTGTTATGAAGTCCATACAAATGTCATCCCACTTCCACAAGGGAATATCTAGTGGTTTCAGCAGACCGGCAGGGCGCTGATGTTTAGCCTTGATCCTTCTAAAAATGTCACACTTAGCCACGAATTCAGCTATGTCCGTTCTCATGTCGTTCCACCAGAAATGGTCCTTCAGGTCTTGGTACATCTTCGTGCACCCCGGGTGTATAGCGTACTTGGAGTTATGCGCCTCTCTTAGTATCTCGGTACGGATCCCTTGATCCTGGGGTACACATATGTGATCTTTCAGCCATAAGGTTCCTCGATCGTCGACTCTGTAGTCGGTCGCTTTTCCATCCCGCATTGCTCGCTTGAGCTTCTAGAGTTCTGGGCATTGCTTCTGACCTTGCCTGATTTGATCTTCCAGGTTGTACTTGACTGTCAATGCATTCAGGTGCCCTTGCTCTATGATTTCCAATTTCAGTCTCTCTAGTTCATCGCATAGTTCGGGTTGTTTGTCACGAACCATTAGATTGTTGCAATAGTGCTTTCTGCTTAAAGCGTCTGCTACTACATTGGCCTTGCTAGGATTGTACTGAATGTTCAAATTGAAGTCCTTGATCAGCTCTAACCATCTCCTCTGCCTCATATTCAGCTCTGCCTGGGTGAAGAAATACTTCAGACTCTTGTGATCGGTATAGATATCGCACTTGTTGCCAATTAGGTAATGCCTCCAAATCCTTAAGGCATGTACCACGGCTGCGAGTTCAAGGTTGTGGGTAGGGTAGTTCTCTTCGTACTTCCTCAACTGCCGTGAGGCATACGCAACAACTCTACCGTCTTGCATCAGCACACAATCGAGGCTTTGACGACAAGCACCGCAGTAGACTACGAAGTCTTTCCGGATGTCTGGAAGAGTGAGGACAGGGGTAGTAGTGAGTCGGGATTTGAGCTCTTGAAAGCTGGCTTCACACTTGGGTGACCAAATTAACGGTACGTTGTTCTTGAGTAGCTCGGTCATTAGCTTGGCAATCTTGGAGAAATTCTCGATGAACTGTCTATGATATCTTGCTAAACCCGGGAAGCTCCGGATATCGGTAACATTCTTCGGCTGCTGCCATTCTGACATTGCTTCGATCTTCTTGGGATCTACGGCAATACCATCTGTAGTCAACACATGGCCTAGGAAGGCAACCTTCTCTAGGCATAACTCACACTTACTGAACTTGGCATACAACTGGTTCTGCCTCAACCTCTCGAGCACAACCCTCAGGTGCTCAGCGTGTTCCTCGGCAGATTCGGAGTAGATCAAGATGTCATCGATGAAAACTATGACAAACTTGTTGAATTCTTCCATGAACACCTTGTTCATCATGTTCATGAAGTAGGCGGGTGCATTGGTTAGTTCGAAGGATACCGTGTTGAACTCGTATTGGCCATATTTGTTCACAAATGCTGTCTTCGGAATATCGCATTCCCGAATCTTCATCTGATGGTACCCGGACCTTAGATCTATCTTGCTGAAGAATCTGACCTTTCTCAACTGGTCAAGCAGATCATCTATTCTGGGTAATAGATATTTGTTCTTGATGTTCATTGCGTTCAACGAACGGTAGTCGATGCACAACCTCATGGTCGCATCCTTCCTTTTCACAAACAACACAGGTGCTCCCCATTACGAAGCCCTAGGCTTGATGTATTGTTTATCTAGCAGGTCCTTCAGCTGTTTCTTCAACTTGGTGAGCTCTTCTGCGGACATGCGGTAGGGTCGCTTCGCGATCGGTGCCGTGCCTGGCACAAGGTCGATCACGAACTCGACATCCCTGTCTGGTGGTAGCCCTAGCAATTCCTTGGGAAATACATCCGGATACTCGTAAACCACTAGCACATCTTCTAGTGTTCTCTCTCCCAAGTTGTTCAAGTTGTACACCTGAGGTACATCCTGGGACTTCAATGGTTCCACCTCAACCTTCTTCCCACTAGGGTGTTCCAGTCTCACTAACCTGGGTGAGCAAGATATAACGCCCTTGTGTGTGATCAACCAATCCATTCCCAAAATCACATCTATCCCCTCTGATGGCAACACTATCAAGTCAGCTGTGAACGACAACCCCTATATCATGATTCTCACTCCCTTACAAGCTAGTGTGCACCTATGATCTCCCAGCGGAGAGCTAGTGATGATGGGGTGGCTCCTCGGCGTCATTAGAAGGGATTTTTCTGCAACACACTTCGAAGAGATGTAGGAGCAAGTGGCTCTTGAGTCAAATAACACCAAGGCCTTAGAGCCATTGATAAGGTACTCACCTGTCACAACGTCAGGAGCATCCCGAGCCTCCTCCTCAGTTAGGTGCGTGAGGTGGCCATGGTCTACGGAGCGTGGAGCCTGAGCGGGCCTGCCGGCGAAGCCAGGCGTGCGAGCTGGAGTAGGGGTCTTCTTCTCAGGGCACTCGTAGGACTTGTGGCCCAGTTTGTTGCAAGTGAAGCAAACAAACGGTGTCGAGCCACTGTTGGTCCTCTGTGCCGGCTGCTGGCGGTGGTAGCTGCCTCCTCCTTGGTTCTGCTCTCCGTAGGTCTTGTTGCTGGAGTAGTGGTTGCCTCCCCCACTGTAGTTCCTGTTCGGCTAACTGGGGCCGGAAAGGAAACCGCTTCTTGGTGGCAGGGGTGGCGCGTTCCTTGCCTTCTGGAAGGGCCTGTCTCGTACCTAGTGGTCGGCCTTGCGCTTCTTGTTGCGCTGCCGTTCTTCCCATCCCATCCTCTCTCTCTCCACAGCAATGGCATGATTGACCAAGCTGCGGAGCGATGGGTACTCGCATCCCGTCACAATCTAACAGATGCCATGGTGCAGTCCGTGGAGAAACCAGAACTGTTTCTTCTCCTCGGTGTTGGTGTCATCTGCAGCGTACCTCATCATCTTGGTGAAGTGGTGCTCATACTCCTCTACCCTCATCGTACCCTGAGTCATGGTACGGAATTCCTAGGCCTTCTGGATCATCACCTGCCGGGGCACGTGCTACTCACGGAATGCCCTGGCGAACTCCACCAAGGTGATGTGCGCTGGGTCCTGGTGGGAGTCACAGTAGCTGTCCCACCATGATTTGGCAGTACCCTCGAGCTGGTGAACAGCGAGTGCAATGCCTCATCGGTGCAGTTGGTAAGGTCCAGCTTGGTCTCGATCACCCTTAGCCAATCGTCGGCTTCCATGGGGTCTTCGACGTAGCTGAAGGTCGGGGCCTTGATGGTGGGCCCCGTTGTTCCTCTACTTGACTGCCTCGGTCAAGGCGCTGAAGTAGCTGAGTCTGCCTGTCCATGACCTTGACGAGGGGCGGTGGTGGTGGCGGTGGCTGCTGCGCGGGTTCGGCGTCGAGTTCTTCATCGACATCCTCGTCTTCGGCTTCTTCTTCACTATGTGCCAATCCAAAGATGCGGGGTACGGCACCTACGGTAGGTCCCCTACCTCTCCAACGTCCAGCTGTCGGGGCATGTGCTGGGGCAACTTGCCCGCATCTACGGCCAAACTGGCAGCCTCGTCCACGTGCCTCAGCTGCAGCTTCCTCTTGAGCGGCTTGCTTGAAGCGGGCCATCAAGCGGTCGGATCTCCGGATCAACATTTCATGTATTAGGTGAAGAGGGAATTCTCTCAAGTTAATTTCATCACTCACCACCCAAAGTAAAAGAATACACACAAGGACAAAACATGCCAACCATCCAGAAAGATGCAAGAATAAAAAGCAATAACATCCATATAAAATCCATCCATTCATACATCATTTAGGTAGTACAAGGAAACACCGGTGTTATCTCAAGGTCAACTCATACGCCTTCAAGATAACACCCCCAACTCACACTCTATGAATACATCATGAAAGTTTACAAAAAGGTGGTGACTCCTAATATGTCTACCTGAATGTCTCATGACAACATAGGACACTAGCCGGAAATATGACATCGGCTCAGTACAAGACTCATGAAGACTCACGCCGGAATGGGTCATCGGCGACTACCTATCCTACACCTATTCTTTTTCTACGACTTTGACTCACTCCCTAGTAGAAGGTGACGCGCGGCTTCTTGTAGGTCAGCACGTGCTTGTAGTCCTCCGGGTAGTCTTCTGGAAAGATGGCGTCGATGGCTGCGACGGCCTCCACCATCTCCTCAGTCTTGATGGCAGGTGGCATCTCCTCGTGGGGGCATAGGGGCTGGCTCTCCTCGGGTAGCTGGTTCCTCAGCTCGTGGATCTCGTCGATGAGGATCGAGTCAAAAATCTCCCACGTCTTCATGGCTCGTGTGGCCTTGTCACGGAGGTACACGGTAGTGCGGGTCAGCATGGCGATGTTCCCCTTGTTTCTCTCCAACCTGGTCTCGAGCTCCTTCACCTTGTCCTCCACCTTGGCTTCAAGGTAGCCATGAAGGGTCATGAAGTCCTGCTGATCCTCCACCTAAGTTTGTAGCTGGCGGCACTCAGCCTCACTGTCAGTTGCCCTATCGTTGAGGTTGCTGATGGAAGTGAGGTAGTCCTTCTCCTTGCACTCCCACTTGGCCTTCTCGGCCTGGAGCTTCTGGAGCTCGGTCTCGGACTGAAGTAGCTTTGCTTCCGCGGTCATCCTCAGCTAGGCTTTTGCCTCATGCCTCATGTTTGTCTCCATGTAGTTCATCCGGTTGTTGCGGGCCTCCACCTGAGCCACGGTGTAGATCTGGTTCCATCCCTGAATCTCGTGCTCCAAAACGTCAATGTGCCTCATGCTCTCGTAGAATCCTTGGTGGAGTTGCTTGTTCTCCAGGGAGAGGTTCACCATCAGGTGGTCCAGGTCGTAGAGGTAGGACCCAGTGGTGTGCACCAAGGGCTGGTCCCCTCCGGTCTCATGCACCAGGGTGGCGAACATCTCCATGTACATGACCTTGGGATCCTCGTTAGGCAGGACCGCCCGAGGTAACAAGTGGAAGGAGGAACCCACAAACTTGGCCTGCCAGTACTGGGCGAGTAGTTCCATCATCATCTTCCGAGCTGCTGACTAAACGGCTGTCTCAGTGAGTAGGCCGGAACTGTAGACCATCTTACCCTCGAAGTCGGGTACTACAGGGTCTGGCATGACGACGAGCGTGGCGGTCTTGAAGTGGTATGGGTGGGGCAGAGGTTGTCTTCAGGGAGAGCTTGACGCAGGTCAGATTGATGCCGATGTGCTCCACTACGCGCTCAAACCACTTGAGGACACCCCTCTAGGGGTACTGTGCGTAAAGCTTGGGGTCGTGGCTCACACTCTCCATCGTGGTCATCATCGCGGCTTCTACCCTGCGTAGGAACGTAATAACTGAGTTAGCATAGATAAGAGAATAAATCAAGAGTGGAGAGAGGAAACTGAGTCAAGCAGTGACAAAAATAGTTCAAGGTAATATAGTAAATAGATGGAAGCGTATAGACTTTCCTAGGTCTACCGACCATGTCTAAGGCTCGTGCTACGGTCAAGTATGGCTCTGATACAAAATAAAATGAACCGGGTTCCCAAATCGAGGAATCCGACTCCCTGTATCATCGTGATAGTCCCTGGATCAAGTGCTATCACATACAGAACTCATTCCAGGCATAATATCATAGTCATACTCTGCTTAAGGTCAAACATGGGTTTAATTATTATATAAATCCATTGGATTTGTAGTACAGAATCCATTACAAACCTCTCGGCTAGAGCAATTCAAGCAGAAAATGTAAACCGGTAGCTAGTCCTCGGGCCATCCTTCATCTTCTGGAACCTCCTCCATAGGCAACTCGAGCGTAGCACGGGCTTCAGTCGTACCAACCATCATCGTTGGGGTCAAACTCCGGATCGGATCCTGCATCGTACCAGGCTATACCCAAGGTATGGGATAGGTTCACATCACCATCTGAATGCAAGGTTTATAGTGGATTATACTAAGGGTATAACAAAGTTCAAGGGGTAAAGCTTGGGTTTCCTATGCATGCAACTTCATACATATATAAGTATACTCATCTTCTTCCAATCCTGACTCAGGCCCTTCCAGCATTCCGGACTCCCGGTCAACGCACACCTTCCAAACCACCAAGACGATGCGAGGACTCCCTCTCCTCACATCTCAACTGCCCCCTGGCAGGAAGTCATTCTAGAGGGAGGTAGAAATCATGAGTAACACTAACTAATAAAAGCAACAGAGGAGTAG
Source organism: Panicum hallii (assembly GCF_002211085.1). NCBI lineage: Eukaryota > Viridiplantae > Streptophyta > Magnoliopsida > Poales > Poaceae > Panicum > Panicum hallii. Next base: position 16,362,306 of record NC_038045.1, read on the forward strand.
GGATATCCATGACTAAGGACACGGCTATACACATAGATTACACCCTGCAGGGGTTGTACACCTGGACCCACTTGAATCGACACTAGTCGGAGATCAGCCGACTAAGAAACAAAACACCGGTCTACTGAAATAGAACTAGGAGCCACGGCACCATCCGGCTTTCCTGGGTCTTGGGCGCATCCTCCCACAAGAGGTCACCCCCGGATTGTGAAGCCTCCCATGCGTCTCGGGGAACGTGAGGTTAGCACCTCCTTCCCCTGCATCGATACTCGATCCTCCTACCGGCCTGGTACCGCGCTTGCTAGCCCCGGACCGGACCCACCCTCATAATGGGTAAGTGGTGTGCACGCTTAACATATTCTCATAAGTCATAGTTACTCTCACTCGGTCCTTAACTGCCGAAGCGGGCATCTTCGTCATATGCGTCTCCACTACGGTGGTCCGTGATTACACCCTTGACGGGTGCCCCAACACCTCAACCATATAATCCAAAAGTTGTACCCGCTACAGGTACTCCGTAGGGTGTACCAAGATACACACCCCAAGCCCTCGATCCATGATTGAGTTAGGTTTGCCCACTCCTGGCTAAAACCCTAAACACCAACTCCTGAGTAGTGTATCTCCACTCACGCCAAGACTATCCATTCATTTCCAAACATACACATTCAAGGTACGGGAAGGTATTTCATATAGTAAACAAGTGTGATTGGTTTGCAAGGAGTACGGGTAAATAAGATAGGCCATGCAGGTTCATCTTGACATAATTACACAAATAGCGATAGCATATCTAACAAGCAATGCCTAATAGGTATTCAGATCGTAGATGGACATGAACCTGGTGTCTCTTCGGAGTCCTCCTGGGCTTCTGGGTAGTCCTGGCCGTCGGTCAACTCCTCGTGGTCGGGTCCTATTCGCAAATACGAGTAAGGCAAGGACCAAAGTGCAAAAACACACAAAATCTCCAAATAAGATCCAAATCACCACAAAACCTAGTCTAACGGGTAGTTCATGATTTTAGAGGAATTATGGAACTGGTTTCATAATTTTCGGAGGTCCTATCGATTTATTATGAATTTTCTAAGGAAAACCTATTTCTGAAAATCATTCAGTAGTGACACGTGGCAGCACCAGAGCATGCCACATGTCATGCTGACATCAGCATGACATCACTGGTGGGGTCAATACCTGCTGACGTCAGTAGGGGGCCCTGCTGACGTTAGCGTTGACCGGTCAATGTTGGTGTTTTTACCGTCGGCCTACCTAGGGATACAGTAAGGTAGGTGATTATTTGGTGAGCGATCACCGGATCTGGAACTTGAAGGTGAATGCAAGGACACAAGATACAAATTTAGACAGGTTCAGGCCGCTAGAGTAGCGTAATACCCTACGTCCTGTTTTGGGGTGTTGTATATTGCGCCCTGCGCTTGGGTGTCGAGTAGCCTGTTGGCTGCTCTCTGTTGGTTCTCCCCTATCTAGGTATCCTTGCCCACCTTTATATATCCCAGGGGACGGGGTTCCTAGTAGGATTACAAGGTAGGAGTCCTAGTAGGATTACAAGGTATGAGTCCTAATAGGATTACAGTGGAATTCTAGTACGAATCAGACTTCTTTTTCCTCACGGGTAGCTTCCTTACGGTACCCAGGGGATCTATCCCTGACAAGCCCCTGAGCTCTTCATAGCCGAGTACTGCAGGCATTTCAAGTACTTCTCAAGTAGTCTTTAGCTTCTTCTGAAACTCCGTCTTGAAGTTCTTCTTCGAGTATTTCCTTGGTTGCATCGAGGCTATGAGGTGCTCATGCCCCGAATAACTTCAAGTCTTCTTTTGTATGGGGTGCGATGGAAAATCGCACTCCATATGGAGTAGCCCACGAACCTTAGGTTGAATCGAAGAATCAAGTTGAGGGTCAAATTAGTCTTGAATCTTCCTTGCTTACTTTTCGAATATATTCGAAAAATAAATAGTCAATGACACGTATCCTGCAGCCCCCGAGCCTTGAATCTAAAACCCTTAGGTTAGGAAAAAGGATCCAAGAATCGTGGCATTGGTGTCACTCTGAAATCTCAAGAAATACTCTTCGCCTTCCACACAGTGAAATTGAGCCTCCCGCTGGTTTATTTAACCGCGCGGTGACTTAGGGTTTCTTCTGCACTCTCAGTCTTCATATGTGTCGTTTTTGAGTAGTTTTGCGGCATCCAGCCCCCGAGCTTACAAGCCAGGAGAGCCGAAGGAGCCATGTCGAGTAGTGTGCATCGCCCAGCCCCCGAGCCTAGGAACTAGCGGAACTGTGATGGCACGCCGTGCTGCCTGGAGGGTTGTTGCTGAAGCTTGATCTGAAAAAAGACAATGCATACATTATGTAGCATAATGTAAAGATACTGAGTAGTACTCAGTAATAATGCAAAGACACCAAAATTTATTTGGTGTAAAAATTGTTGTGTCAAGCTCTTTTTTCAGCAATTTAAATCTCCCGAGTAGCCCACCCTTTACGCTCACCCGGTCCCAGTTTAGCCTTCGCCCATAGCATGTACAAGTCGCTTAGGTCTATAGCCTTCGCTCATATCATGTACGAGTCGCTTAGGTCTCTATCCTTCGCTCATACAGGATGGGTCGCTTAGGTCATGACTGGAGACTCGAGGTTTCACGGATTAAGGCATTTGCTACTCGAGTAGATTAGTGACCGTTAAGAGGAGACAACGAGCAGAAAGTAGTCATCATGCGATAAAGAGGATGCGCAGTGTGCAAAAGTAGTCAACATTGCGGCAGAATGAATGCACGTTGCGCAAAAAGTAGTCGACGAAGTGTAGCTCTGGAGGGTTTCAATGCCCATCCAGAGTCGTACATGGATAAGTAGTCGGTGAAGTGTAGCTCTGGAGGGTTTCATGCCCGTCGAGAGACGTACACAGATAGGTAGTCGATCATGGTGTAGCCCCCGAGGGTTTCATGCCCGTTGAGAGGCGTACCCAAAAAGGTAGCCAATCTTGTGAAGAACAAGTCGGAAAAGGTATAAGTCACTTAGCTTGATTCATGGATGAATGTCGACAAAGCTGTGGAGCTCATCGATGGAGCTATGACGGTTTGTTGATGAAGCTCGACTAGTCGGAGTCGATTCCGACTAATTTTCAAGTCGAGATGAGTAGTTGATGTAGTCGTTGCTGTGAGGCTCGCCCTCGACTAGTTTCTAGTCGAGATGAGTAGTTGAAGTAGTCGTCGGTGGGCCACCGATCATCCTCGTGAAGTCGAACTGATCGCCGACGGGCCACCGAGCCTTCTCACGAAGTCAAAGTAGTCGCTGGCGGGCCGCCGAGCCTCCTTGCGAAGTCGAATTAGTCGAACTCATCATTGCTACGCGCGGACGTTGCGGCACAAGCCGAAGTTGAACCGGGTCGTCGAGGTCTGCAGTCGCGGTGCATTGACGTTGCAGCGCGAGGTCAAGTTGAGCCGAGTAGTCGAGGTCAATGTAGCCGTTCGGTGAACGATGCGATCTCGGACTCGATGAATCAATCCGCCGATGCATATGTACGAAGTAGCAATCTGCCACCTTGAGTGGATTGATGTTGATGAAGAGGTCCTTCAAATTCGCCCACTAATCGCGATGATCTGCCCCACGGTGGGCGCCATTTGTCGGTGTTTTTACCTTCGGCCTACCTAGGGATACCCTAAGGTAAATGATTATTTGGTGATCGATCGCCAGATCTGGAACTTGAAGGTGAACGCAAGGACACAAGACACAAATTTAGACATGTTCAGGCCGCTAGAGTAGCGTAATACCCTACGTTCTGTTTTGGGGTGTTGTATATTGCGCCCTGCGCTTGGGTGTTGAGTAGTCTGTTGGCTGCAGTCTGTTGGTTCTCCACTATCTAGGTATCCCTGCCCTCCTTTATATATCCCAGGGGACGGGGTTCCTAGTAGGATTACAAGGTAGGAGTCCTAGTAGGATTACAAGGTATGAGTCCTAATAGGATTACAGTGGAATCCTAGTAGAAATCAGACTTTTTTTCCTCATGGGTAGCTTCCTTGCGGTACCCAGGGGATCTATCCCCGACAGTCAATGCTGACTGGTCAACGGTCAATGGTCAAGGGGGTCAATGGGTCCCACTGGTCAGTCTCACCCCGAGGCTGACAGGTGGGGCCCTCTGTGAGGCCGGGTGAAGGAAAAGAAAAGGGGCCCGGCTCGGTTCTAGGCTCAAAAGGGTGCTGGGCCAGCTCGAGGCCCAACGACGCTCGGCTTGGCTCCATGGTTCAGCTCGGCCTGCGGCTCAGCAGGCCGGCTCGGGTCCTGGGTTGGCTAGGTGTGCAGGCTGGCTTGGTCTAACAAGCCAGCCCACGGCTCACCCCTATCTCTCTTTTCCTCTCACTGACGACACGGGCCCAAGGGGTAGCGCCCCGCGCTTCACCCGATAGGCGGGACCCGCTTGTCGGTCTCCCACCGGATCTGGTGTGGCTGCCAGATCCGGTGCAGCTCGGGCCCAGGGTGGCCGTGCGTGCGTGTGAGTGCCAGTGTGTGTGGCATGCGTCCGGTGGGTGCTCGAGGAAATGCCTAAGGGGCTTGGCCGCGACGTGAACACGATGTCGCGGCCGCGTCACGGGGTCGCCGTGCACGACAAAGCCGTGGCAGGGTCATGGCGCAGCATGGCGAGGCTGGGCATGGCTCGACCTCACAACGCGGCGGCGGAGGGCGACGGTGGCTGCGGGGTGCGACATGCGGCGCGATGGGTTCTTGCACAGAAGCGGCACGCCGGCCGGATGGGAGAGGGCTCCTAAGGCCGGGCTAAAGAGGGTTCATCAGCGGTGCTAGGCATCACGCTGGTAGCAAGAGGGTAGGGGGAGATGGCGGTGATGCTCACCGGTGGCTCGCTGGCGAAGGACCTGACGCGATGGCAAGCGGGTGCAGGTGGGTCGGGGCCATGCAGGGCACGCGGCTTTGTCGTGGTCGTCGTACGGGCGCTAGCGAGGTGAAGGCATTCCGGCCGCGACGTCCTCCTCCTCCTCACGCTCCTCTTCTCCTCCACTTCCTCCCTCTTCTGCTTTTCTGGTGCGGCGGTGGCGGAAGGGGAAGATCTCCAGGGCTCTAGGGTTTCTCACGGCGGCCGAGGGAATTTATAGCTAGGGCTTGGGCGCGGCTAAGGCTGGGGGTTTTTGGCGTCCATGGCGGGACGCGTGGCGGCATCACAGTGGCGCAGCGCAGCTAGGGCTTCGGGGGGCGCATGGCGGTCAAGGCAAGGTGGGAAAGGGGAGCGCAGGCGGTTGCGCTCTCTTGTCGCGGAGCGGTGCGCACGAGTTGGCTGTGATGCGGGTGAGCGGGGTAGCGCGGTGCATGCTAAAGAGGAAAAGGCGTAGGCGAAAGGGAGCGGCGGTTGGAGCGCCTTGTCGCGGGGCGGAGCGAGTGGAGCGAGGCCGGGAGAGCTGCAGGGGCGAGCGGCGAGAGGAGGAAGGGAAAGCTGACAAACGGATCCCGCTTGTCAGCTGCTCCGGCGGGCCGTGGCCTGTGGGCTGCGGGGCTGCGTTGGTGGGAAAGAAAAGAAAAGAGGGAGGTGGGTTGGGCCATGCGCAAGTGGGCTGGTGGGCTGTGTGTGTGTTGGGTTTTGGCCCATGGTGGTTAAGGTGATTAGGGTTTGAATTTGAATTTGAATGGCCCATTCAAATTCAAATTCCACTCAATTGGATCAAACAAATTTGGAAGCAATTCAAGTACAATCCAATCAACAAATTTAAATAAGATAATTTGTAATTAAATCCAAGAGACTTCAAATAATCACACCAACATCTCAAGAGTTCTTGGTTTAAATAAAGTTGCGTTGAATTTGCTACGATTTCGAAATGGAGAGAACTTATTCCACTATTTGGAACTAGTTAAGGTACTTGCAAGAGTTTTTGAAAATTCACATTTTTTGCATCATTAACATTCTAGGTGTAAACCTGGGATGTTACAAAATATAACTTTTTCTATAAGCATGCATATGTCATAATTTTGATGGATCCTAATTAAGGATATTCTTAGTCTTTACGATCATTCCTTGTCAACCTGAGTTTTACCTTTATGTTGGGCAGCTATTGCTTAGTTGCTTTAAATGGTTCTGGTTTGGGAATAATATACAACCTTGATGTCAACAATGATGATGTTATACCGGTTCTATCCATGTTCATGCGCTATGTGTTGTTAATCACAAGATCATATGTTTTAATTGGAACATGGAGAACCACCCAGGAAAATAGTGTAACCACAATACTATTTGGCTCTGGTCTTGGCTAATTAATTAGAGACTCGAGCTTATGATAATCTTACCGAAAGGGCAAGAGGGGTTGCATTGACGGGGTATAGCTCGGTCCTCTTGAGGCTTTGATATGTGGTCCTTGGCTAAGGCACTACCTCACTAGGGAGAGTTATGAACACTTTGACTTGAAACCTTTGCGAATTGTCATAAGGTAGGGAATCTTTGTAAAGGCCTCGTAGTGAATCCCTTGCCACTCACCTCGGAAGTATTTAAGAGGCTAGCTACCTCGGGCAAATTGGGAGACACAAATTGTGGGTAAAGTGTACAACCTCAACAGAGTGAAAACTGATATATCTGCCGTGCTCACGGTTAAGAGCGGCTTGGAGCCTCACATGATAATTGAACTTTAAGATGAATGAAATCGTGGATCATGTTTATGGTTATGGTTATGGTTATGCTATATCTCTTCTATTTCTTTTAATGTGGGTTGGTACGAACTTGTACCTTAGTAATCAGGTGCTAATAAAATTTGATCAACTAAAATTGCTTATTGTAGTAAGCCGGTCAGCCTTTCCTTAGTTTTGGCCTTCATGTTATATAATTCCCAACACTTGCTGAGTACCAACCATAAGTGTACTCACGCTTGTTATAATTGCTGCTCAGAGGAGAAGGTGATATGAAGTCTTTTGAAGATGATGCTGAGTTCTAGGCCGACGCAACTCCCGGTTGATTGCCTATGAAGTTTGGAGTCTTCATTTCCAAGATAAGCTGTATAACTCTTATAATCTTTATAGTCTTTTAATTCTCTTTTCGTGATACTATTGCTGATTATTCACTGATGAAGTCATTATATGTATGGAACTTGATCCTGGCATACATATAGTTATGCATTCAGTTTGGTCCTTAAAACCAGGTGTGACAGACCTCAAATCCTAGAAGGTTAGTCTCACAAGAAAATAACCAATAGAACAAGTAAGGAGCACAAGAGAGAGATAGAGTTTGTTTCCCGAAGTTCACTCCTAAAGGAGCTACATCTCTGTTGAGGAAGGATTCAAGAGACGAAGCTCAATAACCCCTATACTCCTCTCCCAAGGGTGAGACGAACGCTCAAACCCAAGGTCACTTACTATGAGTTCCTCCAAGAGGAATGACGATTACAAACATCCCGTGATGCTCACAACTTGCTTGAGCACTCACGAGTGATGCCTAGCCATCTAGGAGCCTGAAGCTCCAAGAGTAACAAACTTGAATCCACCGGCTAGACAAGAATGATGTGCTCAAGAGATGGAATGAAGGCTCACTAGCGCAAATCTTTGCTCTTGCGACAATCTCACTTGAATCCCCAAAGGAAATCACTCAAGAATAAAGAAAGGGGGAGTGAGGGAGCTCTTCTTTTGCTTGTGGGCATTTCTGGTCAAAAATGAGCAAGAGGAGGGTCTGAGTGAGGGGGTATGGGGGTATTTATACTCGCTCTCATAGAAAACTAGCCGTTGGCGAAAGGGTACCCGGATACTCCAGGTATATGTCCGGATACTCCGAATACTGGGGTTCGAAGACTCTGGACTCAGAGTAATTTACGGAATGAAAACAGTTACCTGGCGACTCCGGGTATATGTCCGGATACTCCGAACATCCTTGTCCGGACATTCCGGACCAGGACCTGAAAACTCCAGGTTTAATAGGGAATTTCACAAGATGGCTGTTTATAGTGATAGGTTTGATTCTCATAGTTTTTTGTAGGTTGTCTTAAGCACAACTACCATGTCAACACCTGTAGATCAAAGTCCCTCTTGATAGTATGGTGTTCTTATACTCAATTTCAAAATAAAATCTACTCTTCAAGTAAATTTGAAACACCGCTTTTCATTTCCTTTTTGAGGGATCATGCTTCGTAATACGCTTTGCTTATTCAACCTTAGCACCTGCACACATGCTTGATAACATGATTAAATATACATGTGCTTTGTTACCTACCACCAAAATCCAATAAGGGGCCTAGATATCTTTCAATCTCTCCCTTTGTGGTGATTGATGACAACCCACATGTATCTCATTTGATAATCATAAAGATGTAAACTTAAGCATATAAAGAGCTCCCTCTTAATGTATGCCATGGATTTGAATTTCAAATTGACTTCTCAAAAGTCAAAGTTGGCACATTAGAAAAAAACATGAAAGCTCTTTATACACTCTATAGTAGGGTGATCAAGTGTGTGCTAAGATAATGTGTAATGTAAATGACAGGTTATGCATTCAAGAAAAATTAGTGTTGGCAGCAGAACCGGGAGACTCTGGGTATATGTCCGGAGACTTCGAACAACATGTCCGGAGTATTCAGCTAAATAACCGGAGTATCCGGAACTCCTGCATAGAACACAAAAAATAACAAGAAAACACAATTCAAATAAGAATCACACTATCATTTAAGCCTTAGAACAACTTCAAACTGAACAACTTAGCAAATCAAAGTAATACACATTACAACTTGTTTTTACACCACATAGTCCTTACAAGAATGAGTTCAAGCGAGTGATAGAAACATTGTTCAATTCGATAGAAGCCCCAAATGAGTACATAAATGATCATTTTCACTCCCCCTTTGTCATCAAGTGCCAAAAAGGGAATGAAAAGAGCAAAGAAGTCTTCTACTCATCATCATCTTGGGCGTCCTCATCGGAGGTATCCTCATCCTCATCAAAGTCGGGGTGCTCGCGATAGTCCTGGGGTTCTTCTTCCTCGGTCTCTACATCTTCATCAAATATTTGTTGGCCACGAGAAGGAGAGCGACGAGAGCGAGTAGGTACGCGTGTGCGTCGACATAGGTGAGGGAGAGGAGCATGGGCAGCAGCAGTAGCAGCCTCATCCACGGCATCCCACTCGATGAACAGATCATCAAATTTGGGCAACTCATGATATGTATCCGCAGGAAGCCCCAAATAACTCTTGATCTCAATGATGTCACGATGGGTATCATTGAGTTCCTGTGACATGGACTTGAACATGCAAAAAATGCTCTTAAGTGCCCTCTTTAAGAATGAGTCATGATGCCCATGGCGAGAGGAAGATGAAGCTCCAATAGTAGACAGAGGAAGATCAAATCGTGGATTCCTAGTGGCTCCAGCATGAAGTGGAGGTGCATGCGGTGCATCACCTGAGCGAGGATGAAGGTGAAGTGCCACATGCTTGCAGTCCTTAGGAAAGGTGACCTTTGTGACCCTCTCTATCATATACATGAGATATGGAGCAGACGGTAGAAATTTCTTTGGATCATTCATCGTCCTTCTCAATTCATTCCAAATGAAATCCATGATTGAGAAGGGTCTTCCACCGGGCATGACACGAGCAAGAAGATTGCAAGCAAAGAATCAAAGTGTCGTAGCATCTCCATCCTTAGCATCAATGGTGGCACGAAAGTATTGATTCATTGTGTAGTAGAAGGGTTGGAGGGTGCTTGCATTACTGGCTTCGGCGAGGATCGGATTGTAGAAGAGAACCGGTAGTTGATTTGGCTTTAGCTGATGCTCAACATGAATGGGATCCCTCTTTTCATCTTCAGAGCCAAGCCCAAGCAAGCGGGAAAAGGTCATGTAATCCACTCCGTACTTGACCCCTTTGATCGTCCAAAAGAAAGCAATCTTCCTTGCATCATAGTAGAGAGAGGAATGAAACTGGGCAAGGATCTCCTCATTCCAATCATATCGAAAGCCCATGATGACATAGAGCCCAATGAAACACCCTAAAATATTTAATTTTAGGATGTGAATGTCTTTTACAATGTGTTCGTCTATCAATAGGGTTTCTTGAGCACTTTCAGAATTTTTCTGGCAATTATTCTATTTATTCTAGAGCTAGATCCATTTTTATTTGGAAGGCTCTAAAATTATTTTCCATGAGTCACAAATATTTTATTTGGAATCCTCGTGTCCCAAATTACCTACCGAGTTTCCTCGGAAATTTTTGGGATTCTTCTGGATATATTTTTCATGGTTTAAAATATTTATCTGGATTTTTCTAGATTTATTTTAAGCTTAAAAATATGTTCTGAAAAATATTTATATTTTGATTCTCATCATAGTCGGACCGAGCCGTATCTTGTTGTACATCCTTTTGACCTTATCCTCTTAGAATCTTTAAGATGTTCCATCGAGCTCCCGTTCCTTTAACCGTTTCCCCCCGATCAAGTCATGCTTGAAAACGACGCCTCGTGGCTCATCTTCATTGTTTTTCCAACGACTTGGCCTGATCCCTTCCTTCTCTTTTCACGCTCTCGAATAACTCATTCATGTTCGACCAACGCTATCAGCCCGTTTTCATGTTTGGCCCTCACCCGAACCTGATTCGGCCCATAACCGAACTCGCTCGCCGCTCAAGTCTTGACGCGAGGTTGTTTCCTCCTTTCTTTACCTTTTCCTTCCTCTCCTTGCTCGCTATCTTGTAGGGCCTGATGGTTAGCCCTATCTCGTCTCTCCCATGGGCAATCTGGTCTCAAGAACGAATCCCAACCTGACGTACCGCCACTCTTGTGACATTCAGGTATTTAGAATTATAAACCCTAGATTTGAGTGTAAAAGTGTGTATGTTGCTATTGTGTATGTATGCTCAAATTTAAGTATAAAGGAAAAAGGGTATTTATGTAATTTTGAAAAATGTGGGCCCTTTAGTGTTAATTGGGTAAGGAGGGGAGGTAGAATCAAAACATAGGAAGAATGTGACACTGGGTGTCAAATTGGTATCACCATAGGAAATATATTGTAATAGATATGTTAAATTCTATGAAAGTTGGGTGTTTATGTGAAAATAAGGACCTAGATGTGATTAATGCAAAAGTATGGGTCCATTTATGCAAAATAAGTAAAGTATAAAAGTCACTTTCAAAGTTTACCTAGGATCAAAATGTAAGAATGCAAGTCATCATGACATTGCATGAAAACTTGCAATTATGTCCAAAACTACATGAAATCTACCTCAGTTAAGACAAAATTTACTTAAATACAACTTTTGTTCAAACTTAAAATTAAAGCTATGGACTTTGGGTTTCTGAACTTGAACACTAATGCAATGTTGTAGGGTTTGAAAAACTCTCCAACTTCTATTTTGGGCATTTCCTCATTAGGGTTTTAGATCAATGGCAAATTTTACTTTACCAAGAGGTCCCTAGATTTTCTGGTTTTGCAAATGAGTCCCTCAGACCCCCCCTCCTCCCTTCTTCTTCCTCTGGCACCCCTCTGGTCTCCTGCTCCTCACTGCCGCCGGTGCCGAGCACCTCCCCACTGCTGCTGTGCAGGCCGCTGTCGCTCCAGCTCTTGCTGCCACCCTCCCCACGCGTCACTTGGACGTCGGCCGCCACCCTAGCTGTAACACCCTAATGTAATTTTCCCTAATTTTAAGGAATATATTTGGGCTCAAATAAAATTTCCAGGGTTTTCTCTAATTTACCTCGCATTTAAAGTAATTTTATAACGCAAGTAATTAAAATTTATCATAGGATTAAATTGTTTGTGCATTCATGCTGCAGCATTGTTTTAATTGTGTTGAATTTATAGGGTTTGAATTCAAATTGTATTTTGAATTCAAATAGTTTTGTTGGAATGTTTGAGTATAGAAAAGAAAAGGGAAAGAAGAAGGAAAGGAGGCAGCCCAAACCCTCTACCAGCCGGCCCAGCTCTTCCCTTTCCCCTCCTCTCCCCGCATGGGCCGCATCCCGGCCCAGTTTCCCCAGCCCCGCGCCTCTCTCCCCTCTCTCTCTTTTCCTCCACGGCCCAGCCCGAGCCAGCCATCTCCATCACGTGCGCAGCCGCCCACGGCCGCTCTCCCTCCTTCCTTCCTCTGCCAGGCCGGCCCCACCGGTCAGGCGCTTCTTCCCCCTCGCGCCCACCTCTGTTTTTCCCCCGCTGGTCCGGCCTCTTGGTTGCTGGCCGTGGCCCGCACTGCCGCACCCTGGGCCCTCTCCTCTGTGTCACGCCCAGCCGAGCTACACGCTGGCCTGGTTCCCGCGCCCAGACTCTTCTAGAAGGGTGCCGCGTTCGGATCAGGATGGGCCCCAACGGCCCGTGAGAAGCGGCAGCTCGGTTGATCCGCACGCCGAGGCTGCCAACCCCTCACCCTTCTTAGCCGCAGCTCTCTCGCGCTCCTCCTCATCCGCATCTACCTCTCCAACTTTCCCCCCGTGGCCTTGCGCCGCTGCACCGCCCCTCGGATTGGAGCCGCCGCCGTCGATCGAGCTCCTGCGCCACCGCGACACCACACCGGCGCCGCCAATCTTCGGCTCCTAACTGCCATCGCAGCACCCCCGGAGTGGTAAGGAGCACGCCGCGCCTGTTCCTGTCCCCTTTCCCCCCCTCTGCGTGAGCGCACCCCTTGTTACCGTGACCTCGTGCCGCCCTCCACCGTGGCGAGACCCAACCCGAGCCCGATCCGCCGCACGGACTGCCTAGATGGGTTCGTCGTCGTCCTCTCTCTCTCCCAGTGCCAGCCGTACCCCGAATAGAGGCCGGAAGCGCCCAACCGCGTGTCCTCCGGCGAGCCCCAGTCACCCTCCGCCGCGCCCAGCAACCGCCGCCGCCGGAGCCCGGCCGGAGAGCCCTCAGCCGCTCGATCTGTGATGGACGCGTAGGATTAGATCCCGCATACCCCTTTGACCAGAACCCTCCGATCGTGATCCAACGGCCGAGCATCTCCCATACCGCTTCGGCCTTGCCTTTTTGCTAAAGAGTCACTATTCTTTTGGGAAAACAACCCGCGGTCCCCTGCAGTTCAATAACAATTGCAGTTTAGCCCTATTTCTTGCACCGAAGCCCCTGAGTGTGGCAGAACCAACCTGAATTATACCGGCTCAAGTACGCGAGTCCACTCCAAGGGGCTCCGACGTACTTCAAACGGTATAATCCTTTGGCCTGTCGGGTAACGTCCCGATAAACCACCGTTACACAGGATCAAATAAGGTTACCTCACACGAAGGTGAGTCCAGAGATACAATCACCATCATAATTTACATTATAGGAAATTACTTTACAAGAGTTTATAAAAGTAGTACAAAATTTCCAATTTAGAGAAAACAATACAAACTGTTTAAGCCATGAATTTTTAGCAGCGGAAAACATATGCGATGATCTACAGCATGTCGACAAGACGGATGTCATGCTAAGCCCGGGCATGACATCATTCAGTATCATCAATGTTGGCCGAGGACGGATCCCACTCCTCGGACCAACCTTCTGGGAGAGCACAGGGCCGAGGCAAGGGAAGGGTAGGGTCTTCCAGACATTATCTGCAAAACACATAACTAGCAAGGCTGAGTATACTAATACTCAGCAAGACTTACCCGGAATTGGGTATACCTTAGCCCATAACTAGACTTATGAAAGCTTTTCAAGGCTTCTGGGTTTATTTTCAGCTGAAAAGCAATAACGAGTAGGTCCTTAATTTCAACTTTTAGCTTTCAGGTTCTAGTTGATTATCCATTCTAGGTAAGCACCTATAACTATTCAAACAGGGTAGAATCTTTAATCAAACATCATCTTGAGTAATCACATAGTTGCTCTTGTTACTCTATGTGGTAAAGGGGATAAGCAGTCTCATACATCGTGAGAGGCGGACGATTCCTGAATCGAGATTCAACCCTTGCAAGGTAAACCTAACACACACGCTTGGAACACCACAGGGTCGTTCCGAAGCAACCGTTTGCCTTTCATTCCGACTCGTGGATCAGGGCCACCACAAGCGACTGCAGGTCATACGCACTACAAAAGTGCAGGACGTACGTCTGTAGCGCGACTACAAAACCCGTACTCCTGGTTGCCCAGCAACACATATGCCTACACGTCGAACAAAGTAACCAAAAGAAGCAAATACATGTGGTGGGGGGTATGTCCACTCCTCGGGCCGATCGGTTACTAGGCTTACCGCTTACCATATTTCACGGCATGTGGCTAGTACTTTCAAACGCTTAACCACCGCTACCACACACTGCGACCTTATCAAAATTCAACAACACAGACGGGGTATCATCTTGATCATGATACCTCATAAAACTCCCGTCCGGCATCCTTATAGTGATAGCAGGAATGTAAACATTACAATTCCTATATCGCGCGAGTGACAGGAAATCACTCGACTTCTACCGGTCCTATAAGCAGAGCAGCTAGTCGGACTTCAGTTCTAGTGTTCAATACATTGGTTCCTAGAACAATGCAACTAAGGTTTCCAAACAACTCCTAAGAACCTAATGCATAGAAATATATAAATAATATAGGTTGCAGTGTAATAAAGTAGGGGTTATGTCCGGGGCTTGCCTTCACTGGTGGGGCTGAAGTCAGTAAAGTTAAGATCTTCTGAACTTTAGTTCAGGGCTTCAGATAATTCCGCGACGAAGTTCCCGGGGTCTTCAGAATAACCTCCTTCTGATTCCGGGACTAACTGGTAATCTCCGTCGGCGAGAGTAGTCGAATCTATATGATATGCAAGATGGAGTTCAATGAATGCATACTCTCATTTCAATTCACAATAAAGTTGCAATCTAAATAAAAGAACATTACATTTCAACAAACAATCTAACTACCCTGTACTGGGCAGTTATTTATCGAGTATTAACTAAACTAACTAGTCTCGTTAAGCAACAGGGTGGGTTACCCTAAACATTTATACTAACTTCGTTAGGTAGTATGTTTGGTTATCTAATTGGTTGGTGTATAGGTCTTGGCCTTAACCGATGAGGATGAATCAGGTTTAGTCGATAGACGTGCTTTGGTCGGGCCTAACAGAGGCGTGTCTACAGTGCGATCTTACTGATCCAAAGTTGTGTACTTTGGTCTGGGTAGCCGATTGACAGGTGCACTAATTTTCTAATTGATCGATGAAAATATCGATCACTTTAGCAGAGGGATGTTTCTTAAAGCGGCTGTGTCCTAAATAATCTGTGTGAGCATCGGCGTACTTAACTGATCGCGTGCGTATCAGCACAGCGAACTCATGCTTTAATAAAACTAGTCGATCGGTGATTTGACCTTCTAGCCGATTTAGTGTATCGGCACATTCGCCGATTTATACATCGAGTGGAATTAGTCGAGTGATGTATCGGCATAGCTAGTTGACTAATGTGAGTAACTAGCCGATGGTGTATTGATAGACTAGTCGAACTATGTATCCGTTCGGCCTGTGTCTCAGCGTATTCAGTCGATTGGTGAATCAGGTGTGTAGCTGATTGTCCTACTCTGCATTGGTTGTGCCTAACTAAGATGTGTTTAAGTATTATCTTAGGTAACTAGGTGTGGTTGCATCGGCTGGATTACGTTAACACAACAACTGAGTGCCGTACAGCCGATTGGGTTATCTAAGTTAGACCTATTTCAAGATTTAGATGTAACAGAATACTAATATTAAACTAGGTTAGTGAGACTATAAGTGCGGAATTAGACTAAAGAGAATGTGGTTGAGGGTAGGTAACTGGTAAGCATATGGCCGATCTTTCAGCCGATAAATCGGCTGATAACAGTGTGTGGACAAAGATGGGAAAACTAAGGATTGACCGGCCATATTTGACCGCTATGGGAAACAACTGAAATCAGCTTGGATTAGCTTAAAGCAAGAATGCTAAGATCTAGCGTGAAAACTTAGATAAATCGGTTACTTAACAAAGGTTCATACCTAGCCGATTCATACTTTAATTCGACAGAGTACCTAGTCGATAGGTGTGGCCATCGGCTAGCCATAAACTACAGGGCATCGGCATCGGCTGCCGATTGTATGCGTATTAGCTATTTCAAAAGGCTGTCTACAGTGTTGATCGGATCTGGCCGATCTGGGGTGAATCGGCTGTCAGCCGATTATCAGGTGCTGAACCGGCTGCGTTTAGCCGATTGGTCGATTTGACATCGGTGGTACTGTGCCGGTGTATTTATCAGCTGCTTTTAGCTGATAATGTGGGCATCGTCGGATCTAGTCCGTGAGTGCATCGGCTCTTGCCAAAATGTGTTAAGACATCAACTAGTTTTTCGATTTGGGTTTTCTATATCGGCTATATCGTGCCGATTAAATGCTTGAAGTGTTAACTTAAACAACTATTTGTGCACAACAGCTCGACTACTTTTCGGCAAGATTAGCCGATAGGTATGTAGTCGATAAGTGTATTCTAAAGGTATGTGATCGATAAAAACCGGGGTGTGCTGATCGGGATATGCCGATTGGGGGTATAGCCGATCAGAAGGTGCCGATCAGGTGTAGTCGATCGGAGTGTACCGATCGGATGTGTTGATCTGGGTGTGCTGATTGAGGGGTGCCGATTAGGCATGTGCCGATTTGGGTTATAGCTTACAGAAAAGGTCCTAGCAAGATTAAAATCTACAAATAAACATTTCATCAATACAACACAAAGGCACTTAAATTCCATAGCTAAAAAGCAGGAAAAGACTCGAAGATTTTTACACAAGGCTAAACATGAGGTACACAAGCTATATTTCAAAAATTAGCTGCAATGCAAAAGGTTAACACTCAAGAACTCATGGTACAAAAAGGAAACCTAAGCTTTGAATCACTTACATTCAATTCATGAGTATAGCATTAATTTTAAAATTAACTTCCAATTTGAATGTGAAGCTTGGATAATTAAGGTTATAATGTGTTGAAGATTTTAAACACAGATCAATTGTATACCTAAAAGATTTTGACCAAAAGATCTAATTAGATAAACTTTACCGAATAGACTAGACTTAGCTAATTCTACTATAAAACAAATTGAATTGATTAACTTAAAAGAATTTAAATTATAAAACAAACTTAGGTTTGAAAATTCTATATCGATTCATACTTAATCTATAGGGATTGCATACCCAAAAATCAGGATCAACAGAGCTAATCATGCAAAAGCTATGGTTATTACACGCTCTTATCTTAGATTTAACATAGATTCAAAACTATTCGATTTCATAACAAACTCATTTAATAGAAGTTATAGAGTTCAAAACCTAGTTTCAAACAAAACTGGTTTTGCAATTTTTGGAATTTCCTACACTTCTCTATTGAATTTACAAGTTAAAAATATCACTCACATGAAATAATGAACACCCATCCACTTCTATTCTAAATACAGTACAAACTATCTATTTTTACAGCATGGTCATAAAACAAAAGTGATAGAATTTAAAATGAAGATTCAAGTACAACTGGTTTCATATTTTTTTGAATTTTCTACGATTTTCTAGGGATTTTCAAAGTTCAGCATATCACTTCACATAAAACAATAAACACCTTTACACACAGGTCCTCGAACTGTACTGTTCTCGTGAGTCTAGACTTCGCAGAAAACACCCTGAACTTGTTTTAATTGCTGCACAAGGTCCTTCCTGTGAGCTTGAAATGGGAAACAGAGGAGGTGCCGTGGGAAGGGGGTCGATTCCGGTGAGAGCAAGCCATACCGAGGGCCGGGGAGTTCAAGCCGTTCACCGGGAGTTCGTTTTGGGGATTAGAAGGCGAGGAGGAAGGCCAACAGAAGGTTCTTGGCGGTGGGGGAAAAGCTCAGAGGCGCGGCTGCTCCTGCGCTTGCCCGGCTTCTGCACGCTCCCTTGGCCGCGCCGCCTGCGCGCCTGTGCGCGCTCGCCCACACGCCAAGCCGCCGCCTGGACTCTGGCCGCCCAGCGCCCGCGCCCCTGTGCCTGGGAGTCGCGCTCCGCCCGGCGCCTCACACCGAGCCGTGGGCCGCGTCCTGCCCGCGCGCTACGCCGCCTGCGCTGTCTAGGCCCGCCCCGCCAGCACCTGCTGCCGCGCGCGCGCCCCGCCGCCAGCTGCGCGTCGCACGCCACCTGCGCCTGGAGCCACCGCTCCTGGGCCCGCGCCGAGCCAGCGCCGTGCGCCGCTTCCGCGCCGTCCACGCGCCTGTGCGCGCGCGCCGCCTGCTGCGACTGCCGCTCGCCCGCGCCCGTCTAGGCCGCCGAGCCGCCCGAGCGCTTGCGCGTGCCTGGAGCCGCACTGAGCGCCGCCAGGAGCTCGCCCCCAATGCGTGAGCTGTTGCTGCCTATGGATAGAATAGAGAGGGAGGGGAAAATGAGATTGGACAGAACTGCTGCTGGTGGGAAAAGAGATAAGGGCGCTACAGGAGAAGGAGCTAGGGTAGTGACGCGTGGAAAAATTTGCAGCAGGATGTGGCAAGCATGGTCGGCACAGCGGCAGCTGTAGAGCAGGAACAGAGCAGCGCCAGAGGAGGAAGACAAAGAGAATTTCCCAAGGACTCGTTTGTAATTTTAGGAAACTGCAGGGACCTCTTGGTAAAGACAAACTTAACCACTGTTCTAGGGCTCAAATAAAAATGTGACCAAAATGAAAGTTGTACAACTTTTCGAACTCTACAACTTTGCTTTAGGGTTTGATCTCCAAAACTCAAAATATGAAGTTTTATTTTAAGACTTGGACTAAACTTAAATTTTATAAAATCTTTGTCATTGTTAGTGTAAATTACATATAACATTGGGCCTTTTTGCAAGATGCTATGTAAGTCACGATTGCTTACATTATTACCTTTTTACTTCTAGTAATTTTTGGAAAGTTACTTTTGTAAATCATTTATTCCGCATAAACAGAACTTGTACTATTATTAAATTACACAAATACCCCTATTTCCACATCTTTACGCAAATTTTTACACAATTTAACTCCTACATTTCTAATGCAACAGTTGGGTAAATATATATATTTATTTTTTTTTTTTACAAGACATAGAGTAAAATATATTTACCAAACTACCCTTTACTTAATTTGGAGTTACCTCCTATCCAATTACATTTTGCACAAACAACCCTAGGTTTTTCTGTAATTACAAAAATACCCTTTTATTTGCACTTTTAAATTTTCAAAAGTTTCACATAACACACATGAGCTTCATACAAACAAACACATACTTCACACTAACAAATTATGTGCCTAGTTTACAAACACATGAACTGTCACAGCCTTCCCCCCTAAAAAGAATCTCGTCCCGAGATTCGGACGAAAGACTCTTAAAGGAAGAGAAGCAAATCACCCAGCAAATACGGCAGGAAACAAACACACCAGAGAAGGTTGATGTTGATGGTAAAAGCCGTTGGAGTATGACGAGATAAGTATAACGAGAGCATGGATAGATCGTATACGGATGAGGTTGACAAAAGAAGAGAGCAAAAGAGGATTGAGTTCTCGCAGAGCTAAGATCATCACATGACGATGATAAATATCGGCAGTATTCATCACAAAGCTCATGGATAGCAAGTGAGGATAATACGAGAGATTGATAAGTGATGTTTGAAACATTTCTGCTAAGAGTTTATTATCTGAATAAGTTGAATGATGTTGATTGCAAAACATGCTTATTTAGACAGATGCAATCAAGGGATAATGACAAAATGCTCTAACTCTGATCGTGATGCACTGTTAAGATGCATGATTGCAATGATGATGCAATACGAGGATGGAGGATTCAATGCACGATCAAGATGATGTATAAGACACAATGCAATTATCATGATGCTGACCAATTGATGCATACCTTATGATGCAAGGATGATGATACTTGCAATGTATGCACATATGAAATGCATGAAGTATGATGCATACCCTCATGAGTTGATGATGCACGTGACTCGCACCCTACAACCGTTCTCTCGTAGCTAACACCTGGACAGTCCTATATCCTTAAACGAGGACCAAAAGTTAGGACACTAGTAAGGTTGCATAGAAAGAGATTGCAGTGGGGTTACGTCACATAGACCTAGTCACCAGTGCGCTCCTAATGGCTCAATCATATGGCTGCAGCACACATGAGGCCTTAGGTTCCGACACGGCATCATGGTCATGTGATTAACCACCACCACAAAAGAGGAATAGCAACCTTGTAATGTCAACAGCAACAAGATAGATCTTAAGAAACCCAAGACAACCCGAGGTTGTATTGGAAGCATATTCGTAAGTTAGCCTACAGATTTTCGACGATGATGTAACACCATGCACTGACTAGAAATAGTATATGTTATGATGCATGACTTTTGCCGGAAGATTTGCATCCAAAAGTAATTATTGTTATACATCTTTTTAATTTATCCAAAATCATCTGAGCAAAAATTGAAGGTGATTCAAATGTTGTAACCAGAATAGCCAACAAGATAAGGTACAACATCAGGAGAGGATAGATAAATTATTGAATGATGAATTGAAGGGTTTGCTGATGATTATCAAAGTTTAACCATCAAAGGAAAAGCTCAATGTTTCTGCCGAAACAGATTCAAAGCAGGATCAAGGGTTTGATTTAGCTATCAAGCTAAGATCGGCGATAAGATCCAAACATGACTCAACTCACTTGATTCGCAAAAGACTTTCTCAACTATAAGATAGCCCAGCAGATTACATTAACTCCTACAACACAAAGTCAAAACAGGCATTCAGATACAAACACTTATTTCAGTACATTAACATAACAACCAAAGCAATCAGGTCAATCCAAGATGTCATGATGCATGCACGTTCTACACGTCCTCACAAACAAAAATAACTGCCAAGTAACCTTGGACTTACGTGGTTAAGTACGGTGGCATCATATAGATACGTCTCTCCCTATATATATACTAGTCGTTCTTATGTTCAAACTTACGTAACGAGGTTAGCGTACCTGCAGAAAACACAGTATGTATATACTGAACCTTTCATGCCAGCATGTCATGAAAGCGTTCCCATTCATTACTGTTCACTATAGAAACAGCATCTGTACAATTACCGCCGTACAGACAACGTTAACATACGTCGTCGAGACAACGTATTCACGGGGGGTACCGCAAAATGCGGGGATATGAACAGCGATCGCCATATCCTGCGCCGAACCATATACTCCCAATGTAGTCAACCGAGGTTGGTACATTGGCAGCATCTCAAGTAGGCCACTGCTTGAGAAACAGTGTTCGGTTCGCATCACCGACGGGAAGGCCAAGCTCCCTCAGTTGGCTGAGGATCCTTACCTCCTTACCTCACGATCGAAGATGTCGTTACAGAAAATAAGGTTGGGTTGTGCATGAATTTAAGTTTTGACAGAAAAGTAATGCTGGTAGTTAGGGTTATACATACATATACTATAGCCACCTCTATTTCCCTTATAAGCATTACCCTAGGGCTTTACGTACTAAGCATAATCCTTAACGGATTCAACGTAGTTTTATCAAATACTTTGTTGGTCAATCTTTTATACTGAAAGCATTTTTAAGGTAAAATGTATCTCCAGAGTAACCTTATAGCTCTGATACCAGCTGTGGCAGAACCAACCTGAATTATACCGGCTCAAGTACGCGAGTCCACTCCAAGGGGCTCCGACGTACTTCAAACGGTATAATCCTTTGGCCTGTCGGGTAACGTCCCGATAAACCACCGTTACACAGGATCAAATAAGGTTACCTCACACGAAGGTGAGTCCAGAGATACAATCACCATCATAATTTACATTATAGGAAATTACTTTACAAGAGTTTATAAAAGTAGTACAAAATTTCCAATTTAGAGAAAACAATACAAACTGTTTAAGCCATGAATTTTTAGCAGCGGAAAACATACGCGATGATCTACAGCATGTCGACAAGACGGATGTCATGCTAAGCCCGGGCATGACATCATTCAGTATCATCAATGTTGGCCGAGGACGGATCCCACTCCTCGGACCAACCTTCTGGGAGAGCACAGGGCCGAGGCAAGGGAAGGGTAGGGTCTTCCAGACATTATCTGCAAAACACATAACTAGCAAGGCTGAGTATACTAATACTCAGCAAGACTTACCCGGAATTGGGTATACCTTAGCCCATAACTAGACTTATGAAAGCTTTTCAAGGCTTCTGGGTTTATTTTCAGCTGAAAAGCAATAACGAGTAGGTCCTTAATTTCAACTTTTAGCTTTCAGGTTCTAGTTGATTATCCATTCTAGGTAAGCACCTATAACTATTCAAACAGGGTAGAATCTTTAATCAAACATCATCTTGAGTAATCACATAGTTGCTCTTGTTACTCTATGTGGTAAAGGGATAAGCAGTCTCATACATCGTGAGAGGCGGACGATTCCTGAATCGAGATTCAACCCTTGCAAGGTAAACCTAACACACACGCTTGGAACACCACAGGGTCGTTCCGAAGCAACCGTTTGCCTTTCATTCCGACTCGTGGATCAGGGCCACCACAAGCGACTGCAGGTCATACGCACTACAAAAGTGCAGGACGTACGTCTGTAGCGCGACTACAAAACCCGTACTCCTGGTTGCCCAGCAACACATATGCCTACACGTCGAACAAAGTAACCAAAAGAAGCAAATACATGTGGTGGGGGGTATGTCCACTCCTCGGGCCGATCGGTTACTAGGCTTACCGCTTACCATATTTCACGGCATGTGGCTAGTACTTTCAAACGCTTAACCACCGCTACCACACACTGCGACCTTATCAAAATTCAACAACACAGACGGGGTATCATCTTGATCATGATACCTCATAAAACTCCCGTCCGGCATCCTTATAGTGATAGCAGGAATGTA
This sequence comes from Panicum hallii, assembly GCF_002211085.1. Classification (NCBI taxonomy): domain Eukaryota; kingdom Viridiplantae; phylum Streptophyta; class Magnoliopsida; order Poales; family Poaceae; genus Panicum; species Panicum hallii. The sequence continues at coordinate 16,385,037 of NC_038045.1, forward strand.
AACATTACAATTCCTATATCGCGCGAGTGACAGGAAATCACTCGACTTCTACCGGTCCTATAAGCAGAGCAGCTAGTCGGACTTCAGTTCTAGTGTTCAATACATTGGTTCCTAGAACAATGCAACTAAGGTTTCCAAACAACTCCTAAGAACCTAATGCATAGAAATATATAAATAATATAGGTTGCAGTGTAATAAAGTAGGGGTTATGTCCGGGGCTTGCCTTCACTGGTGGGGCTGAAGTCAGTAAAGTTAAGATCTTCTGAACTTTAGTTCAGGGCTTCAGATAATTCCGCGACGAAGTTCCCGGGGTCTTCAGAATAACCTCCTTCTGATTCCGGGACTAACTGGTAATCTCCGTCGGCGAGAGTAGTCGAATCTATATGATATGCAAGATGGAGTTCAATGAATGCATACTCTCATTTCAATTCACAATAAAGTTGCAATCTAAATAAAAGAACATTACATTTCAACAAACAATCTAACTACCCTGTACTGGGCAGTTATTTATCGAGTATTAACTAAACTAACTAGTCTCGTTAAGCAACAGGGTGGGTTACCCTAAACATTTATACTAACTTCGTTAGGTAGTATGTTTGGTTATCTAATTGGTTGGTGTATAGGTCTTGGCCTTAACCGATGAGGATGAATCAGGTTTAGTCGATAGACGTGCTTTGGTCGGGCCTAACAGAGGCGTGTCTACAGTGCGATCTTACTGATCCAAAGTTGTGTACTTTGGTCTGGGTAGCCGATTGACAGGTGCACTAATTTTCTAATTGATCGATGAAAATATCGATCACTTTAGCAGAGGGATGTTTCTTAAAGCGGCTGTGTCCTAAATAATCTGTGTGAGCATCGGCGTACTTAACTGATCGCGTGCGTATCAGCACAGCGAACTCATGCTTTAATAAAACTAGTCGATCGGTGATTTGACCTTCTAGCCGATTTAGTGTATCGGCACATTCGCCGATTTATACATCGAGTGGAATTAGTCGAGTGATGTATCGGCATAGCTAGTTGACTAATGTGAGTAACTAGCCGATGGTGTATTGATAGACTAGTCGAACTATGTATCCGTTCGGCCTGTGTCTCAGCGTATTCAGTCGATTGGTGAATCAGGTGTGTAGCTGATTGTCCTACTCTGCATTGGTTGTGCCTAACTAAGATGTGTTTAAGTATTATCTTAGGTAACTAGGTGTGGTTGCATCGGCTGGATTACGTTAACACAACAACTGAGTGCCGTACAGCCGATTGGGTTATCTAAGTTAGACCTATTTCAAGATTTAGATGTAACAGAATACTAATATTAAACTAGGTTAGTGAGACTATAAGTGCGGAATTAGACTAAAGAGAATGTGGTTGAGGGTAGGTAACTGGTAAGCATATGGCCGATCTTTCAGCCGATAAATCGGCTGATAACAGTGTGTGGACAAAGATGGGAAAACTAAGGATTGACCGGCCATATTTGACCGCTATGGGAAACAACTGAAATCAGCTTGGATTAGCTTAAAGCAAGAATGCTAAGATCTAGCGTGAAAACTTAGATAAATCGGTTACTTAACAAAGGTTCATACCTAGCCGATTCATACTTTAATTCGACAGAGTACCTAGTCGATAGGTGTGGCCATCGGCTAGCCATAAACTACAGGGCATCGGCATCGGCTGCCGATTGTATGCGTATTAGCTATTTCAAAAGGCTGTCTACAGTGTTGATCGGATCTGGCCGATCTGGGGTGAATCGGCTGTCAGCCGATTATCAGGTGCTGAACCGGCTGCGTTTAGCCGATTGGTCGATTTGACATCGGTGGTACTGTGCCGGTGTATTTATCAGCTGCTTTTAGCTGATAATGTGGGCATCGTCGGATCTAGTCCGTGAGTGCATCGGCTCTTGCCAAAATGTGTTAAGACATCAACTAGTTTTTCGATTTGGGTTTTCTATATCGGCTATATCGTGCCGATTAAATGCTTGAAGTGTTAACTTAAACAACTATTTGTGCACAACAGCTCGACTACTTTTCGGCAAGATTAGCCGATAGGTATGTAGTCGATAAGTGTATTCTAAAGGTATGTGATCGATAAAAACCGGGGTGTGCTGATCGGGATATGCCGATTGGGGGTATAGCCGATCAGAAGGTGCCGATCAGGTGTAGTCGATCGGAGTGTACCGATCGGATGTGTTGATCTGGGTGTGCTGATTGAGGGGTGCCGATTAGGCATGTGCCGATTTGGGTTATAGCTTACAGAAAAGGTCCTAGCAAGATTAAAATCTACAAATAAACATTTCATCAATACAACACAAAGGCACTTAAATTCCATAGCTAAAAAGCAGGAAAAGACTCGAAGATTTTTACACAAGGCTAAACATGAGGTACACAAGCTATATTTCAAAAATTAGCTGCAATGCAAAAGGTTAACACTCAAGAACTCATGGTACAAAAAGGAAACCTAAGCTTTGAATCACTTACATTCAATTCATGAGTATAGCATTAATTTTAAAATTAACTTCCAATTTGAATGTGAAGCTTGGATAATTAAGGTTATAATGTGTTGAAGATTTTAAACACAGATCAATTGTATACCTAAAAGATTTTGACCAAAAGATCTAATTAGATAAACTTTACCGAATAGACTAGACTTAGCTAATTCTACTATAAAACAAATTGAATTGATTAACTTAAAAGAATTTAAATTATAAAACAAACTTAGGTTTGAAAATTCTATATCGATTCATACTTAATCTATAGGGATTGCATACCCAAAAATCAGGATCAACAGAGCTAATCATGCAAAAGCTATGGTTATTACACGCTCTTATCTTAGATTTAACATAGATTCAAAACTATTCGATTTCATAACAAACTCATTTAATAGAAGTTATAGAGTTCAAAACCTAGTTTCAAACAAAACTGGTTTTGCAATTTTTGGAATTTCCTACACTTCTCTATTGAATTTACAAGTTAAAAATATCACTCACATGAAATAATGAACACCCATCCACTTCTATTCTAAATACAGTACAAACTATCTATTTTTACAGCATGGTCATAAAACAAAAGTGATAGAATTTAAAATGAAGATTCAAGTACAACTGGTTTCATATTTTTTTGAATTTTCTACGATTTTCTAGGGATTTTCAAAGTTCAGCATATCACTTCACATAAAACAATAAACACCTTTACACACAGGTCCTCGAACTGTACTGTTCTCGTGAGTCTAGACTTCGCAGAAAACACCCTGAACTTGTTTTAATTGCTGCACAAGGTCCTTCCTGTGAGCTTGAAATGGGAAACAGAGGAGGTGCCGTGGGAAGGGGGTCGATTCCGGTGAGAGCAAGCCATACCGAGGGCCGGGGAGTTCAAGCCGTTCACCGGGAGTTCGTTTTGGGGATTAGAAGGCGAGGAGGAAGGCCAACAGAAGGTTCTTGGCGGTGGGGGAAAAGCTCAGAGGCGCGGCTGCTCCTGCGCTTGCCCGGCTTCTGCACGCTCCCTTGGCCGCGCCGCCTGCGCGCCTGTGCGCGCTCGCCCACACGCCAAGCCGCCGCCTGGACTCTGGCCGCCCAGCGCCCGCGCCCCTGTGCCTGGGAGTCGCGCTCCGCCCGGCGCCTCACACCGAGCCGTGGGCCGCGTCCTGCCCGCGCGCTACGCCGCCTGCGCTGTCTAGGCCCGCCCCGCCAGCACCTGCTGCCGCGCGCGCGCCCCGCCGCCAGCTGCGCGTCGCACGCCACCTGCGCCTGGAGCCACCGCTCCTGGGCCCGCGCCGAGCCAGCGCCGTGCGCCGCTTCCGCGCCGTCCACGCGCCTGTGCGCGCGCGCCGCCTGCTGCGACTGCCGCTCGCCCGCGCCCGTCTAGGCCGCCGAGCCGCCCGAGCGCTTGCGCGTGCCTGGAGCCGCACTGAGCGCCGCCAGGAGCTCGCCCCCAATGCGTGAGCTGTTGCTGCCTATGGATAGAATAGAGAGGGAGGGGAAAATGAGATTGGACAGAACTGCTGCTGGTGGGAAAAGAGATAAGGGCGCTACAGGAGAAGGAGCTAGGGTAGTGACGCGTGGAAAAATTTGCAGCAGGATGTGGCAAGCATGGTCGGCACAGCGGCAGCTGTAGAGCAGGAACAGAGCAGCGCCAGAGGAGGAAGACAAAGAGAATTTCCCAAGGACTCGTTTGTAATTTTAGGAAACTGCAGGGACCTCTTGGTAAAGACAAACTTAACCACTGTTCTAGGGCTCAAATAAAAATGTGACCAAAATGAAAGTTGTACAACTTTTCGAACTCTACAACTTTGCTTTAGGGTTTGATCTCCAAAACTCAAAATATGAAGTTTTATTTTAAGACTTGGACTAAACTTAAATTTTATAAAATCTTTGTCATTGTTAGTGTAAATTACATATAACATTGGGCCTTTTTGCAAGATGCTATGTAAGTCACGATTGCTTACATTATTACCTTTTTACTTCTAGTAATTTTTGGAAAGTTACTTTTGTAAATCATTTATTCCGCATAAACAGAACTTGTACTATTATTAAATTACACAAATACCCCTATTTCCACATCTTTACGCAAATTTTTACACAATTTAACTCCTACATTTCTAATGCAACAGTTGGGTAAATATATATATTTATTTTTTTTTTTTACAAGACATAGAGTAAAATATATTTACCAAACTACCCTTTACTTAATTTGGAGTTACCTCCTATCCAATTACATTTTGCACAAACAACCCTAGGTTTTTCTGTAATTACAAAAATACCCTTTTATTTGCACTTTTAAATTTTCAAAAGTTTCACATAACACACATGAGCTTCATACAAACAAACACATACTTCACACTAACAAATTATGTGCCTAGTTTACAAACACATGAACTGTCACACTGAGCTTTATAGAATTTGAACCCGCAGTCCAAGCCCTATATTTTCACGTGCTAGCCCCTGTGTCTACCCTTTAATCACGTTTAGGTCCCTGGTTTTTGCTCAGAACCCCCTGGAAGTCCTGCTTTTCTTACAGTTTAGTCCCTGGACCTTGTTTTGGCCCTAGAATTTGCGTTTTAGCTCCGTTTTAAGCGCTCTTTATATCCATGCGATCGTTGTAACGCGTAGAATAGCTTTAGACTAGTTTTGCGTACTGTTTTGATGAAATGTTGTATTGTCTCTTATATTTTGTCCCTATTTGCATGTATGTGTATGTGCGGGACCATGTTTTGGCGTTGCGATCGTGAGTAGACGCGGAGCCTTTGGTCCAGTACCAGGAGCAGCCATCTTCTGAGTAGTTTGAGCAGCAGCAGGAGAGTTTTGAGGAAGGCAAGTATAACATGAACATCCTATCACTTTTTAATACAATTTCATACTGCATTTTAATTCTGTATGCCTATAAGGATTTCCTAGCCACCTTTATATCCTTTATATATATCCTTTGGGTTGCATTTTGGTTAGTTGTGCTAGGTTGCTGCGCTATAACATATCTTGGTCCTTTTTAATTAATTTGACTAATGGTCTTATGCAACTTAATCCTGAGAGTGGCCCTCTATGCTGTGTGCTTGAGTGGCTCACGTCTCCTTAAAAGATGTTTTTGTAGAAACATGGTTTAGGGGGCCAGCACGGTGCTTAGTGCTTGGTTGGCCACTCTCCATAAGGACCGGTTCATAGAGCGACAACCTGGGACAACCGCGCAACCACAAGACTGGAATGGGACGGTCTTGACTTACTAATTAGGTCGTGTTGGTTCGGAAGTAACTTACCTGCAGGGGCAAGAGGGGTGGTAAGCTTCAATGGTCCCTGCTCCTCCGGCTTGGTCTGTGCTGTGTGTCTTGTACCCCCGGAGGTGCGCCCCATCGTCGCTGATCCAGAATCCTTAGCGGTTACACCTTACCAACGTGATCCTTTGTAACGGTCTCGTAGTGTGCTTGCTAGCCATCTCACTTACGGAAGTGTGATGAACCACTAGCGTAGTTCACGACTTGTGGGTAAAGTTGTGCAACCTCTCGAGAGTGTAAAACTGATATATCAGCTGTGCTCACAGTCATGAGCGGCCCAGATCCTCCGTCTGATTAGTGGGGTTATCAACCTTTGGTTAGGGAGATTCCCCGGGTGGTTTTGGTTGGTTGGTTCTCAGTAGTTCTTAATTAATATTGATTAATTCTTATGCAATTTGGGTTTATGGTAATTCATCCACTTATAGTAAATAGTCTTAATAAAATTTGCCAAGGCTAAAAGCTAATGCAGTTGAGTCAGCTAACCTTAGAGCCTCATAGTTTGTGTTATACTTGTTGAGTACTAGTTTGTACTCACACCTGCCTCTCTACTCTTCTGTTCTATTTCGGATATCTTCGCCTGCTGCTCAGTGCCCGGCAACGTGGAGGACTACGTCAGCGGCTTCGACGACTTCTAGGCGTTTGTCTCCCAGTCGACGTCCCTGTGGCGCCCAGCTCTTCATGTATCTCTTTTACGCTTCCGCAACTCTGGAATCGATTCTTGATTCGGTTGTAATAAAATAATTCATTTACGATTTACTTACGATTTATATTAATGTTATTCGTGATATGTGTTGTGATATCTTGATGATTCTGTTGAATATATGCGTGACTTGATCCTGGCGCATATATGATTGCTCGATTTATGTTCTATATAAATCGGGTGTGACAGAATTGGTATCAGAGCCATATCGACTGTAGGACGATGCCTAGGTAGAATTGGTCGAGTATAGGACTTCTTTTCTCTTGCTTTGCTTCCGCAAATCTTCAAACATCAATTCCTACTTCTATTCCTTGAGTCTGAAGTCCCTGATTTGTTATCTCTCTCCTATCTTTTCCGAGAAATAGTTTGAGTTTTCTGTAGACGTGGGACTGAGTGGCTAACCTTATAATCTATAAGTTTAGGCTATCCCTATGAAAATACGCTAGAACGAGTGTGTTGGTCGAGTAGCGTGATAAACTCGACTAAGTTGTGAATATTGAATGTTTGTTATTGTGCAAATGTTTGATTTGGATTTTTTGTTGATTGCATAGTCTAGTAGTTAAACTTGTTCATGCAAATCAACCTAACACAACTTGAACCAAATAATAAAATTGAATTAGAACGTTGGGGGTAAAACCTATATTCCTTTTCTCTCTGTCATATCCTTCCGAAGTTTTATTTCCGCAGCTGCACCATATCTTGTTCTCATAAAAATTTCGATTGTTGCAATCAGATGGTGAACACTAGGCGCACCGGTTCCGGTTCTGACCAGCAGGAGCAGAATAACCAGAGTACTGGTCAGCCGCTGCCGATGCCGCCACCACTGACCCCGGAGCAGTTCTTCCAGCTCCAGATGCAGATGATGGCTACCCTGAACAATAATACTGTTCAGGCTCTGCAGCATATCCACGCCCAGCCCCCACCTCCACCGCCACCTCAGCCCCGTGATCGGCATGCGGATTTCCTGAGAGGTCATCATCCGACCTTCTCTCACGCCACGGACCCACTCCAGGCAGACGACTGGCTTCGTTCGGTGGAGTGCCAGTTGGTTGTTGCGCAGTACGACGACCGTGAGCGAGTCCTTTACGCAGCAGGGCAGCTGCAAGGGTCCGCTCTTGACTGGTGGGAGTCCTACCCGGCTCAGGACCGTGATGCTCTCACCTGGGTCCAGTTCCGTGAGCGCTTCAGGAACCATCACATCCCTGAGGGCATAATGAAGATGAAGCAGAAGGAGTTCCATGCCCTTAAGCAGGTAAATTTGAATGGAATTCTCTGCAATTTCTTTTGAGCTTGATCTATCCTTGACCTCTTTCGTAAGCTTGACATATTGAGCGATTTCTACCCTTGTTATCTATGTTCGTTATTTCAGGGATCGATGACGGTGACGGAGTACCGTGACCGTTTCCTTCAGCTTGCCTGCTACGCCCCTGCTGACGTCGCTCGTGATAACGACAAGCAGGAGTACTTCAAGGAGGGACTGGATGATCACATCCTGTAACACCCGCGTTTTTACCTTATTCAAATTACAGCACAAATCGCTCGCTAGAAAAATTCTTTCGTCAAGCTCGGATCGCTCCTAAACCCTTACCGTCCAAACTCCTAATCACCCAAAACCTTTCTCGACCTTTCACCGTCTGACATCCGAAATTAACCGCCATCCTTACTTTTCCCCGACCCCCGCGCCGTGCCGCGTGCTCAACCTCGCGCGTCGCGCCGCACGCTCGTGACCGTCACCGCGAATTCCGCCGACGCATCTCCCCGCGTGCTCTACTTCACGCGTCGCGCCGCACTCTCGCGACCGTCGCCGCGAATCCCGCCGATGTAGCCCCCCCTCTCCCTTCCTTTCTCCCCTTTCTCTTTTTCCCCTTTCTCTTTTCTCCTTTCCTGCTCCTTCCCTCGTTCCCCTGCACGCGCAGCACGACGCCGAGCAGAGCTCGACGCCGGGCACCACCACCCCCCCATTGACGACTCCACAGGAGCTGCCTAACTCGGCCCTCCTCTGCGCGCGCCGTACCCCCTTGCCGCCTCGGCGCTCGCGCTTGCCCCGGCGTGCCGCGGCCGAACAGAGCCGGCCGCCGCGCGTCGCCTCGCCACGGGCCGCTCTCCCCTGCGCAGCACATCCCCAAGCCGCCCCTCCCCACTACGCGCCACCGACCCCCCCTGCGCAGCGACGGCCAAGCGCCACCGCCGCCCCCACCGCCATTACTGGCCGCCCCGAGCTCACCGGCCTCCACCGCGCCCTCCTCCTCCCCGCCCTCGCCGGCCTATAAATACCCCCACGACGTGCCCCGCCACCACCACAACCTTCCCCCGCAGCCCTAGCCTCCTCCCCGGCCCTGCACTGCCGCCGCCGCCAGGCCCTCCGCCCGCCGCCCCTGGCCCTCATGGGCAGACCGCCACGCGCCACCCCAACCTGTGGTGAGTAGAGGAATAGGTTCCCCGTGCTCCCCTCTCCGTTTTGCCCCTGCCCCCGGCCGCCGCCGTGCCCCGGAGCTGCCGGAATCAGTGGCGCCGCCGGCCCCTATCCCGCTCCTCTGTTCCTGGTAACGTGAGGAGGAAGAAGGGCAAAATTGCCCTGAGCCCCCTGCCCTTCTGATTATCCCCTTAAGAGCCCCACCTCCCCTTAACCCCTTTTTCCAAATAAACCCCCCCTGCCCATTCTATTTAGGAAGTGAACCCCCTCCTATACAAAATAATTACGGATAAACCCCCGACCTTTTTCCAGGGTACCCTAGGTATTCCCGGAAATTCTAATCAAGCCCTCCCCTCCCAACAATAATTACAAATAGGCCCTTAGACCCTTATTCGTTCCCTAAACCCCGTTCGGCCTATCATTTCATGCGCCAAAAACCTTCCGTTTGCCCTGAAACTTTACCACGCCATTTCTAACATAATGTCAGCCATGCCATCAAGAAATCTCCCAAAAATATTCTTTCTACCATTATTTCTTAAGTTATTCTTGATTCGGGCTCGAAGATAAAACTTTTAATTCCTTTCCTTATTGTATGATTGTTTGTGTGCGCCGTAGATCACGAAGTGACCGAGGGAGAACCTGTCGACGATCAGTACTGCGAGCAAGAGTCCGAGAACCAGTGCCGTGAGCCCGAACCTGAAGGACAGTACCTCGATCAGGACTTCCCGGAAGGCTTTGTGAATGGCAAGTCCAATCCCATCCTTTGATGCATATTTATCCCAGTTTTATAAATACAACCTATTGGCCTATTTTATAAAACGCATCACTTTATTGCAAGACATGGTTGGATAGCCACCCCTTGATTGTTATGACCATTCCTTGATGACCTAGGATTTGCTCTATTAGACGATAACTACCGCTAGAGATGCTTATTACCTGTTACCTTTTTATTACAATCACAAGAGCCTTACTAAAAATAAGGGTACGAGTGTTCGAAAAATAAAATGGGAGTTTGAGAAAAATAAAATAAAGACATAGTCTGACGAGATGGACGGCGTTTTCTGTGTGAAATGCCTCTAGCGTGCTTGTACCTTTGTGGTTGAGCATTGTCGGGAGATGTCCGTCTGGTTAATATAAGGATGAACTGAGGTGTCATCTTGCCTAACCCGTTTATCGTACAACCACTCGACCGTTGTGTGGGCAACAGCTTAGCATAAACCCCACTAGTTGTTCTGCTAGCCAAAAGGAGAGTGGGTGAGCAACGGGAGACCATGGAAAAGGAATACGATCTGTGTGAGTTATGTCCTGGTTATGACCTTGTTGATAGGTCATTAACCCCATGGTAGCTTCCGTGTTGGCTAGTTAGATTCAGCTACGGTGGGTAATGGCTTTGTTAGGATCCGCCGCGACATTAAGGTGTTCGTAGTGCGGTACCCTACTTGTGGGTAAAGTGTACCACCTCTGCAGAGTGTAAAATCTATTCGAATAGCCGTGTCCACGGTATTGGACGCGTTACGGCATGGTCACTTCAATAGATGTTTCGGGATGATTGGTTTTGTGGCGTGAGTTGTTTTGAAAGTACTCTGCAGTTGTGCAGTAAGCTACTGTGGACGTGGAGTCTGGTGGCACTAAAACTTGGATCCTTTGTGTAGGATCAACTCTACTTATGATTCGATTACTATAAAAATGTTTTGAGAAAGTGCTTTTGTTAAAAGAACCCTTGCATGTGTAAAACCTTGCTTTATCGTAAATAAACCCTAACCCCACCCTTGATATAACCATGCATGATCTCTATTATCTCCCCCTCCGCGGGTGTGGTTGGACTTGTTGAGTACCCTTGTACTCACCCTATATATATTTGTGGTTTTCTCAGAGGAAGACCCGGACTACATGATCGAAGACGTCGAATAGGGGTTGTGTCCGCGCCCAACTTTGCCTGTGGTGTTGGCCCTCCGCAAGATGCTTCTACTAGCATGTTACTCTGAGCCCGAGCTGGATCCCATGTGGGTCATGCTTTGGTGTATTACCATAGCTGTTTTATTACTAGTTATCGTTTGTATCGAGTGCCCGCCTCCACGGAGGTTTGTACGGTAATGTACCATCTGATGTAATAAATGTGTATCAGCCTCCTGGGACTGATTTTTATATCACATTTAAGTCACCTCGGATGAGGGGACGCTTCACATCCAGTATGCGCTGCTGAACCACCGCTTCGACAACTTCAACCAGCTGGTTGATGCTGCCCTCAACACCGAGCGTAAGCGCCGGGAGATCGAGGATAAGAAGAGGAAGATGGCTCCATCCTCTTCGGGCAGCAACACTCGTCCCTGCTATCAGCATCCGCAGCAGCAGCAGCAGAGGCCGCCCCAGCAGTACCAGCAGCGGCAGCAGCTTCCTCCTCGTCCTCCGCAGCAGGCAGGACAGGGTCAGAGGCTTCCAGCGCCTCCGGCTCCACCAGCTCCGAGGCAGGGAGTGCCTACTCCTCCTGCCGGGCAGCAGGCCGCTGCATTTCCGCGAGTGTGCTTCCACTGCGGCGAACCGGGGCACTACGCCAACGTCTGCCCTCGGAAGGCGCAGGCAGGACAGCAGGGGCGTGCAGCACCGCCCAAGGCCCCAGCTCAGGGCAGGGTGAACCACGTGACGGCCGAGTCAGCGGCCGAGGCTCCTAACGTGGTTATTGGTACGTTCATGGTCAATACCCACCTTGCTACAGTGCTTTTTGATACTGGTGCTACGCATTCTTTCATCACCCAGTCTTTTGTTGAGCATCATGGTATTCATACTAGCACATTAAAGAGATGCATGTTAGTATCTTCACCGGGAGGGCAGTTGAGGTCTCATGTCTTCTGTCTCAGAGTCAGTGTGGCCATAAGGGGGGTAGATTTCAGTGCGAATCTGATGGTGCTAGACTCTAAGGGCATTGATGTGATCCTCGGGATGGAGACTCTTGCCAAGTGGGAAGTCCGGATAGATTGTGCTCAGAGGACTGTCCTTTTGTCAGCACCGGATGGTCAGGAGGTCACTGTTGGAGCTACAGAGCCTTCTGGATTTCTTCATCAGATGGAGGCTAGACCCACGGATGGTATTCACGTGGTGTCTGAATTCCTGGATGTCTTTCCGGATGATTTGCCAGGTATGCCGCCCGATCGCGACATTGAGTTTTCTATTGATCTCTTGCCTGGCACAGCTCCTATTGCCGAGCAGCCCTATCGTATGGCTCCCGTCGAGCATGAGGAAGTTAAGAAGACTGTCGACGAGTTGCTAGCTAAGGGTTATATCCATCGTAGTTTTTCTCCTTGGGCTTTTCCTGTACTGCTTGTAGAGAAGAAGGATGGCGCGAAGAGGATGTGTGTCGATTATCGGGATCTAAATGCAGTCACCATCAAGAACAAGCATCCATTGCCCCGTATTGAGGATCTTTTCGATCAGCTTCAGGGTGCTTGTGTGTTCTCGAAGATTGATCTACGTTCAGGTTATCATCAGCTGAAGATTCGTTCCGAGGATATCCCGAAGACGGCATTCACTTGCAAGTATGGGCTATACGAGTATACGGTCATGTCCTTTGGCTTGACCAATGCTCCGGCTTTCTTCATGCATTTGATGAACAAGGTTTTCATGGATTATCTGGACACCTTTGTGGTGATATTCATTGATGATATCCTGATATATTCCGAGTTAGAAGCAGAGCATGAGAAACATCTGAGGCTTGTGTTGCAGAGGCTCAGAGAGCACAAGCTGTACGCCAAGCTCAGCAAGTGCGAGTTCTGGATTGACGAGGTTCCATTCCTCGGTCATGTTATCTCCAAGGGAGGTATTGCTGTGGACCCCGGGAAGGTGAAGGATGTGCTTGACTAGGTTGTACCGCAGACGGTGAAGGAAGTCCGCTCTTTTCTGGGCTTAGCTGGATATTATCGGAGGTTCATTGAGAACTTCTCCAAGATTGCGAAGCCTTTGACTTCCTTGCTAGAGAAGGGTGTGGATTTCTCTTGGACTGATGAGCGTCAGAGTGCCTTCGAGGAGCTGAAGAAAAGGTTGACTACGGCGCCAGTCCTTACTCTGCTAGACCAAAGCAAGAGGTTCACAGTGTATTGTGATGCTTCGAGGGATGGTCTTGGTTGCGTCCTGATGCAGGAAGGCAGAGTGATAGCTTATGCCTCGCGGCAGTTGCGCCGGCACGAGCTAAATTATCCCACTCATGATCTGGAGTTAGCCGCAGTTGTGCATGCTCTGAAGATATGGAGGCATTACTTGTTTGGGCAGAGCTGTGATGTTTACACCGATCACAAAAGCCTCAAGTATATTTTCACTCAGAGTGAGCTGAATATGCGGCAGAGAAGATGGCTAGAGTTGGTCAAGGATTATGATCTGGAGATTCACTATCATCCGGGCAAGGCCAATGTTGTAGCAGATGCTCTGAGCAGGAAGAGCTATGTTAACATGGCCGTGGCTTTTCAGATGTCTCAGGAGTTATGCGAGGAGTTTGAGCAGTTGAGTCTGGGTTTCTTGCATCATACCTCAGGTACATCATTCGAGGCAGAACCCACTCTAGAGGCCGAGATCCGGCAGCATCAGAAGGAAGATCAGAAGCTGCAGGAGATCCGTGAACTGCTCAAGATTGCCAAGGCACCTCATTTCAGAGAGGACGATCAGGGTACCTTGTGGTACAAGGGTCGGATATGTGTGCCGGATGTAGCAGGCCTCAGGAAGCTGATCTTGAGTGAGGCTCATGATACCGCGTATTCTATCCATCCAGGCAGCACAAAGATGTATTACGACCTGAAGGAATGATTCTGGTGGTATGGAATGAAGCGTTCCGTTGCGGAGTACGTGGCTATCTGTGACACTTGTCAGCGTGTCAAGGCAGAGCATCAGAGGCCAGCAGGGTTATTGCAGCCGTTGAAGATTCCAGAGTGGAAATGGGAGGAAATCACTATGGACTTCATTGTTGGCTTGCCTCGTACTCAGAAAGGGTACAAATCCATATGGGTAGTAGTGGACCGGTTGACGAAGGTTGCTCACTTCATTCCGGTGAACACTACTTACTCCGGTGCTAGACTCGCAGAGTTGTATATCTCCCGGATTGTCTATCTGCATGGTGTTCCAAAGAAGATTATATCTGATCGAGGATCTCAATTCATTTCACGGTTCTGGGAGCAGTTGCATGATTCGTTGGATACGAAGCTGCGCTTCAGTACTGCTTATCATCCTCAGATAGATGGGCAGACAGAGAGAACCAACCAAGTGTTGGAGGATATGCTTCGAGCCTGTGCTATTCAGTATGGTACCAGCTGGGATAAATGCCTGCCGTATGCAAAGTTTTCTTATAACAACAGCTATCAGGCCAGTCTGAAGAAATCCCCTTTTGAGGCCTTGTACGGTCGAAAGTGTAGGACTCTGCTGTATTGGGATCAGATTGGCGAGAGGCAGGTGTTTGGTCCGGATATTGTTGAGGAGGCCGAACAGCTGGTGCAGCAGGTGCGAGAGAATCTGTGGGTCGCCCAGACTCATCAGAAGAGCTACGCGGATGTGCGTCGTCGAGATCTGACCTTTGCAGTAGGTGACCATGTGTACCTGAAGGTCTCGCCGATGAGAGGCATCCGCAGGTTTAATGTAAGAGGGAAGCTAGCCCCTCGATACATCAGTCCGTTCAAGGTGTTGGAACGGAAAGGTGAGGTGGCATATCGTTTGGAGTTGCCTCTCAATCTCTCAGGAGTGCACGATGTGGTTCACGTGTCTCAGCTAAAGAAGTGCTTGAGGGTGCCAGAAGAGCAAGCACCGATAGAAGGGTTGAATGTGCAGGAGGATCTAACCTACGTCGAGCATCCAGTGAAGATTCTGGAGACGTCTGAGAGAGTTACCAGAAACAAGAAGATCAAGATGTGCCGGGTTCAGTGGAGTCATCATACGGAGGATGAGGCTACTTGGGAGCGAGAAGATGAGCTGAGAAAGACATATACCGATCTCTTTGCTAGCTAGCCTATCAGAATCTCGGGACGAGATTCCTGTAAGGGGGGTAGGTTTGTAACACTCTAATGTAGTTTTCCCTAATTTTAAGGAATATATTTGGGCTCAAATAAAATTTCCAGGGTTTTCTCTAATTTACCTCGCATTTAAAGTAATTTTATAACGCAAGTAATTAAAATTTATCATAGGATTAAATTGTTTGTGCATTCATGCTGCAGCATTGTTTTAATTGTGTTGAATTTATAGGGTTTGAATTCAAATTGTATTTTGAATTCAAATAGTTTTGTTGGAATGTTTGAGTATAGAAAAGAAAAGGGAAAGAAGAAGGAAAGGAGGCAGCCCAAACCCTCTACCAGCCGGCCCAGCTCTTCCCTTTCCCCTCCTCTACCCGCATGGGCCGCATCCCGGCCCAGTTTCCCCAGCCCCGAGCCTCTCTCCCCTCTCTCTCTTTTCCTCCACGGCCCAGCCCGAGCAAGCCATCTCCATCACGTGCACAGCCGCCCACAGCCGCTCTCCCAACTTCCTTCCTCTGCCAGGCCGGCCCCACCAGTCAGGCGCTTCTTCCCCCTCGCGCCCACCTCTGTTTTTCCCCCGCCGGTCCGGCCTCTTGGTCGCTGGCCGTGGCCCGCACTGCCGCACCCTGGGCCCTCTCCTCTGTATCACGCCCAGCCGAGCTACGCGCTGGCCTGGTTCCCGCGCCCAGACTCTTCTAGAAGGGCGCCGCGTTCGGATCAGGACGGGCCCCAACGGCCTGTGAGAAGCGGCAGCTCGGTTGATCCGCACGCCGAGGCTGCCAACCCCTCACCCTTCTTAGCCGCAGCTCTCTCGCGCTCCTCCTCAGCCGCATCTACCTCTCCAACTTTCCCCCCGTGGCCTTGCGCCGCTGCACCGCCCCTCAGATTGGAGCCGCCGCCGTCGACCGAGCTCCTGTGCCACCGCGACAACACACCGGCGCCGCCAATCTTCGGCTCCTAACTGCCGTCGCAGCACCCCGAAGTGGTAAGGAGCATGCCGCGCCCGTTCCTATCCCCTTTCCCCCCCTCTGCATGAGCGCGCCCCTTGTTACCATGACCTCGTGCCGCCCTCCACCGTGGCGAGACCCAACCCGAGCCCGATCCGCCGCACGGACTGCCCCGATGGGTTCGTCGTCGTCCTCTCTCTCTCCCAGTGCCAGCCGTACCCCGAATAGAGGCCGGAAGCGCCCAACCGCGTGTCCTCCGGCGAGCCCCAGTCGCCCTCCGCCGTGCCCAGCAGCCGCCGCCGCCGGAGCCAGGCCGGAGAGCCCTCAGCCGCTCGATCTGTGATGGACGCGTAGGATTAGATCCCGCATACCCCTTTGACCAGAACCCTCCGATCGCGATCCAACGGCCGAGCATCGCCCATACCGCTTCGGCCTTGCCTTTTTGCTAAAGAGTCCCTGTTCTTTTGGGAAAACAACCCGCGGTCCCCTGCAGTTCAATAACAATTGCAGTTTAGCCCTATTTCTTGCACCGAAGCCCCTGAGCTTTATAGAATTTGAACCCGCAGTCCAAGCCCTGTATTTTCACGTGCTAGCCCCTGTGTCTACCCTTTAATCACGTTTAGGTCCCTGGTTTTTGCTCAGAACCCCCCTGGAAGTCCTGCTTTTCTTACAGTTTAGTCCCTGGACCTTGTTTTGGCCCTAGAATTTGCGTTTTAGCTCCGTTTTAAGCGCTCTTTATATCCATGCGATCGTTGTAACGCGTAGAATAGCTTTAGACTAGTTTTGCATACTGTTTTGATGAAATGTTGTATTGTCTCTTATATTTTGTCCCTGTTTGCATGTATGTGTATGTGCGGGACCATGTTTTGGCGTTGCGATCGTGAGTAGACGCGGAGCCTTTGGACCAGTACCAGGAGCAGCCATCTTCTGAGCAGTTTGAGCAGCAGTAGGAGAGTTTTGAGGAAGGCAAGTATAACATGAACATCCTATCACTTTTTAATACAATTTCATACTGCATTTTAATTCTGTATGCCTATAAGGATTTCCTAGCCACCTTTATATCCTTTATATATATCCTTTGGGTTGCATTTTGGTTAGTTGTGCTAGGTTGCTGCGCTATAACATATCTTGGTCCTTTTTAATTAATTTGACTAATGGTCTTATGCAACTTAATCCTGAGAGTGGCCCTCTATGCTGTGTGCTTGAGTGGCTCACGTCTCCTTAAAAGATGTTTTTGTAGAAACATGGTTTAGGGGGCCAGCACGGTGCTTAGTGCTTGGTTGGCCACTCTCCATAAGGACCGGTTCATAGAGCGACAACCTGGGACAACCGCGCAACCACAAGACTGGAATGGGACGGTCTTGACTTACTAATTAGGTCGTGTTGGTTCGGGAGTAACTTACCTGCAGGGGCAAGAGGGGTGGTAAGCTTCAATGGTCCCTGCTCCTCCGGCTTGGTCTGTGCTGTGTGTCTTGTACCCCCGGAGGTGGGCCCCATCGTCGCTGATCCAGAATCCTTAGCGGTTACACCTTACCAACGTGATCCTTTGTAACGGTCTCGTAGTGTGCTTGCTAGCCATCTCACCTACGGAAGTGTGATGAACCACTAGCGTAGTTCACGACTTGTGGGTAAAGTTGTGCAACCTCTCGAGAGTGTAAAACTGATATATCAGCTGTGCTCACAGTCATGAGCGGCCCAGATCCTCCGTCTGATTAGTGGGGTTATCAACCTTTGGTTAGGGAGATTCCCCGGGTGGTTTTGGTTGGTTGGTTCTCAGTAGTTCTTAATTAATATTGATTAATTCTTATGCAATTTGGGTTTATGGTAATTCATCCACTTATAGTAAATAGTCTTAATAAAATTTGCCAAGGCTAAAAGCTAATGAAGTTGAGTCAGCTAACCTTAGAGCCTCATAGTTTGTGTTATACTTGTTGAGTACTAGTTTGTACTCACACCTGCCTCTCTACTCTTCTGTTCTATTTTGGATATCTTCGCCTGCTGCTCAGTGCCCGGCAACGTGGAGGACTACGTCAGCGGATTCGACGACTTCTAGGCGTTTGTCTCCCAGTCGACGTCCCTGTGGTGCCCAGCTCTTCATGTATCTCTTTTACGCTTCCGCAACTCTGGAACCGATTCTTGATTCGGTTGTAATAAAATAATTCATTTACGATTTACTTACGATTTATATTAATGTTATTCGTGATATGTGTTGTGATATCTGGATGATTCTATTGAATATATGTGTGACTTGATCCTGGCGCATATATGATTGCTCAATTTATGTTCTATATAAATCGGTTGTGACACTAGCCCTCCCTTGCTGTCCTGTTTCGCGCGCGCCACGACCTCCCGAGCCTCCGCCGGCCGCCACATCATCGCCGCCGTGTTCCGCGCCTGCGTCTACTTCTTTTCCCTCCCTCTTTTGCCCAGCAGTACCAGCAGACGATACTTGACCCATTTCCACCTTCTTTCCTTTGTCGTGCACACCCTGAGCCCGAACACCACCGCCGCCCTCCCTTCCTCCATTCCGGTGAACTACTGGCCGTCGTGGGCAGCCGCCATCGACCACCCATTGCCCCCATCAACCCCCTAGAAAGCTTCTCCAGCACTTGCTCATGCTCACCAGCCCTTAAACACCATCGGATTCCGGCCGGAGCACCACTGCCGACGACCGCCGCCCGCCGCCGCCCCCTGCTCGCCGTGGAGTACCCTTCCCCGACCCTTCTCGACTCCAATTGGCCCCACACCGAGCTTCCCCACACTGCCCTGAAGCTTCCCGACCCTTTCCTCGCTGCTCACGACCACCGGAGCACCGCCGAGCAGGCCGCTTGCTCGCGTCGCACCGCCGCTACAGGCCGTCGCACCCCGATCCCAAGCGTCTACATGTGCACACAGACTTGGTGATGCTCCCACGCCCCTCCACCCTCGCCGCCGGCGATCGCCGTTGCCGGATTTGGCCGGTCAAACCCATGCCTCCCTCTCTGACCCCGGCCAAGGGCCTCGGGTTGAAAGATACAAAAGCCCAGGGGGCTGTCTGTAAAGCCAGTGACTCAAGGGAATAGTGTCATTAAGGACCCCCTTTGTAATTTTTTTTGCAAACTTTGAAATTCCATAGCAATTCAGGGAAAAATTAGAAAAATACAAGCTAAAATTTGTTGGATTCCTTGTTTTAAGATCTAAAACTTTCCCTACGGGTTGATCTTCAATTTCCAAATAGTTTTTGCTCTAATTTAAATGTTAGTTTAATATGTAAGTAGTAAAAATTTCAACCCCAGTGCTATGGTAGTTTATTATGTAACAATAAAACATGTTGTCTAATGTAGCTAACTAGGTTAGTTTATACCCAATAAATGACTGCCCAGTAAAAGAGTAAATGATATGTGTGATCAGTGAACTGTGTTTTCATTGGATTGCAACTTTATTGTGAAGTAAAATGAAAGTGTATGCATCTCTCAAACTACATCTTTGCATATCGTATAGACTCAATTACTCTCGCCGACGGAGACTACGAACTGATCCCAGAATCAGGAGTAGAAATTTCTGAAGACCCCGGGAACGTCGTCGGAAATCTAACTAAAGCTCCGAACCGAAGTTCGGAAAACCTTGACACTCCTGCCCCCAACCCCACTCATAAAGGCAAGCCCTGGACATAAACCATTACTTTATTTACACTGCAATCTACCTTTATATATATCTACTTATGCCTTAAGTTCTTAAAAGTTGTCTAAAAACCCTAGTTGCATATTCCTAGGAACCGATATACTGAATACTAGAACCTGAGTCCGAATAGCTGCTATGCTAATAGGACCGGTAGAAGTCGGGTGATTTTCTGTCACTCGCGCGATATAGGAATTGCTATGTTTACATTCCTGTAATCACTATAAGGATGACGGACGGGATTTATGTGAAGTATCATGATTGAGATGATACCCCGTTTGTGTTGATGAATTTGGCTAAGGTCGCAGTGTGTGGTAGCGGTGGTTAAGCGTTTGAAAGTACTAGCCACATGCCGCGAAATATGGTAAGCGGTCAGCCTAGTAACCAATCGGCTCGAGAAGTGGACATACCTCCCACCACTCGTATTTGATTTTTCCTGTTACTCGCTTCGATGTGTGGGAATACATGTTGCAGGGCAACCAGGAGTACGGTCGTGTAGTCGCACTACAGACGTACGTCCTGCACATTAGATGTGTGTATGGTCCTGCAGTCGCTTGTGGTGGATCTGATCCATGAGTCGGAATGAAAGGCAAACAGTTGCTTTGGAACAATCTCTGAATGTTCCAAGCATGTGAGTTAGGTTTACCATTGCAAGGCTGAAATTCGATTCAGGAATCGTCCGTTTCTCGCGGAGATTGAGACTGCTTGATCCCTTTGCCACATAGAGTAACAAGATCAACCTTATGGTTATCAAAGATGATGTTTGGCTAAAGATTTTACCATGCTTGAATAGTTATAGGTGCTTATCTAGAATGGATAGTCACATAGAACTTGAAAGCTAAAATTTGAAATTAAGGATCTACTCTTTGTTGCTTTTCAGCTGAAAACTTTACTCATAGCCATTAAAGCCTTCATAAATCTAGTTACATGGCTAAGTATACCATGAAACGGGTAAGCCTTGCTGAGTATTAGAATACTCTATCTTGCATTGTGACTTCTTATTCAGGTAATCCCCCTGAGGACTCTGCTCTGCCTATGCCATGGCCTTACACTCTGCCCGATGGTTGGTCTGTGGAGCGGGACTCGTCCCCGGCCAACATTGATCCTACCGAGTGATATCATGTTAGGGCTTAGCATGATATCCATACTGGCGATGTGTACAGTGGTTGTGGTTTAAATTCCACTGCTGTGAACTGAAAACTTGAACCGGTTTGTAATAAATCCTATCAGTTGAAACTGATATTACTTTTGACAACGCATGTAATATAAATGCCTGTGGTGTAAAATATGATGGTGATTGTATCTCTGGACTCGCCTTCGTGCGAGGTACCTTGTTTGATCCTGCATTCGGTGGTTTATCGGGACATTACCCGACAGGCCAAGGGATTACACCATTTGAAGTACGTTGGAGCCCTTGAGAGTGGACTTGCGTACTTGAGTCGGTGTAGTTCAGGTTGGTTTTTCCACGGCTGGATTCATTAAGGTTGGTGCTTAGAATGCAAAGCCCTAGGGATTTATATGGGAGTAATCAGGTGGCTACTAATATATATATGTAAAGAGTATAGCTCTAACTTGCAGCACTACTTTCGGTTAAAACTTAAACTTATGCATAACCCAACTTTATATTTTGTAATGACACCTTCGATGGTAAGGTAAGAAGGTAAGGATCCTCAGCCAACTGAGGGAGCTTGGCCTTCCCGTCGGTGATGTGAACCGAACACTGTTTCTTAAGCAGTGGCCTACTTGAGATGCTACCAATATATCAACTTAGGTTGAGTATATTGGGAGTATATGGTTCCGCGTAGGGTATGGCGATCGCTGTTCATACCCCCGCATTTTGCGGTACCCCCGTGAATACGTTGTTTCAATGACGTATGTTAACATTGTCTGTACGGTGGTAATGGTACAGATGCTATTTCTATAGTGAACAGTACTATTTGGGAACACTTTCATGTCGTGCTGCCATGAAAGGTTCATACTATATAAATGTGGTCTTCTGCAGGTACACTAACCACGATTAAGAGGTTAAGACGGATAGGACTTATCGACTAAATATTAGTGAGAGACGTATGTGTGGTGCCATCGAAACTAACCACGTAAGTTCGAAGATATTCGACAGTTGTTCTGGTTGTGAGTCGAATAGCACGTGCATGCATAATCCATTATCAAGTAAAGTGAGTGCATTGATTGTGTTATTCTTTTAAGGGTACATAGAGTGTTGTCTATCCTTAGTCTGTGTGACAGTTCATGTACCTGTAAGCTAGGCATATAATTTTTTAGTGTGAAGTATGTGCTTGTTAGTGTAAAGCTTGTGTGTGTTTATGTGAAGCTTTTGAAAATTTAAAGTGCAATTAAAAGGGGTATTTTTGTAATTATGAAAAAACTAGGGCTATTTTTGCAAAATGTAATTGGATAGGAGGTAACTTCAAAATAAGTGAAGGGTGGTTTTGCAAAGATGTTTTTCTTATTTTATCCCCTATAAAAAAATATATATTTATTCAAAAGTTTCATTTGAAATGTATGTGTTGAATTGTGTAAAAATTTGGGGTAAAGTTGTGAAAATAAGGGTGTTTATGTAATTTTACAAAAGTAACTTTCAAAGTTACTCAAGGTTAAAGTGTAAAAGGTGCAAGTCATCATGATATGCCTATCCAATCATTATGACGTATCTATCCCGTCATCATGACGTGTCATAAATGCTTGCATTTAGGTCCTAAATGTTATGAAATTACACTCTTTAGGACAAAAGTAATTCAAATCCAACCTTGAACCCTAAAGCAATATTGTAGAGTTTGAAAAACTCTCCAACTTTCATTTTGGGCATTTCTTCATTAGGGTTTCAGATTGATGAGAAATTATTCTTTATAGAAAGGTCCCTGCAATTTTCTGAATTTACGCACAAGTCCTTGGGGGAATTCCATTCCTCCTCCTCTATTTCTCTTCTCTCTGGCACCTTCTTTTTCCCCACCGTCGGCGTCTCTTCTCTGGCCTCCATCCTTATCCACCCCAGCCCCCCTCTCTTTGTGTCCTCCATGCGGCGCAGGCGCTGTGCGAGCGGGTGGCTGCGGCTCGGCGCAGCTCAAGGCGACGTAGGCGCGGCGCGAGCGTGGGCGCGGCCGCAGGGAGCAGGCAGCGGGGCGCGCGGGTGGCCGTGAGCGAGCGCGCAGGCGACACGGGCGTCGTGGGAGCTGGTGGCGCGACGGCTCGGGCGGCGCCGGGCGGAGGCAAGCGGCTGGTGGCGGCGCACCGCACGGTGCAGGCAGGCCACAAGGGCGATGGCGCAAGCGTGCACGGGAGGAACCGTGGCATGGGCGGCCACAAAGGGCAAGCCCCGGTGCGGGCAGGGCGCGGCGCGACCCTCGCGGAGGCTGAGCAGCGTGGGGTGGCCGGGCGCAACGAGCCTGGAGGAGCAGCGCGGCGCTGAACCGGCAGGCGGCCGAGGAGGACAAGACCCCAGTGTGGGTGGACCTCGGCCCGGATAGCATCGCAGCAGGCGGAGGAGCGGAGGTGGCGTGGAGCGAGCGACGCCGAGCTCCTGCGCAAGGACCGGTGGCACGTAGCGGGACGGTCTGCGCGAGCTTAGGCGCGAGGCTCGCGGTACTGGAACGCGCAGGCACGCGGATGCGGAGGTGCTGCAGCATGGCAGCTCGGCGCGGACGGCAGCAGAAGGCGCGGCCCTGATACGGGCAGATCACGGCCCTCGCGGAGGCAGAGGTGGCTAATATGGCGCGGCGAGTTCGGAAGGAGAAGCTGCGCAATGGCACGAGGAGGTCGGATGCGCAGAGCCTGGTATAGGAGGTGGCTGAGTGCCGCAGTGCAGCCAGACACGATGAGCTCCCTCCTCCCATGCGGAGGTCGAGGCAGGAGCAGCGCGATGCGGGTCCGACTCGCGACGCAGGACTGACAGCCGGCTCGGTTCGTTTCCGCAGGCGCGTGCGTATGCAAGGCAACCGACCACGCGCATGCAGGCTGGGGGCCGTTGGTGCGGGAGCAGAGCAGAAGCGGCGCACCGGAGATGCGACCAGGCGCGGCGGTCCTGCAGGAAGCTACGCGGGTGTGCCGGCCATGCTTTTGCAGCACACATGCGTGAGCAAAAGAGACTTAGCCTGTGAACAGGAGAACCCTGAGGTTCGCAGAGGAGTTGGCATAGCGAACCAATCCGGCTCCATCATCTTCTCCCATGAGTCCACGACGTCCAACTGCTACTATTCCTCGTCGTTCGTCCGAATGAGACCATAACACCTCGAGGAAACTCTTGGACCCCTCATCGAGCCTCTTCAAACCCCTTCACCGAAACATCGTCACCATGGCAAAGCCAACTACCGTCACCATGGATCACTGTGAGGAATACCCCTCCGGCTATCCTCCACCCACTACAATCCCCTGAAAAGCTTCTTCGTCTTTTCCATACCGGAACCTCATCACTATCGAGCACTTCTCATCGCCGACTCTGTTCATCACGGGAATTCACTTTCTGCCCATTCTCCTCCACAACTAAGGCTACCCCAAGGTTTGCCCTGACCCGCTGAATCTTGCTAATGCTGGCGACCCTCTTTGCCGGAACATCATCGATATCTTCTTATTCTTTGTTCTCTCCGACCAGGGACTTAATTGCTTTGATTTAGAAAGTTCTAGAATGTTCTCTGTAAAATTTCCAGAGCTTTCTTTATCTCAAATAAGTGAACTTCTACATTTCATAGAATTTTGTAAGAAGTTCATAAAAATACAAAATCAGTTTTGTTTGAGTCCTTAGGTCAAAATCTACAAGTTTTATGTTGTGATCTTGAGCTGAAAATCTTTAATTTGTGGTCTAGGTTAAATATTAGGAAATGAATTCTTTATTGGTACCTTATGTTGTATGCATGTGTTATAGCTGAAAGGTAAATCATGGGATGTATGTCTCAAGTGGAGATGTGTGATATTTAGTTAATCCTTTCACACGAGTGCTCAAATCCCTGCCATCAAGACTTTGTCCTTGTTTTGATTGCCATTTCCTTAAGGTCCTTTTCATATAAAGATGCTTGTTAGTTCGTTTGTATCTGTTGCTTAGCTAATACATCTCTGTAGCTATGCTTTAGCGCCAGCTATCAGCTCAACCGCTAAACATCCGTTTCCTTTGAGTCTATGATATTTCTGTGTAACAGCTGTCAGCCGATGCATTTCTTTTGATATGCTTCTACCATCGGCTGGTTAGCTGATACGGTTGTTATCTTTCTAATATCGGCTACTACCGATACAATTCTTTTGTTCTGTCCTACATCGACTGCACATAGTCGATGTATCGGAGATGCACACACGATCTTAGGGTTCTTGCTATCGGCTGATCTAAGCTGATTCTAGTTGTTTTCCATAGCGGTCAAATATGGCCGATCATTCTTTCCCATCCTTATCCACACACTTCTATCAGCCGATTTATCGGCTGAGCAATCAGCTATCTACCTATCGGTCACATACCCACAACCACACTCTAATCAGTTGCACATCTGTAGAACATGTCCTCTTCAATCTAATTCCGCACTTGTGGTCTCATCAACCTAGTCTGATATTAGTGTTCTGTTACACCTAGTTCTTGTAACAGGTCTAACATAGATAATCCCATCGACTGTACGTCACTCAATTGTTGTACTGACGTAATCAAGTCGATGCAACCGCACCTAGTTACCTAGGATAACACTTAAGCACATCTCAGTTAAGACACAGCTGCTTTAGGAATCATCCATCTGCTAAAGTAATCGATGCTTTCATCGATCAATTAGAAACCCGATGCACCTATTAATCGGCTAAACCTGATGCATCCTCGTCGGTTAAGGCCAAGACCAATACACCAACCAATTAGATAGACCAAAAATATGCTGATAATCCAATCGGCTAGATCCTTCCTTTTTCTGTACTTGAAGTACAGTACCTTCAATGTTCCTCTCTATATCAGCCAATTTGACCCCAGGTGAACTCAAATTGGCTAACCTCTTTTGCTTGTATACAGAGACCATTTCTGCTGTTTTCTCTTCCAAAAGGAAATCAGCCGATTTCCTAAGGCAAGTAGGTAGCTCCCTCCTTTGCCAATTCTATCGACTGAACCCCTGTTGTTTCCAATCGACACTGCTGTAGTCTTCAACAAATAGTCCATCCTAATTAGTTGTCCACCTGAAGCTCTATCCAAGTTTAGTTGCAGATCTTTTGTTTGTTATGTGAGTAGTAAGTTACATGAGTGTTGGATTGCAACTTACTGGTAAAGTAAAATAGCTTTATGTGCACACTTTGAATGTAATATTGCATTGCATGTAGATACATCTACTTCTGCAAACGGTACCTATGAAATCTCCCAAGAGTCTGCAGAGGATGTTTCTGAAGACCAAGTGAACGTTACCAAGGGATTATCGGAAGCCCCGAACCAAAGTTCGGAAGCTAGTAATACTAACATCCCTGACTCCAGCCCCACCAGTAAAGGCAAGCCCCGATGCACATCCCAGTATTTCAAATTATTACAATTTCACTATCATATTATATATATCTTGCATTACGTCTAGGAGTTGCAATGAAACCGTAGTTGCATAAGATCTTAGGAATCCAATGTATTGTACCCGAGTCCTTATCGATTAGATGCTTTGCTAAATAGGACCGGTAAAAGTCGGGTGATTTCGTGTCACTCACGCGATATAGGAGTTGCTTGTTTACAATTCTGCAACCACTATAAGGATAATGGACAGGGTCATGTGCTGTATCATGACCTGAAGGTTCACCCTGTCTGTTTTGTTAAAAGTGGTTAAGGTCGCAGCATGTGGTAGTGGTGGCTAAGCGTTTGAAAGTACTAGCCACATGCCGCGAAATATGGTAAGCGGTAAGCCTAGTACCCGAATGGCCCGGCAAATGGACACGTTTCCACCACTCGACTTTTATTTTATGTTTACACGCACCGATGTGTGGGAGTACATTCTGCATGGCAGATAGGAATACAGGTTTTGTAGTCGCGCTACAAACGTATGTCCTGCACAATTGGTGTGCGTACGGTCCTGCAGTCGCTTGTGGTGGCCCTGATCCATAACCCGGAATATGAGGGAAACGGTTGTTTCGGAACTATCGTTGGATGTTCCAAGCGTGTGAGTTAGGTTTACCTTGCAAGGTTAAATTCGATTCAGAATCGTCCGCTTCTCATGAAGATTGAGACTGCTTATTCCTTCTGCCACATAGAGTAAAAAGTGTAATTGTTGATGGAATAATCTTGATGGATGATAATCTCTACCTTGCTTGCTTAGTATAGGTGCTAATCTAGAATGGAAAATCAACTAGAATATAAAAGCTAAAATTTTGAAAATGGATCATACTCTTTGTTGCTTTTCAGCCGAAAATAAACCCAGAACCTTTATAATGCCTGCATGAGTTTAGTTACGGGCTAAAGTATACCCGATTCCGGGTAAGCCTTGCTGAGTATTAGTATACTCAGCCTTGCTAGTTATATGTTTTTCAGGTAATGTCTTTGAGCACCCTACTCTTACCATGCCATGGCCCTATGCTCTGCCTGATGGTTGGTCCGTGGAGTGGGATCCGTCCCCGGCCAACCCTGATGATACTGAGTGATGTCGTGCCCGGGCTTAGCATGACATCCGTCTTGACGACGTGTGTAAATCGTCATGTATGTTTTCCGCTACCAAAAACCATGACTTTAACAGCTTGTAATAACTTTTCTAATTTGGAACTTCGTACTACTTTTGGAAACTCTTGTAATGTAATTCTCTATGATGTAAAATATGATGGTGACTGTATCTCTGGACTCACCTTCGTGTGAGGTAACCTTATTTGATCCTGTATCGGTGGTTTATCGGGACGCTACCCGAAGGCCAAGGGGTTACACCGTTTGAAGCACGTTGGAGCCCTTGAGAGAGGACTTGCGTACTTGAGCCGGTGTAATTCAGGTTGGTTCTGCCATAGTCTGGTTTCAATAGGATTCTTGTGACAGACTTAGTTAAGTTTTCGACATTCTTCCAAATCTCACCATTTGAATTCTTGCTTCAGATGGCAGCTCCTTCGAACGTCTCTTGGGATCACGCAGGGCATCTCCATACCAATGGCTTGCACTGGGATGGTTTTCCCCATCTCTTGTGGGACAGTATGATAGAGTGGAGTATAGGGAGGAAGGTGTTCCTCGGTGTAGAGTCAAGATGACTATTCCTCAGCACCCTTTCCGTTCTCAGTGGCAGCCCATCGAGGTCGATGTGGTTGGTTATCGTCTCGTCGACACCATCAAGACTGCAGCTCTAGAGGCCATCCACATTTTCTGCAACCAGCATTCCATGGAAGTTGCCGGGCATCCCATCAGCCTATTCCCTACAATTGATTCCAGTGATCCCAAATGGAACTTCAGGATAACCCATTGTGGCCACATGTTGGGAGATTCAGCTGAAGAAACACTCCATGGCACCATTAGGTTCATGAATGTCCAGCACCACTATCAAATTCTACTACGCCGTGGTATGGGTCAGTTGACTGGTATAGCTCAAGGTCATTATAGAAATGCTGATCGGCAAGTTACTCAGATCGAAGAGCTTCAAGCCTTGGTCACAGAGAAGGAGGAAATCATTGCAGCGCAAGAGGAGACCATTCTTCACTGGGAGGATCAGATCAATGAGAGTGATGCAATAATCACTCAATGCAACACAATCATTGAGTTTCTCCAAGAGCAAATTCATGACCTTATTCTTGAGGTTGATGACGCCCATGCTCACATCGACAAACTTCAGCAACAGCCAGTACCTCCTGCTGTACCTGTAGTACCTGAAGGTGGACAAGAAGACCCGGAGGAAATCGAAGGAGTTTCAGATCTTGATTCTGAGCATGGAGACCCAGAACCCAATCCTCAGCCGGATCACTCCTCTTCTGGCAGTCAGTCCTCCGTAAGCGATCTCGACGATTTCTAGTTCACCTAAATCGTCGATAGTTCAGATGTAATTAGTGTAGAATGATGTGACATAGGTAGTGAGTTGCCTACCTAGACCAAGAGCCACTTGCTGTAATATATGTGGCATGTGTACATATGGCCTGACCCGTAGCAATCGAACCATCCTAATGTAATATGTCTGCTTTGTAATCTAAGCCTCGTGTTCTGTTATCTTGCTTCAATATCTTCGCACCTGGAATGAGTTGGTTAAGCAGAATATGTGACCTACATATCTGCTTAGCAACATTATGTCATCTGAAAATGGGAGTAAGAAAATGCTGATAATAATGGATATCTCCTTTGTTTCAGATGGTTGGAACTACACGTGGAACCCCGGAAGGTTTCCGACCAGACCAAGCTGGCGGTTCCCAACAACTGCCACCAGCCCCGCCAAATCTAGCAGAGGTCATGGCCTGACAGACAGAACTCCTCAACCAGCTAGTGCAGGCTCAGATGGGCCAATTTCATCACCAGTCCCGAGGTCGTGATGAACACCCATCGGCTAATTACTAAGATTTTCTCAGCACCCAACCTCCATTGTTCCATAAGGCAGACGAGCCCCTCGATGCTAACGCCTGGCTCCGCACTATAAAGTCTAAGTTTGCATTGTTGTCTGCACCATGCTCAGACGAGAACAAGGCCCTCTTCGCAGCCCAACAACTTCGCGGCACTGCCCGCATATGGTGGGACCATTACCATGCCATGCAGCCGGTTGGTCATGTTGTCACCTGGGATGAATTCCGGACTGCTTTAGAGCACATCACATTCCAGAGGGACTCATTGAGCGAAAGCTCAATGAATTTCTAAATTTGACTCAGGGAACCCGCACTGTCATGCAATATGTACAGGTATTTAATCACCTGTGCCACTATGCGGGTTATCATGCGGACACTGACGCCCGAAAACGAGATCGCTTCCGCCGAGGCCTAAATACAAAGCTCAAGGAACAGCTAAATCTGGTAAAGGCCGATACTTTCAATGAATTGGTCAATATGGCCATTACCCAAGAGGATTGCATCTCAGCCCACGGGACCCTTAACGGCGCAACCGCCAAGGTATCGATTGGTCCAGAACACTGCTACCCCAGCCCCACCTCGAAACAATATACCAGGTAGATGGGTAGCTAGGTCACCCTAGCAGGCCTGATTCAATCGACCACCGACAACACAACCCTAGCAGCAACAGCATCAAGGCCCACGGCCGAGCTTTCCGCCATCCAACTAGGGAAACAACAACTATCGTTGTTTCAACTGCGGCAGCCCATCCCATTTCATTAAGGATTGCCCCCAACCTAGAAGATCTTTCCAAGGGCAGACATCTAACCCGAACAGCAAGGGCAAGGGCAAGAAGCAGATGGTACAAGTCCGCCAGGGAAGGGTGAACTTCACGACTCTTTCCGAACTCCCCGAGGGTGCGCCAATAATGACGGGTACTTTCTCTATCAACCATCAACCCGTGATTATACTTTTTGATTCTGGTGCCACCCATAGTTTTATCAGTTCAAAATGTGGAACAAAAATAGGCTTGAATCTTTATCCTACTAGTGGAGCCTATATGATAGCGACTCCTGGCGGTAAAATTTCATCAAATCAAATCTATAGAAAGGTGCCAATTCAGCTGGGTAGTAATTTGATCAAAACAGATTTACTGTTATTGGACCTAGAAGGAATGGATGTCCTCCTAGGCATGGATTGGATGACTAGGCGCCGAGTATCATTAGATATCTTTTCCCGAACTGTGGAGATAGATTCACCTGATCATGAAGCTACCATTCTCTATCTTCCACAATGGGAGTGCAATACCTCTTGTGCCTATGCTGTAGAAGGGATCAAGTTAAAGGACATCCCTATTGTTTGCGAATACCTAGACGTTTTTCCAAACGATTTGCCAGGAATGCCCCCGAACAGAGATATTGAGTTTATCATAGAACTACAACCCGGCACAGCTCCCATATCTAAGAGGCCCTATCGTATGCCACCCAATGAGCTGGCCGAGTTAAAATCCAACTCCAGGACCTCCTTGATAAGGGTTTCATTCGTCCGAGTGCTTCACCATGGGGTTGTCCAGCCCTATTCATAAAGAAAAAGGACAATAACTTAAGGCTATGTGTAGATTATCGTCCCCTCAATGCGGCGGTGACCATAAAAAACAAGTATCCTCTGCCCCGCATTAACATTCTCTTTGATCAGTTAGCCAGAGCCAAGGTATTCTCTAAGATTGATCTTCATTCTGGATATCATCAAATCAAGATCAGGCCGAGTGAAATACCAAAAATAGCCTTTTCCACCAGATATGGACTTTACGAATATCTGGTCATGTCATTTGGTCTTACCAATGCTCCAGCATACTTCATGTATCTCATGAACTCTATCTTCATGCAAGAACTCGACAAATTCGTTGTGGTCTTCATTGATGACATTCTAATCAATTCCAAGAATCCGGAAGATCATGCAAACCATCTCCATATTGTTCTTCAAAGATTAAGAGACCACCACCAGTATGCCAAATTCTCCAAATATGAGTTTTGGCTAGATACCATTAAATTTCTGGGTCACACTATCTCCAGTGATGGTATATCCGTTGATCCCAATAAAGTCCAAGAAGTGTTAGACTGGAAACCTCCTACGTCAGTCCATCAAATCCATAGTTTCCTTGGTCTAGCTGGTTATATAGACGTTTCATTCCTGACCTCTCAAAAATAGCCAAGCCTATGACTGAACGATTAAAGAAAGGAGTTAAATTCTCCTGGGATCAGAAATGCGAGGATGCATTTCACACCCTCAGAGCACATCTCACTACTGCCCCAATTCTAGCTCAACCGGATATTTCAAAACCTTTTGACATCTATTGTGATGCTTCGGGAATCGGACTTGGTTGTGTGCTTATGCAAGACAACCGAGTGATTGCTTATGCATCGCGAGCACTCAGGACTCATGAACAGAACTATCCTACCCATGATCTTGAACTCGCAGCTGTCGTCCATGCACTCAAAATTTGGAGACATCAACTGATGGGTACAAAGTGTCACATCTATACTGACCATAAGAGCCTCAAGTACATCTTCACGCAAGCAGATCTAAATATGAGGCAAAGATGCTGGCTAGAACTTATCAAAGATTATGACCTAGAAGTACACTATCATCCAGGCAAGGCCAACGTCGTTGCGGATGCACTTAGCCGCAAGGCGCATTGCTCTTGTTTATCTGTTGAGGCTTTTAATGAGACTCTTTGTTGGGAGACGAGAAAGCTTAATCTAGAGATCATTCCCCAAGGTAGCTTGAACCATCTCTTCGTTGAAGCTACGCTTAAGGATAACATCATTCTGGCACAACAGCGTGACAAAGGGGTCAGAATCATCAAGCAGAAGTTAGCACAAGAAGAAAGAAAGTATAAGTGTTTTCATGTAGATCATGAAGGAGTTCCATGGTTCAACGAGCGTATCGTAATACCCAAGGACCATAAACTTCGTAAGCAGATATTGGATGAAGCCCATTTGACCAAATTCTCTATGCACCCTGGCAGTACCAAGATGTACCAGGATTTAAAATAGAACTTTTGGTGGACTCGCATGAAGCGAGAAATTGCAAAGTATGTCTCAGAGTGTGATATTTGTCAAAGAGTTAAGGCCAGTCACCTAAGAACTGCTGGTATTCTTCAACCTCTACCCATTCCCTCTTGGAAGTGGGAGGATATCAGCATGGATTTTATCGTTGGCTTACCCAACACCTCCCAAAGATATGACTCCATCTGGGTAATCATTGATCGATTGACCAAGACTGCCCATTTCCTTTCCGTGCATACTACATATAATGCCAAAAAGTATGCTGAGATCTATCTAGATCAAATCGTTCATCTCCATGGGATACCTAAAACGATCATCTCTGATAGTGGAACACAGTTTGTTGCTCATTTTTGGGAGCAACTTCAACAAACTCTTGGAACCAAGTTAATCCGAAGCTCCGCATATCATCCGCAGACAGATGGGCAAACAGAACGGATAAATCAAATTCTAGAAGATATGCTTCGAGCTTGTGTAATCCAGTATGATAAGAATTGGGACAAATGCTTAGCATTGGCAGAATTCTCTTATAACAACAGTTATCAGTCAAGTATCCGAATGGCCCCTTTTGAAGCATTATATGGCCGCTAATGTCGCACTCCTTTGAATTGGTCTCAGACAGGAGAACGGAAGATCTTTAGGCCTAATCTTGTCACCGAGGCTGAAGAAAAGGTAAAGATCATTCAAAACAATCTAAAAGCAGCCCAATCAAGGCAAAAGAGCTATGCAGACAAAAGGAGGAAACCAATACAAATTTGAAGTGGGTGATTTTGTATACCTGCGAGTATCTCCTACTCGAGGTGTTCAACGATTCGGTATCCAAGGCAAACTCGCTCCTCGCTACGTTGGCCCTTTTGAAATCCTTGAAATTTGTGGGCCCGTAGCCTATCGACTTCAACTTCCTCCTCAGCTAGGAACCATTCATAATGTCTTCCACGTATCTCAACTGAAGAAGTGTGTCAGTGTTCCTACTGAAATAATTGATACACAAACCATCGACATCGAACCCGATCTTTCTTATATGGAACATCCGATCAGAATCTTAGATACCAAGGAAAGAAGTACCAGAAGAGCAAAGATTAGAATATTTAAGATCCAGTGGAATCATCATACTGAAGAAGCTACTTGGGAAACCGAAGACTATCTTCAGAAGAATTTCCCCAACTTCCTCAAGACTTCTTAGGTATCTATCATCCCATTTTATCATTCCTGTAATCTCGGGGCGAGATTCCTTTTAGGGGGGAAGGTTGTGACACCTAGGTGTTAAATATAGCAAGCAAATAGGAAGAATGTTTTGTATGTTTTGAATTGTGTGAAATTTGTGTAAAGTTATGAAAATAAGGGTATCTATGTAATTTTACAAAAGTACAAGTCCTTTTATACAAAAAGTTTTGAATTACAAAAGTAACTTTTACTTTTACTAAGGGCTAAAGTGTAAAGTGCTAGTCATCATTACACTGCTGATAAACTTGAAATTAGGCCCTAAACTTAGTGCAATTTATTTGGATTAGGACAAAAACTTTATATTTTTGCATTTGGTTCAATATTTCAAAATAAAACTTCACCCTTTGAGTTTGTGAACTTGAACCCTAAAGCAATGTTAGGTTTTGAAAAGTTCTACAACTTTACTTTTGACTACTTTTTCATTTGAGCTTTTGTTTGGTGGGAGATTTTAGTTTATAGTGAGGTCCCTGGACTTTTCTATTTTTTGCAAACAAGTCCCTCAAACCCCCTCCTCTCTCTTCTTCCTCTGGCGCCCCTGCTGCTCCTCTGCTTCCCCTCTGCTCTACCGCTCACCGACGTTCTACGCCGTCCCCGGCGCCACCTCTTGCTTGGGCGGCTTCCACGCGTGGCCCTCCTCCTTCCCCAACCCTGCTCCCCTCCCCTCTGGCCCCTCCTGGCCGTGCCACGCGCGCACCGCCGCCATGGCGAGCACCTGAAAGTCCTTCTTTACCTTCACTTCCCAATTTCTGATCTTCAGTAGCTCATTCCCGTTCCAATTCATGCCTCACCTCACCTCCCATCCACTCCGAGCTCCCGGAACGCCACCGCCGCTTTGCCTCAATGCTGGCGAGCCACTGGCCGTCGTGGGCAGCTCACCCCAGCCCTCCCCGCACCACTACAACACCCTGGGGGGCTTCCCCTCACCCCACTGACACTCCCAGGCCACTGCTCGTGGCTGGACCCCCCACCGGAACCACCTCACCATCGCTACCTCCTCGCCGGTGAGCTTCTGTTCCCGTCGAACCCATCCCTCCGCTCCTTCTCCATCCAATCCAACCACCCCAGTAGCTTTCTCTCCTCCTGCTATAGCTACTGGACCAGAACTTGGCCGCCTTCCTCGCTGGGAAACCCCTCTCCGACGAGCCCCTCCTCGCGGCCGCCTCGGCCACCGTGGGCATTTCACCTCCGGTCACCCCCTCTTCCTCCCAAGCCCACCCCTGGATGCGCCTTGAGCTCTTGATGCTCGTGGGCCAGTTCTTTTCCACCCCCGACACCACCCCTCGCCGGAATTTGGAGGGTGATGTCCCTACCCTTCTTCCCCGACGAGCCAGGGACCTATTTGCTTTGATTTGAAAACTTGTAGGCTCTTAGCTACAAGATTCCAGAGCCCCACCCCCCCCCCAATTCAAAGCTGTGAACTTCAAAAATGTGTAGAAAATTGTAGAAAATTCAGAAAAATACCAAACCCATTTTGTTTGAATCCTTGAGTTAAATTAGACTACTTTTATATAGGGGTTTTGAGCTGAATATGTCTGGTTTTTGATCTAGGTTAAATAATAGGAAATAGGTGCTTTAATTAGATCTTTTGATCCATAGTTGTGCTGTAGCTGAATTTTGAAACTTAGGTTGTATGTCCCATGTGTAGCTCTGTGTAAAAGTTTCGAGTTCTTTACTGCTCAATTTCTTAGTAATTCAAGTACCTTTGTTGTACATTGATGAAATGTTTAGATTTTATTTAAGGATGCTTTTGATAGTGTTTGTATCTTAAATTTATACACTAGCTTTCTTTATGCTTATTTTCAAGGATAAGTCATTTATGCTAGTTCTTGCTTATGAAAAATTATGAAAATATTTTGAGGTGTTTCTCTTGAGTAGTGTAACCTGTTCAGAAAATTTCAAAACAAGATCTTGTGTATATCTACAGTTATAAATAACTCTTAATCTGTTAGTGCTGGTTTTGTTTATTTTTGTGGCATAGTTTCTGTGAAGATAAAATGTTGATAAATTTACAGTAGCTTAGACATAGCTTTATCTGTAGCTGATAAAAGTTTCAACCCCAGTGCTATAGTAATTTGTTTCGTAAAAATGAACCATGTTCTAGGTGTTAACTGTTTGAAATAATTCTTCTGATTTATTTACTGCATAAAATGTTTTGAAAATTTTAGGGTAATTTTGATTCTGTTTGTTCTGTTTGTTATAATTTTTGTAGCATCAGATCTTAATCTTAAGATCAGATGCTTATAGTTTATCAACCATATCTATTAGGTTAAAATGAAACCAGCCCTAGTTATTTTATGAATTTAAACATGTTGTTTAGTGTAGTTAACTAGGTTAGTTTATACTCGATAAATGACTGCCCAGTAGAAGAGTGAATGATATGTTTGATGAGTGAACTATGTTTTCATTGGATTGCAACTTTATCGTGAAATAGAATAAAAGTCTATGCATCTTCTAAACTGCATAGTTTACATTTCATGTAGACTCGACGCTTCTCGCTGACGGAGATTATCAGATCCTCCCGGAACCCGAAGTGGAAATTTCTGAAGGCCCCGGGAACATCATCAGAGATTTAACTGAAGCCCCGAACCCGAGTTCGGAAGAGTTTATTAACATCTCTGACCCCAGCCTCACCAGTGAAGGCAAGCCCCGGTGCATAACCCAGTATTTCAAATTACTATATTTATGCAATCCTATATGTATATATTATATCTTGCATTAAGTCTAGGAGTTGAAATGGAACCCTAGATGCATTGAGACTAGGAACCTATGTATTGTGCCTGTGTCCTTATCGGATAGATGCTTTGCTAATAGGACCGGTAGAAGTCGGGTGATTTCCTGTCACTCGCGCGATATAGGAATTGAATGTTTACTATTCTACAATCACTGTAAGGATGACGGACAGGGTCATGTGCAGTATCATGACTCGGAAGGTTACCCCATCTGTGTTGATAAAAGTTGATAAGGTCGCAGTGTGTGGTAGTGGTGGCTAAGCGTTTGAAAGTACTAGCCACATGCCGTGAAATATGGAAAGTGATAAGCCTAGTAACCAATCGGCCTGAGGAGTGGACATACCACCCACCACTTGTAATTTGGTTTTTCTCACGCACCGACGTGCGGGAGTACGTTCCGCGCAGCGGACAGGAGTATGGTCATGTAGTCGCGCTACAGACGTATGTCCTGCACACTTGGTGTGCGTACGGTCCTACAGTCGCTTGTGGTGGCCCTGTTCCACGAGTCGGAATGAAAGGCAAACGGTTGCTTCGGAACTATCGTTGGATGTTCCAAGCGTGTGAGTTAGGTTTGCCTTGCAAGGTTTTGGAAATTTGATTCAGAATCGTGTGGCAGAACCGCCTGAATTATTCCGGTTCAAGTGCGCTAGTCATCGCTATACAGCCGATAATAACTCAACGCACTTCAAACGGAACAATCCATTGTTCTGTCGGGTCTCCGCCCGATACAACCACGGTTCAACAGGATCGAAATAGGTTTACCTCGCACAAAGATGAGTTTACAATAACAGTACAGCTCATCAACTTTTAATTTACAGATATGCAAATATTATTACAAACCTTGTTCAAACTTAAAGTAAAACTTATACAAACAGTGTTTAAACCGCCAAGCTAAATAGCTTGTCTATGCTTACAACGGAAGGAAAATAAACACGCGACTACACACGTCGCAAAGGTTGACACCATGCTCAGCCCAAGGCCTGGTGTCACTCAGGAGGGTCATTGCCAGCCGGGGACGGATCCCACTCCACGGACCAGCCATGTGGAATAGAAGTTGGCCACGCAGAACTATCTGTGGGGTTCTCGAAGGTTATACCTGAAAATGATACTAGCAAGACTGAGTATTCTAATACTCAGCAAGGCTTACCCGGGATTGGGTATACTTTAGCCCGTAACTAGACTCATGAAGGCATTATAAAGGTTCTGGGTTTATTTTCAGCTGAAAAGCAACATACTTTCAAATTTTAGCTTTCATATTCTAGTTGATTATCCATTTTAGGTTAGCACCTACACTATGCAAGCAAGGTAGAGATTATCATTCATCAAGATTGTTCCATTAATAGTTACATTTCTTACTCTATGTGGCAGAAGGAATAAGCAGTCTCAATTTCCGCGAGAGACGGACGATTTTGAATCGAGTTTCAACTTTGCAAGGGTAAACCTAACTCACATGCTTGGAAAATCCAAAGATCGTTTCGAAGCAACAGTTTGCCTTTCATTCCGGGTCGTGGAACAGGACCAGCACAAGCGACTGTAGGACCGTACGCACACCAATTGTGCAGGACATACGTCTGTAGTGCGACTACATGACTGTACCCTTTTACCTTGAGTTTAAAATAGATTCAAAAGTATTTAGTTTCAAACTAAACTTCATTAATAAAAGTCGTAGGGTTTGAAATCTAGTTTCAACAAAACTAGTTTGGCAATTTTTGGATTTTGCTAGAATTTTCTATGAATTTTACAAGATAGCAGCTTGCTCACATGAAATAATAAAACCTTTAGGGGGGTCCTTAGTCTTTTTGCACCTGGGTCCCTAGAACAATAATTCTATTCACAGATGTACCCCTGCCCGGCCCCGACGGCGGCCGGCCGATCGGCTCCGGCACGTTCCCACCGGCGACGAGGTCGCCGGCGGGGAGGGGCCGGCTGTAACGCCCCGAAAAATTCACTTAATTAAATCATGCGCTAGAGTAATCCGTAAAAATGGCTCGACATCAAAACCCCAACCCTAATCGGATCGCTGCCCCGTTCCACATCGCTTGCGACCACCCGCCGTGATTAGCGCCGGCGCGACTCCTTTCTTTCTCTCCTCGCACGAATACCGCGCGCGTGGCCGACCAGCCGCGGCTGCGGCCGTGATTGGCGCCGACGCGTTTTCTTTTCCCTCGCTGTTCCCCTCGCGCTGCGCGCTTCCCCGCGCGTGGCCGACCGGCCGCGGTCACCGCCGCGACCGGCGCCGGCACTTCTTCCTCCCCCTTCTTCTTTTCTCTCTTTCTCCCTATTTCTTTTCCTTTTCCCTTTTTCCTTTTCTTCCCTTTCCTTTTCTTTCTTTTCTCTTTTTCTTCCTTCCCTCCCTTTCCTTTTCTCCTTCTTTCCTTCCTGTTTTCCCCCCTTTTCCCCTGCTCCCGAGCTCCCGGCCTCGCCGCCCAGGCCGTGCGCCTGCGCCGCCCCGGCCGTGTCGCGCGCACGCGCCCGCCCTGCGTGCTCCGCGTGCCCCATGTGGCCGCGCGCCACGCCGTGCGCCGCGCCGTGCCCGCGCCCCGCTCTGGCCCGCGCCCCGCCGCACCGCACGCGCACGCGCCCGCCCCGACCCCGCGACGCCGCGCCGCCCGCCGCTGCCGCACCCGTTCCGACGCGCCGCCCGCTGCTGCTGCACACCGCCGCCATCCTGTACCCGCCCCGCACGCCGCGCCACGACAAGAGCAAACGGACGAACGCCATTTCGGCGCCCCGCACCGCTCGCCGGCTCCCCCCTCACCGGCCACCGCCGCTCACCGCCTCGGCCGCCTATAAAAGGGACTGAAGGGCACCCCCAACTCCCCACGAACGCCACCGCACGCCTAGCCCTCCGCCTGCCCGAGCCTAGCGCCGCCGCCGCGCCTCGCACGGCCGCCGCCCGCTGCCCTCCGTCGCCCCGTCTCCTCGCCGCGCCCCGAGCCGAAGTGAGTAGGGGAATCAACTCCCCTCCTCTCCCTCTCCCTTCCCCACCCAAACCCCGAGCCGCCGTGGAGCCCGGCCGCCGGAATCGGCCGGCGCAGAGGCCCCCCCCATTCCTCTGTTTCCCGTGAAGGGGGAAGAAGAAAGGGCATTTTGCCCATAACCCCCTAGCCTCCCCTGTATTTCCCCAAAGAAAACCCCCCCTTAGGAGCACCCCTATCCACCCATTATTTGCAAAAGAAACCTCGCCCTTTTCAATAATTCAAAATAAACCCTCCATTACACAAACCCATTTGTACTTGACATCCTTTAGCGTGCCCTGCGTATTTCTAGAATTTGCAAATAGGCCCTTGCCCCCTCCAGACACTTACGAATAAACCCCTGGAGCCCTGTTTAGCCACCCGAACCCCCTTTAGCTCGTCATTTTATGTGCGAAACGACCTCCGATTGACCCGAAACTTTACCACTCCGTTTCTAGTATAGTTTTAGCCATGCCATTAAGAAATCACCCAAGGATACCACCCCTAACTCCGTAACTAAATTATTTCTGATTCAAGCCCAACGGTAAAAGCTTTTAATTCTTTCGCTTGATTGCATGCCTGTTTGTTTGCGTCGTAGGATACGAAGTGAACGAAGGAGTTCCCGACTGCAACCAAGCAACCGAGGACCAGTCCTGCGACCCCGAACCCGAGGGACAGTGCTTCGATCAGGACCTCCCGCAAGGATTTGACGATGGCAAGTTCAATTCCACCCTTTGATGCATGTTTCTGTCCTAGTTTTTATAAACACAACCCGACGGCCTGTTTATAAAATTGCATGGTTTTGCGTGCCGTAAACATGGTAGGATAGCCACCCTTGTTGTGATAACCATACCAGGAACACCTGATTTTATAAAGAAAATGCGTGTGTGTGGGAAAGGATAAAGTGTGGTTTTGAAAAGTGAGTTAGACGGGATGGATGGCATTTCTGTGTGAATTGCCGTTGGTGTGCTCGTACCTGTGTGGTTGAGCGAGGAAGGGAGATATCCATCTTGTCACCCCTAAGGACCGAGTTGATGTGTCATCTCACCTAGCTTCCTGTCGTGCAAACCACTTGACCGTTGTATGGGCAACGGCTTAGCATAAATCCCACTAGTTAGTCTGGTAGCCATCAGGAGAGCTGAGAGCAACGGGTGATCAAGGAGAAGGGATAAGCTCTTTGTGACTTATGCCCCGGTTAAACCTCGGAGATAGGTCGAATGACCCCTTGATGGATCCCGTGGTGGCTAGTCAGGTCTAGCTAAGGTGGGTAATGGCTTTGTTGGGATCTGCACCGACACTAAGGTGATCGTGTTGTGGTACCCCACCTGTGGGTAAAGTTGCACACCTCTGCAGAGTTGAAAATCTATTCGAATAGCCGTGCCCACGATATTGGGCAAGTTATGGTGTGGTCACATAACTAGTGTTTCTCTCCGGGAATGGTTGAACTGGTGTGAGTCGTTTGGAAAGTGTCCGGCAGTTGTGCTGTGTGCTATGGCGGATGGGGAGTCCGGTAGCAGTTTTAAAACCTGGATCCGTGTGGATCAACGCTGTGTGCTCCTTGGTACTGGAAACCTCGTTTTGAAAATGCTTTTAAAACAAACCCCTGCATATAACCGAGTTTTTCCGTAAATGAACCATAACCTTATCCTTGGAATACCTTGTGCATTAAATTCTGTTATACCCCCCCCCTCCGTGGGTGTGATTGGACTTGCTGAGTACGTTTGTACTCACCCCATTCTTACTTTTACAGTGGAAGACCCAGACTACGTCCCCGAAGACAACGAGTAGGGTTTCGTCCTGCACCCAGTCTTGCCTGTGGTTGAGGCCACCGTTGGATTCCGCATGGCGCAAGACTCTGATGATTTCCTTTTCGTAACCAGTGTAGTGGTGTGGGTTTTAGTTGTAATCCTCGCGATAGTGGCGCTTCATTGCCCATTATCGCGAAGAGTTGTACGGTGATGTACCATCTGTTGTAATAAAAGTGTTATCAGCCTCCTGGGACTGATAAATTCACACTTTTAAGTCTTCCCTGATGGGGGGGACGCTTCACCGGCTTGGCACGACCTGCGAGATGTGGGGAGTCGATTGGAGGGGGTGGTGCTCGATGGGTAGGGGCGGAGCACGGCCGGCGACGAGAAGGGGCGGTGGCCGTGTCGGGGCACCGGCGTTCCCGGCGAAGGATCGGTGAACATGGGCAACCAAAGTGCGCAAGAGCACCAGGGGGAGATAAGGATACGATCCCCGTACTTAAATTGGCCGAGGAAGCGGTGGAAGTAGGTCGTCGACGGTGAGGTCGTGCTCGGGCGGCTCCGGCGAGGAGCGGCACGGGGTTGGAGCGATTCCGGTGAAGGAGGGCCGGGAGCTAGACCGGATCAGGTCGGGGAGCTAGTGGAGGAGGTGAGGAAGCGGTGGGCAGCTAGGATTTGGGCGGGGTGAAGCGGTCGCGGCGAATTCCGGTGAGGAAGCATGGCGGCGGGCTCGGTGTCGCAAGGAGGAAGAAGAGGAAAGCAGGCGGGGGAAGGGGTTCGGGTCGGGTTTTATAGGGGAGCACGGCCTTGTAGAAGAGAGGGAGAGAGAGAGAGGTAGTCACGGGCTGGCTCAGGACGGCGAGCGGCGCCGGCGTTCCCTTCGGATGCATGGCAGCCGCTCGGCTCCGGCGGCTCGACGTGGCTGCGCGGGGAACGGCCAGCGGGGGCAGCACGGGCAGTGGAAGGAGTGGTGGGGCGATGCGTGGGCGAGGGAAGGGCAGTGCAGGTCTGCAGGAGCTCGGGAATCAGCCGGCGACAGAGATCATGCGCGCGCGGCAGAGGCAAAGGAGCTCGGGGACTCGAGGAAGACGATGGAGGACCTAAGTGCAAAAAGCAGAAAAGTCAGGGACCCTACTGTAATGTATAAGTAACTTTTAAACCAGTGCTCAAAAGAAGATGGGCCCAAAATTAAAAGTGTATGGGTTTTTAAGATCTACAACTTTGTTTTAAGGCTCATTTGCAGAAGAGCTAAGGATTTGCAATTAATTTGAAACTTAACAAGATTTCCAAACTTTGCATAAATCCTATTTTAAAACTACACTACATATATATCCAATGTGTAGTTTCATCTATATTTGCGATTTAAACACAAGTTTTTGACTTTTGCAAAACAACCCTCATACATTTAAAATCTACCCTCCATGCTTACCCATTTAGCACTAAAGGACCTTTATTAAAATATAATTATATAAATAACCCTTTTCCCTTAGCATTTAAATTTTTAAACACACTTTTACCAGATTTTGCACATAACTTCACACTTAAGTTTAGGGTGTGACGATACTATTTACCTGAGTGTCACAGCCTTCCCCCCTAAAAAGAATCTCGTCCTGAGATTCTGGAACAGGATAGATTGGAATGATCAAGTCCGGAGGTTGATTTGGAAAAAGTCTGGGAAATTATGCTGAAGATAAGATTCGGTTTCCCATGTTGCTTCTTCTTCTGTATGATGGTTCCACTGAATCTTGAAGATTCTAGTAGTTTCTCTTCTAGTGCTTCTCTCTTTAGTGTCTAGCACTCTAAGTGGATGTTCTGTATAGGTCAGATCAGGTTCGATTTCGATGGCTTGGGAATCGATGATTTCGGTAGGAAACTTAACACATTTCCTAAGTTGGGATACATGGAAGATGTTATGGATGGCCGCTAATTGAGAAGGAAGTTGAAGACGGTAAGCTACAGGTCCACAGATTTCAAGGATTTCAAAGGGTCCGATGTATCGAGGAGCAAGTTTCCCTTTTACGCCGAACCTTTGAATACCTCGAGTAGGAGATACTTGAAGATATACAAAGTCTCCGACTTGAAACTATAATGATCTTCTTCGTATATCAACATAGCTTTTCTGCCGAGATTGGGCTGCCTTCAAATTGTTCTGTATAATCTTTACTTTATCCTCTGCTTCAATGACTAGGTCGGGTCCAAAGATTTTATGCTCACCGGTTTGTGACCAACTCAAAGGAGTTTGGCACCAGCGACCGTACAATGCTTCAAATGGAGCCATCTTAAGACTAGTCTGATAGCTATTATTGTAAGAAAATTCTGCCGGTGACAAGCATTTATCCCAATTCTTGTCATACTGAAGGACACAGGCTCTAAGTATATCTTCTAGAATCTGATTTACACTTTCAGTTTGACCATCTGTCTGAGGATGATATGCAGAGCTTCGAATTAACTTAGTTCCGAGAGCATGTTGAAGTTGCTCCCAGAACCGAGCGACGAATTGTGCTCCACGATCAGAAATGATCGTCTCAGGTATTCCATGAAGACGAACAATTTGATCCAGGTAGATTTCCGCATACTTTTTAACATTATGGGTAGTATGCACAGGAAGGAAATGTGCAGTCTTGGTCAACCGATCAACGATTACCCAAATTGAGTCATGTTTCAGAGAAGTATTGGGCAAGCCAACAATAAAGTCCATACTAATATCCTCCCATTTCCAAGAGGGAATAGGTAGGGGTTGAAGAATACCAGCAGTTTTTAAATGACTGGCCTTGACTCTTTGGCAGATACCACATTCGGAGACATACTTGGCAATTTCTCGTTTCATATGAGTCCACCAAAAGTTTTGTTTCAGATCCTGGTACATCTTTGTACTGCCAGGGTGCATAGAGAATTTGGACAGGTGGGCCTTGTCCATTATCTGTTTACGGAGCTTATGGTCCTTGGGTACAACGATACATTCGTTGAACCATAAAACCCCTTTTGGATCTACTCGGAAGCACTTATATTTCCCTTCTCCTTGTGTTATCTTCTGCTTAATGACTCTAACTCCTTTATTGTGCTGTTGAGCTAGAATAATGTCATTCCTAAGCGTGGTTTCAACTAAAAGATGGTTTAAGTCACCTTGGGGAACGACTTGCGACTAAGTGCATCCGCAATGACATTGGCCTTGCCTTGATGATAGTGTACTTCCAAATCGTAATCTTTGATAAGTTCTAGCTAGCATCTTTGCCTCATATTCAAATCTGCCTGTGTAAAGATATACTTGAGGCTTTTGTGATCGGTGTATATATGACGCTTCGTACCCATCAGATGATGTCTCCAGATCTTTAGGGCATGAATGACAGCTGCAAGTTCAAGATCATGGGTAGGGTAGTTCTGTTCATGAATCCTGAGTGCTCGTGATGCATATGCAATTACTCGGTTGTCTTGCATAAGCACACAACCAAGTCCGGTTCCTGATGCATCACAATAG
Organism: Panicum hallii; assembly: GCF_002211085.1. Taxonomy (NCBI): domain Eukaryota; kingdom Viridiplantae; phylum Streptophyta; class Magnoliopsida; order Poales; family Poaceae; genus Panicum; species Panicum hallii. The sequence continues at coordinate 16,429,101 of NC_038045.1, forward strand.
ATGTCAAAGGGTTTTGACACGTCTGGTTGAGCTAAGACTGGAGCAGTAGTAAGATGATCTCTGAGAGTGTGGAATACCTCATCGCATTTTTGATCCCAAGAGAATTTAACACCTTTCTTTAGTAGTTCGGTCATAGGTTTGGCTATTCTAGAGAAATCCAGGATGAAGCGACGATAATATCAAGCTAAACCAAGAAAACTATGGATCTGATGTACTGATGTTGGAGGTTTCCAATCCATCACTTCTTGTACTTTGCTGGGGTCAACGGATATATCGTCACCCGAGATGGTATGGCCCAAAAATTTCACAGTATCTAACCAACACTCGCACTTGGAGAGTTTGGTGTATAAATGGTGGTCTCTTAATCGCTGAAGAATGACATGAAGATGTTTGGTATGATCTTCTGGGTTTTTGGAATAGATCAGGATGTCATCAATGAAGACCACAATAAATTTGTCGAGTTCTTGCATGAAGACAGAATTCATGAGATACATGAAATATGCTGGAGCATTGGTGAGACCAAATGACATGACTAGGTATTCATATAGACCATATCGGGTGGAGAAGGCAGTTTTTGGAATGTCACTTGGCCAGATCTTAATTTGATGATAGCCGGAACGAAGATCAATCTTAGAGAATTAGCTCCGGCTAACTGATCGAAGAGAATATCAATGCGGGGTAGGGGATATTTGTTTTTGATAGTTACCACATTGAGAGGACGGTAGTCCACACATAGCCTTAAGCTATTGTCTTTCTTTTTCACAAATAAGGCTGGACAACCCCATGGTGATGCACTTGGACGAATGAAACCCTTGTCAAGGAGGTCTTGGAGTTGGATTTTTAACTCAGCTAACTCGTTAGGTGGAATACGATAAGATCTCTTAGAGATAGGGGCTGTGCCAGGTTGGAGTTCTATAATAAACTCGATGTCTCTATCTGGGGGCATTCTAGGTAAATCGTCTAGAAAGACATCTGGGTATTCACAAATGATAGGGATATCCTTTAGCTTGATCCAAGTTGTAGCATAGGTGCAAGAGTTAAGGTACTTCTGTTGTGGAAGATAGAGAATGGTAGGTTCGTGCTCAGGTGAATCTATCTTCACAGTTCGGGAAGAGATATCTAATGACACATGGTGCTGGGTCATCCAATTCCTACCTAAGAGGACATCCATTCCTTCTAGGTCTAGCAGAAGCAAGTCCGTTTTTATCAATTGACTACCCAGCTGAAGTGGTACCTTCCTACAGATTTGATTTGATAAGATTTTTCCACCAGGAGTTGTTATCTTATAATCTCCATTAGTAGGATAGATATCCAAGCCTATTTTAGTCTCATACTTTGCACTGACAAAGCTATGGGTGGCACCAGAGTCAAAAAGAATAATTACGGGGTGATGGTTGATAGAAAAAGTACCCGTCATTATTGGTGTCCCTTCGGGGAGTTCGGAGAGTGTGGTGAGGTTCACCCTTCCTTGGCGGACCTGGACCACTTGCCTCTTGCCCGTGCCCTTGCTGGTTGGGTTGGAGGTTTGCCCTTGGAAAGATTTCCTAGGTTGAGGGCAATCCTTGATAAAGTGGGACGGGCTTCCGCAGTTGAAACAACGATAGTTGCCTTGATTGACGGGCTGAAAGCTCGGCCGCGGACCTTGTTGTTGTTGCTGCTGAGGTTGAGGTGTCGGTGGTCGGTTGAATCGTGCCTGTTGGGGTGGTCTAGCTACCCATCTGCCAGGCAAATTACTTCGAGGCGAAGCTCGAGGAGCAGTGCTCGGGACCCACCGATACCTTGACATTTGCGTAGTTGTAGGCCCTATGGGTGTCTTCCTTTTCTTTTCTGCTCTGTGTGCTGAGACGCAGTCTTCCTGGGTGATGGCCATGTTGACCAATTCATTAAAATTATCAGCCCTTACCAAATTCAGTCGTTCTTTAAGTTTGGTGTTCAGGCCTCAGCGAAAACGATCTCTTTTGCGGGCATCACTGTCCGCATGGTATCCTACGTATTGGCACAAGTGGTTGAAAACTTGTGCGTATTGTATGACGGTGCGGGTCCCCTGAGTCAGGTTCAGAAATTCATTGAGCTTTCGCTCAATGAGTCCTTCGGGGATATGGTGCACTTGAAACGCAGTCCGAAACTCATCCCAGGTGACAACATGATCGGCAGGCTGCATGGCGTAAAAATGATCCCACCATAGGCGAGCTGTGCCACGGAGTTGCTGGGCTGCAAAAAGCGCCTTGTTCTCATTTGAACATGGGGCTGTCAATAAGGCGAACTTGGATTCGATAGTTCGAAGCCAAGCGTCAGCGTCAAGAGGCTCGTCTGCCTTGTGGAACAGTGGAGGCTAAGTATTGAGGAAGTCTTGATAACTTTCAAAAGGGGTTCGTCTCGGCCTCGAGATTGCTGATGGAAGTGGCCCATCTGGGCCTGCACAAGTTGGTTGAGGAGTTCTGTTTGTCCGGCCATAACCTCGGCAAGATTTGGAGGTGGCGGTGGCGGTTGATGAGAACCGCTGGCTTGATCTGCCCGGAATCCTTCCGGGGTTCCGCGAGTAGATCCAACCATCTGAAACAAAGGAGATATCCATTATCAATCATATCCTCATTCCAATTTCAGATGATATACAATTACCAAAATGTCATTCATAAACTCCATTCAATCAACTCATTTCAGATGCAAAAAGATTAAGTAGGATGGTAGAACACAGGGTTTGGATTGCTATATAAACACTGGTGATCCTTACATCTTATATCAGAGCGCTTAAACTATTACAAGTCAGTTCATAAATACACAGGCCACGTATAACACAACAAGTGGCTCTAGATCTAGGTAGACTACACACTACCTATGTCGTACTTTTCTACACTAACTACAACTAGGATGTCACCAACTCAAACTAAACTAAAAGTCATCAAAATTGCCCACTGATGACTGGCTGCCAGAAGAAGAATGATGGGGACTGATAACAGGATCTCCGTGCTCAGAATTAATCTCGGAGACTCCTTCGATTTCTTCAGGATCTTCTTCCTCTTCAGGAGCTGGTACAGCAGGAGGTGCTGGCTGCTGTTGGAGTTCATTAATCTGTGCTTGGGCATCATCAACCTTGAGAATGAGGTCGTGGATCTGTTTTTGGAGAAACTCAATGATCGTGTTGCGTTGGGTGATTATCGCATCACTCTCATTGATCTGGTCTTCTCGGTGATGAATGGTCTCCTCACGGGCAGCGATGATTTCTTCCTTCTCTATCATCAAAGCTTGAAGCTTCTATATTTGGGTGACTTGTCGATCAGCATTTCTAAAATGGCCTTGCGTGATACTGATCAATTGACCCATACCGCGACGTAGGAGAAGCTGATAGTGATGTTGAACATTCATAAACCTCATAGTACCCTGAAGCGCTTCTTCTGTCGAGCCTTCCAATCTGTGACCTTCAGGGACTACCCTGAGGTTCCACTCAGGATCGTTGGGATCTATGGTAGAAAATAATCCGATAGGCTGTCCTGCAACTTCCCTTGGATGCTGGTTGCAGAACAGATAGATAGCTTCCAGAGCTGCTCCCTCAATCGTATCAACTATACGATGACCCACCACATCAACTTCAATGGGCTGCCATTGGGAGCGGAAGGGATGTTGGGGAATAGTCATTCTGACTCGACATCGATGAACACCCTCCTCCTGATATTCTACTGCGTCATACTGTGGGGGCTCGGTATAGAGAAACGATCTTAGTGATTCCCAGAGAAGTCAAGGAAAACCCTCCCAGTGCAAGGCATTTGTGTGGAGATGCCCTGCCGGATCCTAAAAGACGTTGGAAGGGGCTGCCATCTGCAACAAGAATGCAAATGGTGAGACTTATTTACCTTGCTGAGAAATCACAAGATAAATGGAATAAGATAATCAATTCTGATAACAGCAAAGACTGAAAATTAGATAGATGCTTAAGATACTCCACTTAGAATTACCACAAAAATCTTATTAACCCATTCTAGAGACAAGCAACACACTATTCATCCTTAATAGAACAATACATACATTGCATTCGTTTATTTTATAGTTGATTATGCATGCACGTACTATTCGATCTCACAACCAAAAACAACTGCCAAATATCTTCGAACTTACGCGGTTAATTTCGATGGCATAACACATACGTCTCTCACTAATAACTAGTCGATAAATCCTATTCGTCCTAACCTCTTAATCGTAGTTAGTGTACCTGCAGAAAACCACAGACATATATCATAACCCTCTCATGGCAGCACAACATGAAAGCATTCTCAACCAGTACTGTTTACTATAGAAACAGCATCTGTACAATTACCGTCGTACAGACAACGTTAACATACGTTGTTAAACAACGTATTCACAGGGGTACCGTAAAATGTGGGGGTATGAACAGCGATCGCCATACCCTGCGCTGAACCATATACTCCCAATATAATCAACCTAAGTTGATATATTGGCAGCATCTCAAGTAGGCCACTGCTTGAGAAACAGCGATCGGTTCACATCACCGACGGGAAGGCTAACTCCCCAGTTAGCTGAGGATCCTTACCTTCTTACCTCACCACCGAAGGTGTCGTTACACAAAGTAAAGTTGAGTTGAACATGAATTTAAGTTTTGATGGAAAGTAGTGCTGCAAGTTAGAGCTATCTATACATATATACATATTCTAGCAGCCACCTAATATTACCCATATACATCCCTAGGGTTTTTCGTTCTAAGCATCAACCTTAACGGATCAAACGTACGTTGTAAACTCATTTGTTGGCCAATTTTATCCTGAAAGCACTTTTTAAGAGCTACTGCAATCGTAAGAATAAACCTACAGCTCTGATACCAGCTGTGGCAGAACCGCCTGAATTATTCCGGTTCAAGTGCGCTAGTCATCGCTATACAGCCGATAATAACTCAACGCACTTCAAACGGAACAATCCATTGGTCTGTCGGGTCTCCGCTCGATACAACCACGGTTCAACAGGATCGAAGCAGGTTTACCTCGCACGAAGGCGAGTTTACAATCATAGTACAGCTCAACAACTTTTAATTTACAGATATGCAAATATTATTACAAACCTTGTTCAAACTTAAAGTAAAACTTATACAAACAGTGTTTAAACCGACAAGCTAAACAGCTTGTCTATGCTCACAGTGGAAGGAAAATAAACACGCGACTACACACGTCGCAAAGGTTGACACCATGCTCAGCCCAAGGTCTGATGTCACTCAGGAGGGTCACTGCCAGCCGGGGACGGATCCCACTCCACAGACCAGCCATGTGGAACAGAAGTTGGGCACGCAGAACTATCTGTGGGGTTCTCGAAGGTTATACCTGAAAATGATACTAGCAAGACTGAGTATTCTAATACTCAGCAAGGCTTACCCAGTATTGGGTATACTTTAGCCCGTAACTAGACTCATGAAGGCATTATAAAGGTTCTGGGTTTATTTTCAGCTGAAAAACAACAAAGAGTATGATCTACTTCCAAATTTTAGCTTTCATATTCTAGTTGATTATCCATTCTAGGTTAGCACCTACACTATGCAAGCAAGGTAGAGATTATCATTCATCAAGATTGTTCCATTAATAGTTACATTTCTTACTCTATGTGGCAGAAGGAATAAGCAGTCTCAATTTGCGCGAGAGACGAACGATTCTGAATCGAGTTTCAACCTTGCAAGGGTAAACCTAACTCACACGCTTGGAACATCCAAAGATCATTTCGAAGCAACCGTTTGCCTTTCATTCCGGGTCGTGGAACAGGGCCACCACAAGCGACTATAGGACCGTACGCACACCAATTGTGCAGGACATACGTCTGTAGCGCGACTACATGACTGTACTCCTATCCGCAGTACGGAACGCACTCCCGCATGTCGGTGCGTGAGAAAAACCAAATTACGATTGGTGGGAGGTATGTCCACTTGCCGGGCCGATTGGTTACTAGGCTTACTGCTTTACCATATTTCGCGGCATGTGGCTAGTACTTTTAAACGCTTAGCCACCACTACCACACGCTGCGACCTTAACAACTTTTATCAAAACAGACAGGGTAAAACTCCAGGTCATGACTCCGTACATGACCCTGTCCATCATTCTTATAGTGATTGCAGGATAGTAAACACGCAACTCCTATGTCGCGCGAGTGACAGGAAATCACTCGTCTTTTACCGGTCCTATTAAGCAGAGCGTCTATGCGATAAGGACTCGGGTACAATACATTGGATCCCTAAGATTTTATGCAACTAGGGTTTCATTTCAACTCCTAGACGTAATGCAAGATATATAATATAATAATAAAATTGTAATAAATTGAAATACTGGGGTATGCATCGGGGCTTGCCTTCTTGAGTGGGGTTGAGGGCAGGAGTGTCAGACACTTCCGAACTTTGGTTCGGGGCTTCAGTTAGTTCCTCGGCGACGTTTACCGAGTCTTCAGAAACCCTTGGTCTTGTCCCAAGACTAGCTCGTAGTTTTCGTCGTCGAGCGTTGTCGATTCTACATAATATGTAATGATTTAAACAAGATGGTGTTTGAATTTAAGAATTTTATTTCACAATAAATTGCAATCCAACAATTTAATCAATATAAACTCATGAAGTAAGGGGGTTTAGTCTTATGTTACTACCTATATTAAAGTTATGGTTATAATACTGGAATTACTGAAAACAGAAATTAAAATCTTTGAATTTGAATTCAAATTTCATGTTTAAATTCAAATCTTAGGTAGATAGAATTATAAAGTCTTGAAAATTTGATTATAAATTAATTATCAACACATTAGATTATGACAAAAAGATCTAATTAATTAAGCCTAAGGGACATGCTTAATTAATTTCAAATCATCTCAAATTTGAATTTCTCAAATTCAAAAGAACTTAAACTACAAAACAATGCTAGGTTTGGAACTTTTACACAAGCTCACACAAGACCTATAGAAGCTACATACCAAAAATCACAAGAAATTAAGCTAGTATGTAGAAGTTTGCATCCTATACCCTTTTACCTTGAGTTTAAAATAGATTCAAAAGTATTTAGATTCAAACTAAACTTCATTAATAAAAGTTGTAGGGTTTGAAATCTAGTTTCCAACAAAACTAGTTTGGCAATTTTTGGATTTTGCTAGAATTTTCTATGAATTTTACAAGACAGCAGCTTGCTCACATGAAATAATAAAACCTTTAGGGGGGTGCTTAGTCTTTTTGCGCCTGGGTCCCTAGAACAAGAATTCTATTCACAGATGTACCCCTGCCCGGACCCGACGGCGGCCGGCCGATTGGCTCCGGCACGTTCCCACCGCGACGAGGTCGCCGGTGGGGAGGGGCCGGCTTGGCACGACCTACGAGATGTGGGGAGTCGGTTGGAGGGGGTGGTGCTCGATGGGCAGGGGCAGAGCACGGCCGGCGACGAGAAGGGGCGGCGGCCGTGTCGGGGCACCGGCGTTCCTAGCGAAGGACCAATGAACATGGGCAACCAAAGCGTGCAAGAGCACCAGGGGGAGATAAGGATACGATCCCCGTACTTAAATTGGCCGAGGAAGCGGTGGAAGTAGGTCGTGCTCGGGCGGCTCCGGTGAGGGGCGGCACGGGGTTGGAGCGATTCCTGCGAAGGAGGGTCGGGAGCTGGACCAGATCAGGTTGGGGAGCTAGTGGAGGAGGTGAGGAAGCGGTGGGCAGCTGGGATTTGGGCGGGGTGAAGCGGTCGCGGTGAATTCCGGCGAGGAAGCGTGGTGGCGGGCTCGGTGTCGCGAGGAGGAAGAAGAGGAAAGCAGGCGGGGGAAAGGGGTTCGGGTCGAGTTTTATAGGGGAGCACGGCCTTGTAGAAGAGAGGGAGAGAGAGAGGCAGTCACGGGCCAGCTCAGGATGGCGAGCGGCACCGGCGTTCCCCTCGGATGCGTGGCAGCCGCTCGGCTCTGGTGGCCCGACGTGGCTGCGTGGGGAACGGCCAGCGGGGGCAGCACGGGTGGTGGAAGGAGTGGTGGGGCGACGCGTGGGCGAGGGAAGGGCGGTGCAGGTCTGCAGGAGCTCGGGAATCAGCCGGCGACAGAGATCACGCGCGCGCGGCAGAGGCAGGAGCTCGGGGACTCGAGGAAGACGATGGAGGACCTAAGTGCAAAAAGCAGAAAAGCCAGGGACCCTACTGTAATGTGTAAGTAACTTTTAAACCAGTGCTCAAAAGAAGATGGGCCCAAAAGCAAAAGTATATGGTTTTTCAAGATCTACAACTTTGTTTTAAGGCTCATTTGCAGAAGAGCTACGAATTTGCAGTTAATTTGAAACTTAACAAGATTTCCAAACTTTGCATAAATCCTATTTTAAAACTACACTACATATATATCCAATGTGTAGTTTCATCTATATTTGTGATTTAAACACAAGTTTTTGACTTTTGCAAAACAACCCTCATACATTTAAAATCTACCCTCCATGCTTACCCATTTAGCACTAAAGGACCTTTATTAAAATATAATTATATAAATAACCCTTTTCCATTAGCATTTAAATTTTTAAACACACTTTTACCACATTTTGCACATAACTTCACACTTAAGTTTAGGGTGTGACGATACTATTTACCTGAGTGTCACAAAGTGTCCGTTTCTCGCGGAGATTGAGACTGCTTATTCCTTCTGCCACATAGAGTAAGAACAGTAACCATTATGGAATAATCTGGATGGATGTTAATCTCTACCCTGTTTGTCTAGTATAGGTGCTTACCTAGAATGGTTAATAAAACTAGAATCTGAAAGCTAACATATGAAAGTTAGCTCATACTCTTTGTTGCTTTTCAGCTGAAATTAAACCCAGAACCATTTCAAGCCTTCATGAGTCTAGTTACATGGCTAAGTATACCATGAAGCGGTTAAGTCTTGCTGAGTATTAGTATACTCAGTCTTGCTAGTCTATTTTTCAGGTATGACCTTTGAAAACCCCACGGATAGTTCCGCATGGCCAACTTCTGTTCCGTTTGGCTGGTCCGTGGAGTGGGATCCGTCCTGAATGACGCCATGCTTCGGGCTGAGTGTGGTGTCAACCTCCACGACATGTGTAGTCGCCTGTTAATCTTCTTCCGCTGTGAATCTGGACAAGCTGTATAGCTTGTCGTTTTAAACAATATTTGTATAAGTTTACCTTAAGTTTGAAACGGTTTGTAATAATGTTTAATATGTTGTGGATTAAAAGTTGGTGAGCTGTTTTGTGGTTGTAAACTCGCCTTCGTGCGAGGTAAACCTACTTCGATCCTATTGAACTGTGGTTGTATCGGGCAGAGACCCGACAGACCAATGACTTGTTCCGTTTGAAGTGCGTTGAGTTAATATCTGCTGTATAGCGATGACTAGCGCACTTGAGCCAGAATAATTCATGCGGTTCTGCCACAGACTTGATGGCCATTCGGGGCTTGAAGTCAAGGGTGAGAGCCCCTAGTTCCACTGCCAACTTGGAGATGTGCCTGGTGGTGTCCCGATTGTGGAGGATATCTGCCAATGGGAAATCAGTGACCACCGAGATGTTGTATGCATCGAAATATTGGCAGAGGTTGTACACTTTACCCACAATTCATGTTTCCCTTGATGCCCGGGTTTGCAAGGCCCTTAAACACTTCCAAGGTGAGTGGCAGGGATTCACTACGAGGCCTTTACAAAGATTCCCTAACTTATGACAATCCGCTAAGGTTTCAAGCCAAAGCGGTCATAACCCTCCCTAATGAGGAAACGCCTTAGCCAAGGACCACATATATCAATATGCCTCAAGAGGAACGAGCTATACCCCGACGATGCAACCCCTCTTGCCCTTTCGGTAAGATTAACATAAGCTAAGGTTTCTAATTACTGAGCGAAGACCAGAGCCATGTAGTATTGTGGTTGCACTGTTTTCCTGGGTGGTTCTCCATGTTCCAATTAATATAATGATCTTAGTTATCATCAATAGAGTATACCATAACATGTGTAAACCAGTGTAACATGATTTCAAGGTTATCCAACCAAAATCTAAGTAAAAGCAACTAGCGTAGCTACAACATAAATATAATAACCCAGGTTTAATCAAGGAAGTTCAAAGAAACTAGGCACATCCTTAATCTGGGATCCATCATATTATAGACACATGCATGCATATAAAGTAAATGTGTGTATGTATAAAGTTATTGGGGCTGGAGTATGATCAAGGACCACTTGCCTTCATTAGCGAACTGCTGCTGCTTGGGAACGTCTTCAAAGCTCGGCTCTTGCGGACCCTTGAACTGCGTACCGTCTATCGTAACACACAAGTACATACAAGCAAACAAATATAATAAATAAGAAACAATACACCAATCAATATAAATAGAGCAAAATAATGTAATAAAGCTACTGCATATGTCATACGGATCGTGTGAGCGCAAGAATCGACGAAAACAGAGTTAAGACGGAGAAATTAGGGCTAAAACATGATTCTAGGGGCTTATTTGTAGAAGATTTGAAACTAAAAGGGGTCTGACCGAAGAAACGGAGGGCTAGATCATAAATAAACCTTAGACCTAGGGGTTAGATTGCAAAACAGAAGAATCTAGGAATGCGGGTTCTATTTTTGAAAAGAACAGGGGCCTAAACAGAAGAAAAAGGATCTATCCGTGAATACTTTTGAACTACCATGGACTGCGGGTTGATTCCTACAAAACTCGAGGGCTTAAGCGCAAATTGACCACGGGTTGACCGGTACTTGGAGCTGTTGACTCGGGTTAGATTAGATCTGATCCGTTGGATCTAGATCTAACGGCTAGGGACGCGGGGTGGCGCGGGGGCGGCGGCGCGAGGCTCCCGCGGTGGTTCTGTGCAGCGGCGAGCGGCGGTGAGCGGCGGCGCATCGCCGGGGAAACGCGTAAATGGGCTCCCAACGTCGGTTTCGAGCGGGGATTGCACTGGGAGCAAGCGGGCATCGCAGGGAATCGATCTTGAGGCTTTGGGAGTGGCGGTGAGCGGCGGCGCATGGCTGGGGAAACACATAAACGCTTTCCCGGCCTTGGTTTAGAGCGGGGATTGCACTCGGAGCAAGCGGGCGTCGCAAGGAATTGATCTAGAGGCTTTGGGAGTGGCGGCATCGGCCAGAGCGGCGGCACGGCGGTGAGCGGCGGCTCGGGATCAGCGGCGTGGTCGTGCGGCCGCGGGGAAGCAAGGGAGAGGGAGAGAAGCAGCGTGCAAGTGCCCTTACCCCACTACGGTGCTCCTATAGTGGTTGTTCGATCGCGGGGAGTAGCGGAGCGGCGGCAATGGCAGCGGAGGAAACTTCAGCGCTAGGGTTTCGTGGGCGGAGGTGGTGGCTGCGGGTTGAGGGTAGCTAGGGCACGAGTCGGGGCCTTAAATAGGGGCAGCTGCGGCTCCTGGGCATACGGGCCCAAGGCGGCGCGCGGCGGGGCAGCACCGGGGCGGACTCGGCCTCGAGCCCGAGTCTGGCTCGAGGTCGGGGATGACCATGGTGGGTGGACCCCGGCAGTCAGCGGAAGAAAGAGGATAAGGAAGAAGGGCCGGCGTGCGGGCGGATTAGGCCGGGAGGAAAAGTTGGGCCGCACGCGGAAGGAGAGGAAGAGAGGAGAAGGAAAAGAAGGTCGTGGGCCGGGCCGCAAGGAGAGAACGGAAAGAGGAAAAAGAAAAAGAAAGGTGGGCCAGCGCAACTAGGAAAAGAGAGGGAAAAGGAAATGCTTTTCAAATGCATTTCAAATTTAAATTCAAATGGAAGACAATCAATAAACAATGCAAAGGGGCATGAAATGCACAAAACGTGTAGTTCCTTATATTTATTTTTATGTTTTATTAATACATGATAAATGCTCTAAAATCAAAATGATAAGATAAAAACCTTATGGTCCTAAGAGAATTCTAGCAAAATTTATTTAAGTTCCTAATTTCAAAATTAGGGTGTTACATCTTGGTCGCAGTCGTACAACTTCTTCAAGTCGCCATGGAATGTGAGGACGCTTGTCTTGTTTGGCTTCTTAAGTAGCAGGTAGACGTAGTGGGGCACGACCATGAACATGGCCAGTGCTAGTCTGCCGAGGATGGCGTGGTATGACGACTCGAAGTCTGCCACCTTGAACTAGATGTACTCCTATTATCACCATAATTTGACTGGGCCAAGGGATGGGCCGAGAGCAACATGGGCTGAAGGAAATCATCATGGTCTGCGAATCGGCTTCTGTGCGAATATGTCAATCGGCTTCTGTGCGAATATTATCGGCTTATGGTGATAATAGGAGTACATCTAGTTCAAGGTGGCAGACTTCGAGTCGTCATACCACGCCATCCTCGGCAGACTAGCACTGGCCATGTTCATGGTCGTGCCCCACTACGTCAAGGGCCAAGGGATGGGCCGAGAGCAACATGGGCTGAAGGAAATCATCGTAATGGTCTGCGAATCGACTTCTGTGCGAATATGTCAAGGGCCATGATGGCCGTGTATCGTAATCAGCTAGGGTTAGTTAGAAAAGATCAAGTCTCCGGGCTATAAATATGTATCGTGAGATTCAATAAAACAATCAATCAAACTTTCACAACAAACTCTCGGCGCATCACCACCCCTTCCCCAAGGGCTGTCTCCAGGTAATCGACATGCTGCTCCGATCATGTTCTGCATGATCGGAGCAGCGTTGCGTTTATCTATTTATCTTTGTGTTTCTCGTACTGAAGCATTTTTGATGGCGAGTAACACTAGTTATCTTAAACGATTATGATATTGCATTGGTTTGAATAGTAAATCCATATTTCTGGTACAAAAGAATGTGTTGTCGGTCAAAACCCACCGGCGAGCAGCGACAGGCAACACGAGAAGCCGGGAGGCTTCCGGGACTGCTGGTGGGTCCCGGTCCCTTGATCAACGGCCCAGAAGTCTGGCACACGCCCCGGCTTGGTGAAGTGCTAGGCGTGGCACCTGACCTATACCTGATCAGGAAGGTGTAGAAGTCGTTCGTCAGCTATTTTCCTGCATGCACAGCCACATCAAACATTAGTCCGAGCCGTGATCGGCTCTTACAACGACCCCAAGATCAGCTAAAGAAGCCGACAGAGTCATTGTATTAGGTCGGACCTGTCTTCGTACTAAGTTAGACCTTCGGGTACCTTTTAGAATCGGCTACAAGAAGCCGATTGCCATGTTTAACAGATCGGATCTACTAAAAGTGAATGTTTTGTACGAATTTGATAGAAAAGACAAAAGCATGCTCTGTAATTGTCAAGCTAATCCAATCTGTGACGGTAAAAGCTTTCACCGTATGACCGGAACATCCTACACGTGGTTAAGCCTAATGAACATGAAAGATAACAATACGCTAACCCGAAGAGAGGCCTAAAAACCAACTAACAAGTTGATTCCCGGAACAATCCCTCATTAGGTTACCATAAGGCACCAAACATGCAGCCGGAACATTTAACCCGTTTGAAGGGCCTAATCATACGGATGTTAAACCAATTCCTTGTAACACAAAGAACTATCATAACAGATTAGATCTACTAAGCAATAATAGAGCAAGGCACTGCTCTTGCACCTGAGATCACGTACAAGAGCAGCTAAACAATTACGAACAGCAAACAGAATATGGATTTACTATTCAAAACCAATGCAGTATCATAATCGTTTAAGATAACTAGTGTTGCTCGCCATAAAAAATGCTTCAGTACGAGAAACACAAAGATAAATAGATAAACGCAACATTGCTCCGATCATACAGAGCATGATCGGAGCAGCATGTCGATTACCTGGAGAAAGCCCTAGGGAAGGGGTGGCGATGCGCCGAGAGTTTGTTGTGAATGTTTGATTGATTGTTTTATTGAATCTCACGATACATATTTATAGTCCGGAGACTTGATCTTTTCTAACTAACCCTAGCTGATTACGATACAATCTCTAACTTACTATATTTAAATTATCCTTACTAGGTACACGGCCATCCGGCCCTAGACATATTCGCACAGAAGCCGATTCACAGACCATTACAATGATTTCCTTCAGCCTATGTTGCTCTCGGCCCATCCCTTGGCCCAGTCAAATTATGGCGATAACACATGCCCCCTTGGTTTTGGCAATGATAATTCTGAAACCATCGCCTCTTCGACTTCTAAGATTTGCACATGCCGCTCCCAATGCCATCGGATGCGACCCCTTGGCTTCCAGGGCCTGTAGGCACGCGCTGCCTCTCAATGCCATCGGGCGCGACCCTTCGACTTCTCCTTCGGGAATCGTGATAGCACCGCTTCGCGTTCCATCTCCGCCTTTATAAACCGGCATCAGCGGATTTACTTCTATCCATCTTCTTCCTCCGCACATTAACCGCACCAGCATATTCAGCATCCCCCGACAATGGCTTCTATTCCTCTGCTTCATCCAATTCCTCTTCCTCTTCTTCCATAATTTCCATCACCTCTCTTGACTCCAAAACTTCCAGAGAAGCAACGCCGGAGTTCAATCCATTAGCTTCGTACGAGGCTGTCGCTCCTCTGCATTGGGACGCAGAGGAGTGGGACTTCAGCACTTGGTCAGAGGATGATGAGTCCTTGACCGACGATGAGGACCTCCAGATTCTCCTTCATGGGGGTCTGGACGAAGGCGACGACGACTTCTTCTCTTCCTCAGAAGAAGATGCCCAAGACACTTCCACAGATGATGACTCGACAACAGGAGGGTTCCTGTGCGGTGGTTCATCGACTTCAGAGGACAACGGGGACACCAGCGATGATGCCAGTCGTAGCAGCGATGGCGGGAACAGCAGCAACACCGGCGGCGGCGACGGCGACAGCAATGACGACTCCAGCGCGTCCCCACCATACAAGCGCCGCAAGTCCTTAGGGACCCACTGGTGGTAATTCATAGGATCTTCCGCCATTGTGCGCAGAGCCGGTAGATCGGCTTCTTTTGTAATAATTTCTTGTAAATGAATCCTCCTATTTCAGCAAGTAAGTGTCTGTAAATCCAATCTCCTAAAGTCTGATGGCATCGCATCGGCCTTTCTCCTTGAATCGCCCGATCCAATCCTAGGCTTTTCTTATACTGAATCTCAAGAACTTGAGTACCCTTCAGATAATCTTACCAATAACAAGAGTATTCTACCAGAATCCATCCGTATCTGGCCATGTGCTAATGGGATTTGTGCAACTCTTCCTGATTTAAGTCGCGCTACAGAATCCATTATTGCCGACCTTGGTAAGATACCTGCAATTGACTTCTTTGCTTGTTATTGAAGTCCGGGACTTGTAGTGCCTGGTCATTGCTTCTAAAGTTGATGGCTTGACATCGGCTGTTCGATATCTAGTTCCAGGCGCGGACCTGCACTGTTCTATCTTTACAGATCTGGCTTGTTCATCATAGCCTGATAACTTGCATCGGCTTCCAAAGTACCCGATAGATGCTGACTTGTAGCCTGATATACCACGAGGTACCCGATCAGACCAACTTGAGGTGCCACACAGTACTCGACTATTTCCACTTGTAGCCCGATGTTTCACATCGGCTTCCCTCACAAATACCCAGATTGGGTTGATCCATAGCCTGATGCATTACACCGGCTTCATCACTCGTCTTCCCACATGCTCGGGAAATATTTCTTGAGATGTTGGCCATTGACGGCTACCGGAAATTTTACTCCATCCAATTCTTCAAGCATGTATGCATTCCCTGGCAGAGCTTGATCAACTCTATAAGGCCCGTGCCAATTCGGAGAGCATTTACCATATGCCACATCCTTAGTCCCCAATAGTAACACCGCTTCCCACACTAAATCCCCAACTTGGAATTCCTTCGGTTTAACCTTCTTGTTGTACGCGCGGGCTACCTTGGCCTTATTTTCCTTGATCTTTTCCAGCAACCAAAGCCTGAGTTCTGTAATGTCTTCCACATTGTCGCTCATTAGTGTTGCATATTCTTCAGCAGTCAACTCATTCTGAAACTCTATCCGCCTTGAATCGGCCATAATTTCCCATGGAAATACGGCCTCCTGCCCATATACTAAATGATATAGTGAAGTTCTTGTTGCCCCATGGCATGAAACACGATAAGCCCATAACGCTTCTGATAATACTTCATGCCAACGCCGTGGATGTTCATCAATCTTCCTTTTGATCAACTTGATCAGGCTCTGATTAGACGCTTCGGCTTGTCCGTTTGCTTGAGCGTAGTACGGAGATGACCTGATTAATTTAATCCCCATGTCGGTAGCGAACTTTTTGAATTCATCAGATATAAACACTGACCCTCCATCTGTTGTAATGGTCAGAGTCTTCGGAGTCTTCAGCATCCACTCCGTGCGGTAGTTGTCCTTCGTCCCAAAGTAACTGGCAGGACCACTGAACCGAGTGGTGTAGCCGCGTTTCTCGGGAAGATGCCATAGAATGGAGCTCTGCTAGGGGTGAGCATGTTGGAAATGTCCAACCCCATCTTCTTCAGAGTACTCACGAAGAGCAGGTTGAGGCCGCTCGCACCATCGATGAGTACTCAGGTCAGCTGTGAGCCCACCATGATAGGATCTAGGACGAGCGGGAATTTTCCTAGCTTAGAGAAGCTGGTCAATTGATCATCTGTGGTAGGATCTAAAGAGAGGATTTTGCGCAGGGTCAACTTCTGCGTGCGCTTGGAGGGGAAGCCACCGTCTCCACCAAAGATGATGTTGATGACATTCTTTGGGTTCTGGAAATCTTGAGCCCCTGACTTTTTACCCTCATCATCATCCTCTGGTCCTTTTGCTTTCTAGCTTGGGGAAGTGGAGTGTTGAGTGACTTGTGGAGGCAGGCGCACTCGAAGAGAGTATGTCGAGACTTTAGGTGCATCAGGCATTGTTTGTGCAGGACTTTCTCAAACTATGCTTCATTGCTCCCCAGCTTCTTGCTACGTGGATTGCGCTTGACACCCATGATTTCTTGGTCTAGCTTGCTCTTTCGGGTGTTCCCCGAGTGGTTTCGCTGGCCCTTTTCGAAGTGGTTGTTGCCGTTGCCCTGCTTCTCGCTATTATACTTGGGGAAGTGGTCATTCTTCCTGTCCTCCTAGTTAGCCCACCGTGCCATCGTGTCACGTAGCTGCACGGCAGTAGTCGGGCGGTTGCGTCTGAATTCGTGATACGTCTGCTTCGAGAAGAGTCCATTCTGGAAGCAGCGGATGACGTCCTCGTCGGTGATGTTTGGCGATTGTGGCGTGCATCTCGAAGAAACACCGGGTGTAGGACCTCAGGGTCTCGTTCATCTCCTGCTTGACATGGGACAGATCGTGGTGAGTGCCTACTCTAATCATGGATCCCTGGAAGTTATCGATGAAGGCCCGCTTGAGGTCCTCCCATGAGTCGATGGAGTTTAGCTTGAGGCTTTCAAGCCAAGTGAGGGGCACGGATTCCAAAGCTACTAGGAAGTTGAGTGCTTTGGTGGAGTTGGATCCCCCTGAGACCTTGATGGCAACGGAGTAGCTTCGAATCCATTGGTGCGGGTCCTGTTTGCCGTCATACTTGAGGATTCCGACTGGTTTAAACTCATTGGGATAGGATTTTTCAGTGATGTTGGAGGGGAAGGCGGGGAAGCGGTCGTTGTCGTGGTACCTGTCGGGGCGGTCCCTTCTCCTTGCCTCAATGATGCGCCGCATGTCACAGCCATCATTGATTTTCTGCCTAAGATCGATCATGGGATTGTTGTGAAGGCTGGCCTGGAGTGGAGCTTGGACTTGAGGACTTGCGTCACGCTGGTTGCGAGGTTGGCGAGTGGATTGTTGTACTTCTTGTTCGATGTTGCCATGCGCGGACTGGTGGCCCTCATTGCGCTGGCAATTGTCGTTCATCTGGTTCCCAGGGCCTCCTCCGGGGGTGCAACTGATCTACGCAGTGTCACCATGGCGCTCAGAGCTCGAAGGCATGTTCCGAGTGGAAGACACTGGATGTTTCCCATCGAGTTCCACAAGCACGTGCTAGGTTAGGTACTACAGCACTTTGTCTCTGTGGGTTGGGTAGTAATTGTTAGGCTAGGAGTGCAACTTCTGCAATGGCACCAATCTGTGTATGATACTCCCGATCTACGGCTGCTGTGAAAGCGTTGTTGAGGTTCCTTTAGTACATTGGGTTGAGGGCGTGGTTTTCCACGTTCCCCCTATGTTGGGCGCGCTTGGCGTTCTTCAACCACCGGATCCTTCGGTGCTCCTCGTTCTCATTCTGGGGGGCGTCCATCGTACGCTCATCGGTAGACACGTCCGCGAGTAGTTCATCATCATACTCTGGACCCGGCTTGTCGTCATCCACATTGCGAAGGGAAGCCATGTAGACTTGACGATCCGGCGAGTTGTCATCCGTATGGTTGTACTCGAGTAGCTCTGTGCTACCCTCTCCCTCTTCCGATATGGGAAAGAGAGGTTTGCCCTCCTGGAAAGGCAGTTCCTGTGTGAAGGCCACAAGGTGGGAGTCATAGTCGAGTAGTTCAGAGGGCGCTAAGCCCTTCGAGTACATGAAACGGCCTTGCGGCGTAGATGTTATGGTTAAATCCAGATGATTGCCCGAAAATGATTCGGGGCAGTCATCGGGTTGCGAGTGGTTGTTGAGACTGGGGGGCCCCCGACAAGCGGTAGCTCCCTCGTCTCTGAGTCCTCCTCGGCTCTGGCTTGAAGGTGTAGTACTAAACGACGAGTACTCTTCATTAGAGTCAGAGTAGTTATCGAAAATGGGGGCCCCCCGATAGGCGGTGGCTCCCACGTCCTTGAGCTTGAGCAAAAGTTCTAAGTCTACCTCCAAGTTGAAGAGGGACTTGGATTGTGTGGTCCCCTCAGATTGGTTTGAGTCCGATTTGACTAGTTCTGGTGCAGTACTAGTGGAGGTCGCGTCGAAAACAGACATCTTTTCGATTTGCCTGGCTAGATCGTGGAGTAGCAACTCATCGAGGTTGTCAACGGACTCGTCGAGGCTGCTTTGTCGAGTTGGTGTAGAGGCCTCCAACTTCCTGGAGTTGACTAGGTGGCTGTTGAAGCCACCCAAGCTGTTGGCAATGTAGATCCAGGAGTCGAAGATGAAAGTTGTGCCCTCGTCGAGCACCACGGTGGTGAAGCTGAGAGATGCCATCTAGTTCTCCGGTGGATGCTCGATGAACACCCCTACCTGGCACGCCAGCTGCCAGAAATACAAAGTTTAGATAGGTGCGGGCAACTGAGAGTGTAATACCCTGTGAGGTTTGTATTGACTTAGATGGTGATCGGGTGATCTCCTATTTGGAGGGGGTCCCTGTCCGCCCTAAAATAGTCTGGGGGGATAGGGTACAATGGAAATTCTAGTCGGATACGAGCCCAGGAGTCCTCCCCAAATACTTGTTTGGTAGTTTCCTACCGTCTCCGACTAGTTTTACTATTGTATGAGTAGTTCTACTACACTACGAGTAGTTACAACAGATGTAGGGCATGGGCCATGTTCCATCCCTTATCCTAGGATATGTATGCTATGTGCATAGTCTCATGGGATCGGGTCTGACAGTTCCTGGACGAAGACTCCCGTGGGGACCTCTGCTCTGTCGGATCCCAGCTTCAAGAGAATGCCAGCTCCTACATTGTTGTCTCGGATAACTTCTAGGCCCGAGAACATATTCTCCAGTTTGCATATCTCCATGACATACGCATCCATGGTGTCTTTGTTGATGTCCCACTCCTTATCATGCTGTAGATGAGTAGTCGCTTGATGCCAAGAGAGATTGCCAGGCATAGCCCATGCAATAGTGCCTCGTACTTAGCTTCGTTGTTCGATACCTTAAAGAGAATTTGAAGCACATACTTGAGCTGCTCCCTATTGGGTGATATGTACAGGATTCTTGCCCGGCCGCCTTTGAGCTTCAACAAACCATCAAAATACATGGTCCAGTGCTCAGGCGTGCTAGTTGGAGCTTTAAATTGATTTTCTCGCCACTCTGCCATGAAATCTACTAGTGCTTGCGACTTGATGGCTGTTCGTGGCTTAACGATGATGCTGAGAGCCCTAGTTCCACAGCCCACTTGGAGTTGCATCCAGTGGCATCCTGATTGTGGAATATATCCACCAATGGGAAATCAGTGGCAATTGTGATCTTCTATCATCGAGGTAGTGGCGAAGCTTCCTAGATGTGATAAGTAGAAGCTTCTGAATTAAAGGATAACAGACCTTGGATTTAGAAAGGACTTCGCTAACAAAATACATTGGCCTCTACACACCAAATGCATGGCCTTCCTCGGAGCGCTCCAGCACTATAGCTGTGCTGATGACGTGAGTAGTCGCGGCGATATAGAGTAGTAGATTTTCGCCTGCCAGTGGAGCCATGAGGATGGGGGGCGACTACAAATGATGCTTGAGATCTTGCAGTGCCTACTCTGTCTCTTCGTTCCACTAGAACTTGTCTTACCGCTTCAGGAGCTTGAAGAAGGGTAGTCCCCGTTCCCTAAGTCTTGAGATGAACCTATTCAAGGCCGCCATGCATGCTGTGAGCTTCTGGACGTCTTTGATTGCCTTTGGAGCCCCCATGTCGGTTATGGCGGTGATCTTCTTTGGGTTAGCTTCAATTTCTTGGTGACTGAAGATAAACCCGAGTAGTTTCCCTAACGGTGCATCGAAGATGCACTTAGTCGGGTTGAGCTTCCACTGGAACTTGCGCAAGCTATTGAAGGTTTCTTCGAGATCGATGATGAACTTGTCGTGGTTTCTGGTCTTGACGACCACATCATCCATGTAGGCATCAACATTGTGATGTAGCTGGTCGGCGAAACACAACTGGATGGCCCGCTGGTACGTAGGCCCCGTGTTCTTCAACCTGAAGGACAAAGTCATGCAGGCATATACTCCTATCAGGGTGATGAAAGGCGGTCTTTATCCGATCTTCTTCCTTGAGGGCAATCTGATAGAGCAGTACATAGCCCATCGTGGATTCGATGACTTGGTCGATGCGTGGGAGCCCAAAGGGATCCTTCCGGCAGTGCTTGTTGAGATTAGTATAATCCTCACATATCCTCCATTCTTATTGTTCTTTTTAAGAACAAGTATGGGGTTAACTAGCCACTCTGGGTGGTACACTTCTTTGATGAAGCTAGCCACCAGTAGTTTCGCCAACTCCTTCTTGATGACCTCCCTCTTGTCTTGAGTGAATTGGTGTAGTCGCTGCTTCTTTGGGATGGCTTTGGAATTAACATTTAAGGAATGCTCGATCATTTACTTGGGCACCCCTGGCATATCCACTGGTTTCCATGCGAATATATCTCGGTTAGCCCAAAGGAAGCTGACGAGCGTGCTTTCCTATTTATCGCTCAGGTTTGTGCCGATCAGGACAGTCTTGGTCAGGTCGCCCTCCAGCAGTTGGATGGCCTTCATGCCGACATCGCTGGTGGGTTTCACCAAGGACTTGCTCAACTTCTTTGTCAGAATTGCCATCTCTGACTAAGAGAGCTGCTGCGCAGCCGCAAAGACTTCAGCTAAAGAATCTAGCACGCGAGTAGTTGAGGCATACTCAATTGCCTCTTGGTCGCAGCCATACGACTTCTTCAAGTTGCCGTGAAAGGTGAGTACTCCTGTTTTGCCTAGCATCTTGAAGAACAGTAGACATAGTGGGGCATGACCATGAATTTGGCCAGATCAGGTCTTGTCACACCCTAAAATATTTAATTTTAGGATGTGAATGTCTTTTACAATGTGTTCATTTATCAATAGGATTTTCCGAGAATTTTAAAGATTTTTCTGGTAATTATTCTATTATTTTGAGAGCTAGATCCATTTTTATTTGATAAGCTCTAAAATTCTTTTTCATGAGTCCCAAATATTTTATTTGGATTCCTCGTGACCCAAATTACCTCTCGAGTTTTTCCTCGTAATTTTTGGGATTCTTCTGGATACATTTTTTCCATGGTTTAAAAGATTTATCTGGACACTTCTAGATTAATTTTAAGCTTGAAAATATACTATGGAAAATGAAATTCATTTTCTTTCCTCTCGAGCTGGATTCAACTCGTTTTGCATCTAGTCTGCCTTAGATCCTAGAGCCGTGCTGTTAAGCTCGCCACCGCTTTGATCTCATCGTCCTTCAAGTTTCCCATTCTCTAATTTTTCTCCCGATCAAATCTCGCTCGAAACGAAATCGTGCCTCGATTTCGGTATTTTCCGGTGATACTTTGTTATCGTCAACATCAGCTCTGGCGGCTACCGTCGAGCAAGAGCCAGGCCATGTCGACTCGGTGTTCCCTAAGCATGAACGTCTAGAATTCGGTGGCCATATCTGGGCCGGTCATGTGCGTCTTGCTCTTCACGTGCCTGTGCCGCACCTACCGGCCAAGCCTGCTATCTCGTCGTTACAGTTTTAGACGTCATCTTGACACTGGACAGCTCTTGTTGCTATCCTCAGCATGCACTAGCCCGACTGTCCGCGTTCAATAAAATGTGCAGCCACTCGACCTTTCTCTATCTCTATCTCTATCTCTCTATCTCGTTCTATCCGCGATCGATCCTCGCTCTCAACCGGCACGTCGGTTTGCGCCGGTGCGGTTCCACCTCCCCGTCATTCTTCTTTCCACGTTCCAGTTCAGCGTTCCAGGCCCGCATCAAACGAATCTGCTCGGCCAGCCTAGGTTCAGCTCTCGGCCCATGGCCGAAACTGTTTCGGCCCACGACCGAGCCCCTCAGCCTCGCACCGTTTTTGTCTGCTCGCTAAACCGTCCTGCGTGCCCTATAAATCCTCACGTAACCCTAGGTCGCATCTTCTCTGCTTGTGCTTTCCCCTGTCGCCGCATGACTTCCTGTTCTCAAGGTCAATCGCCTAAGCCCTGCATCACCGTTGCCGTCGCCCCTGGCTCCTGCTGCTCGCGCCCCTGTTGCTGCAGCCAGCGCCACCATCACCTAGCCCCGGCGTCGCCCCTGTACCCGTGCTGCACTGCGCCTCTGCACGTCTGACCCTGCGGCCGAGTTTCCGTCGCCAGCAGCCGCCGGTCAGAGCCCCTGTGCGCCTGCGCCCCTGCTCCTCCTTCCTGCCCAATGTCGTGCGCCCAGGCCTCCGTCGCCAGCCCGGGCTCCTAGACTTTCCGCTGCCGTAGCACGGCCTCCTGCACGCGACCACCAGGAAGTGCAGCACCGCGCCCCTGCCCAGCCCCTAATGTCCAGCGCCGCCAGAAAACAGCAGCACCGCCGCCCCTGCTCCTCCTCCCCTCCAGCGCCGCCCCTGCTCCTTCCCTCTCCTGCTGCTGCGCCGCCTCCCTCCTGCAGGCCTAGCCCCTACAGCCGTGGCCCCCTGCAGTACCGCCACCATGAACACATAACAGCCGCCCATGAACAGAGCCGCCGACGCAACTTCCTCCGTAAAATTCGATCACCTCGATGCGTCCTGGTGGTAAGTAAGGTATGGAATGGAATCCCCTCATCGTCCTCTTTCATTTGCCCCACTTCCCGCGATCTCCCGTGCCCGAAACCGCCATGAATTTGAGGTACAGTACCCGCCTCCGCCATGACTGTGCTGTTCCGAGCTTTTCGCAATTAAGTCCGTGGAAGATTATGTAATTATCGCGTAAATTTCTATGTCTTGCAAAATTTGCAGAAAACCTCCTAGATCTATTACATCTTCTCAATCCAGCCCCACCATAGAACTTTCCAGATCTAACCCTGAACTTTCTGTATTTGCAAGCACTATTTTCTGAGTCTAGTATTTCTTTCCTGCTAACCCCTGAAGTCTATAGTTAATTACGTATAGGTCCCTGCAGCATTGTTTTATGCGTAGTTCCCGCGTTTTAGATCCGTTTCGATCCGTTCTTTTTGCGTTAGTCTTCTAAAAACCTAAGCTATCATTTAATAGTGTTGTTGTACCATAACTCCTATTTTTTTAAAATTAGATATCAATTTAATTTGAATAATATCCTCTCATCTAGTTTTCCGAAATAGAATCCAATTAAGTCTTTACTCCAGTTTTCATAATTAATGTTAATTTGATAAATACCAACTTAAATGTGTTTGTAATTTAATTTGTTAGTTCAACATGAATCATATGAAGTTATGCGTTTATATGCTCTCACTAGTTTCTTTTATAATTAGTTATTTAATTCGGATAATTCGTACATAGACAATTATATATAAAATTTGATTAAGTTGTATCTCGTCTTTATAAATGCAAATATAATATGAGTTAATTATAATTAAAGATATTATCTTTTATATCTTTTACGTTACTTTTCTAAATTAAAATAAATGAAAGCCTAAAGTTTTTATTTCTTTTATAATAGAAATCTCCCGATAGCTGTATCTTTTCAACCCTAGCTCTGTTTTCCGCGTTTTCTTTCATTCTCGTGACCGTAGCAGTGAGCCCTATCCTTTTGTACGCTCTTTTAAAGCTTTTCTTTTGTTTGCTATATCTGTTCTTAGTCGTTCTTATTTGTTTGCTTGCTTGTATACTTGGACCCGATGCTTGTGTGACGTTAGAAGGAGCGCGATTGAAGAGTTTTGAAGATTTAGAGTTTCAAGAACAAGAGTTGAAGACTCTGAGTAGCTACTCTCTAAAAGAAAGGCAACTGTTTTCTTGATCATGCTTTTGTCCTAATAATCATAATAAATATAACTTTTTCTTTATATGTATGCATGTGTCCTAATTTTGATGGATCCTAATTAAGGATATGTCTAGTCTTTATGATTATTCCTTGTCAACCTGGGTTTTACATTTAATGTTGGGTAGCTATTGCTTAGTTGCTATAACTGGTTCCAGTTCGGGAATAATTTATAACCATGATGATGATATACACCTATTTTATCCATGTTCATGCTCCTTGTGTTGTTAATCATAAGATCATATATTTTAATCGGAACATGGAGAACCACCCAGGAAAATAGTGCAACCGCAATACTATATGGCTCTGGTCTTGGCTAATTAATTAGATACTCTAGCTTATGATAATTTACCGAAAGGGCAAGAGGGGTTGCATCGTCGGGATATAGCTCGGTCCTCTTGAGGGTATTTCCTGGGTAAGGCGTCTGCTTCATTAGGGAGAGTTATGACCGTTTTGACTTGAAACCTCAGCGGACTGTCATAAGTTAGGGAATCTTTGTAAAGGCCTCGTAGTGAATCCCTTGCCACTCACCTCAGAATTGTTTAAGAGGCTAGCTACCTCGGATAAATCGGGAGACACGAATTGTGGGTAAAGTGTACAACCTCTGCAGAGTGAAAACTGATATATCAGCCATGCTCACGGTTAGGAGTGGCTTGGACCCTCACATGATTAATGAACTTGAAGATGAATTAAATTGTGAACCATGGTTATGGTTGTGGTTATGGTTATGGTTATGCTGTATCTCTCCTATCTCTTTAATGTGGGTTTTGGTATGAACTTATACCATAGTAATCAGGTGCTAATAAAACTTGACCAACTAAAATTGCTTATCGCAGTAAGCCAGTCAACCTTTCCTTGATTTTGGCCTTCATATCATACAATTCCCAACACTTGCTGAGTACCAACCATAAGTGATGTGAAGTCTTTTGAAGATGATGCTGAGTTCTAGGCTCGCGCAAGCCCCGGTCGATTGCCTGTGAAGTTTGGAGTCTTCGTTTCCAAGATAAGCTGTATAACTCTAATAATTTTTATAGTCTTTTAATTCTTATTTCATGATACTGTTGCTGATTATTCACTGATGAAGTCACTGTATGTATAAACTTGATCCTGGCATACATACATTTAAGCATTCGGTTTTATCCTTAAAAACTGGGTGTGACAGGTCTTCCAAGGATGGCGTGGTAGGATGACTCAAAATTGGCCACCTTAAACTTGATGTACTCGGTGTGGTCCTCAAAATTGATGTACTCGGTGTGGTATTTCTCCTTTCTCCCGAAGGTGACCGGCAGCATCACTGAACCAATTGGTGTGGACGAGTTCCCTGGGACGATGCCGTAGAATGGCGATTTGCTGGGGGTGAGCATTTTGGAGATGTTCAACCCCATCTTCTTCAAGGTAGTTGTGAAGAGTAGGTTGAGACCGCTTCTGCCATCGATGAGCACCCGTGTGAGTTGTGAGCCTACCATACAGGATCCAGGATGAGCGGGAATTTTCCCAGCTTGGAGAAGCTGGTCCACTGATCCTCTCTGGAGAAAGAGATTGGGACCTCGCTGTGTCTTAGGGGGTGCGGAATGGCTGGCTCGATGGACAAGATCTCCCGCAGAGTAAGCTTCTACGCTCGCTTAGTGGAGTCGCTCGTTCGTGGGTTGTTGGAAACCTTGTGCCCCCGACTTGTCCTCCTCATCATCCTTGTAGTCCTTTCTCTTCGCTTCCTGATCGGGGAGTGGTGCGTTCAGGGACATTGCTTGGACTCCGAGTGCATTGGGCATTGCTTGTGCATGATGTTGTCGAGCTGGTCCTACTGATTCCTTGAATTCTTGCCTGTGACACTCAGGTAATTAGTGTGGTCACATCCTACATTTTAGTGTGATGTTATGCGCAAAATGTGGTAAAAGTGTGTTTAAAAATTTCAATGCTAAGGGAGAAGGGTTACTTATATAATTATATTTTAGTTAAGGTCCTTTTTGAGCTAAATGGGTAAACATGAAGGGTAGAATTTAAATGTATGAGGGTTGTTTTGCAAAAGTCGAAAACTTGTTTTTAAATCGCAAATGTAGGTGAAACTACACATAGGATACAAATGTGGTGTAATTTTAAAATAGGATTTATGTGAAGTTTAGGATCTTTGCTAAATTTTATTTTAACTCCAGCTCCTTAGCTCTTCTGTGGATGAACCTTAAAGCAAAGTTGTACATTTTGAAAAACCATACACTTTTGCTTTTGGGCCCATCTCCATTTGAGCACTGA
Organism: Panicum hallii; assembly: GCF_002211085.1. Lineage (NCBI taxonomy): Eukaryota > Viridiplantae > Streptophyta > Magnoliopsida > Poales > Poaceae > Panicum > Panicum hallii. The sequence goes on from NC_038045.1 coordinate 16,455,838, forward strand.
TGTGAAAGTTATTTATGCTTTATAGTGGGGTCCCTGCATTTCCCTGAAATTGCGTTTGGGTCCTCCTTCGTCTACCTCTCTCTCCCTCCTCTCTGTTTCTCTGCCGCGCGCCGCCGTTGCTCTGCCCCGGCCATGTGCGCCGCCCCTGCCGCTCCAGCACCCCTCTGCGCCCGTGCACGTGTCACCCCGGCCTCTGCCCCGCCGCTTCCCGCCCTCGCGCTGGCTCCACCTCGCCTCCCCACGTCGCCGCCGTCTGCCCGAGCTGCGCCTCACCGCCGCTCGCCGTCACAGCGTCTCCCGCACCACCTCCTGCCTTCCGATGAGCCCACGTGCCACTCACTGCCTCGCCGCCGCCCTATCGACCTTGTGCTGTCTTGCTCCACGTCCTCCACGTCGTATTACTCCTGCCCGAGCTCCGCCGCGGCTGCCACGCGCGCCGCCGACGCCAGCTCCTGCTTACGCACGGGCACCTCCTCTTCTGGACCCTGAGCTCTTCCTTTAGCTTCCCTAGTACATGCCCTGGCTGTTGCACATCGTTTGCCACCTCAATTTTCCCTACCCCGATCGCCATTGCTCACCGGACATCCGCCGCGACCCTGGCTCACCGTCGGCAGCTCCCACCACCGCTCCCCATCCTCGATCCGAAGTGCGATCAGCACCCCCATGATCCACCGCAGCTCACCAAGTAATCCAATCCCATTTTCCTCCACCAGAATAGCCAGACCGCAGCGTCGGTGAGCCCTCTTCCTCCACCGCCGCTCGGCCTTCCGTCGACCCACCGTTACAGACCCTCTCCATCCCGATCAACAACACCATCAGCACCACATCAACATCCTGAAGCGATCCCGCCCCTTCTGCACCGCCCTCCATCACCCTAACCTGCAGAACGCCGGTCGCCATCACCGCCGGTGAGAACCCGAGCTCCACCCCGCCGTCGATCACCTTTCTCCGACCTGTCTCTGTCCAAATTGAGTTGGGGGAAAGCATCCTCGCACTCCCCCGGTGCTCACGCGCACCTTGTTCCCCTGTGTTCACTGGCCCCTCGCCGGGAATGACGACGCCCCGACGCGGCCGCCGCCATTGCTCATCGCCGGCCGTGCTCCGCTAGAGCCCTTCAAGCACATCACCCCCCATCATGATCAGTAGCCTCTGTAGGTCATGTGGCATAGATTCCTCCCCACCTCGGACCTCGCCGCCGGCAAGAACACCGAAGACAGGAACGCCGGATGCCGTCGAACGCCGGCAAGGGCATATTTGTGATACTTTGTTTTGTTCTAGGGGTCTGTGTGCAAGAATCCAGGGACCCCGGTGTAAACTAGTGTGTTATTTTATGTGTGTAAAGCTGCTGACTTGTAAAATGCATAGGAAATTGTAGAAAATTCCAAAAATTGTCAACCCAATTTTATTGGAAATTAGATTTCAAACCCTACAACTTTTATTAATGAAGTTTGGTTTGAAGTTAAATATTTTTGAATCTACTTCAAACTTAAGGTAAAAGGGTATAATATGCATAACTTCTACATATTAGCTTTGTTTCTTGTGATTTTTGATATGTAACTTCTATAGGCCATGTGTGAGCTTGTGTAAAAGTTTCAAACTTAAAACTGTTTTGTAGTTTATATTATTTTGATTTTGGGTAATTCAAATTTGAGATGATTTGAAATTAACTAAGCATGTTCCTTATGCTTAATTAGTTAGATCTTTTTGTCATAATCTAATATGTTGATAATTAGTCTATAATTAAATTTTCAAGACTTTATAATTCTATTTACCTAAGTTTTGAATTTAAACTTTAAATTTGAATTCAAATTCAAATGTCTTAGTTCCTGTTTTCAGTAAATCCAATACTATAATCATAACTTAATTATAAATGATAATTCAAGACTAAACCCCCCTTGTTTCATGAGTTCATGTGTGTTAATTATTCGATTGCAACTTTATCGTGAAATAAAATCTTTAACTCAAGCACCATCTCAATTAAATTGTTGCATATCATGTAGAATCAACGACGCTCGACGACGGAGACTACGAGTTGGTCTTGGGACAAGACCAAGGGTTTTCTGAAGACCCGATAAACATCGCCGAGGATCTAACTGAAGCCCCGAACCAAAGTTCGGAAGTCTCTGACATCCCTGCCCCCACCCCCACTCAAGAAGGCAAGCCCCGATGCATACCCCAGTATTTCAATTGATTACAATTTCATTATTATATTATATATCTTGCATTACGTCTAGGAGTTGAAATGAAACCCTAATTGCATAAGATCTTAGGAATCCTATGTATTGTACCCGAGTCCTTATCGCGTAGACGCTCTGCTAAATAGGGCCGGTAAAAGTCGAGTGATTTCCTGTCACTCGCGCGACATAGGAGTTACATGTTTACTATTTTGCAATCACTATAAGTGTGACAGTTTATGTACTTGTAAACTAGGCACATAAATTGTTAGTGTGAAGTATGTGCTTGTTAGTGAAAAGCTTGTGTATGTTTATGTGAAGCTTTTGAAAATTTAAAGTGCAAATAAAAAGGGTATTTTTATAATTACAGAAAAACCTAGGGTTGTTTTTGCAAAATGTATTTGGATTAGGGTAATTTCAAAATAAGTGAAAGGTGGTTTTGTAAACATGTTTTTCTTATTTTATCCCTTATAAAAAAATATATATTTATCCAAAAGTTTCATTTGAAAGGCATATGTTGAATTGTATAAAAATTTGGGTAAAGTTGAGAAAATAAGGGTATTTATGTAATTTTATAAAAGAACAAGTCTTTTTATGCAAGTATTTGATTTACAAAAGTAATTTTCAAAGTTACTTAGGACTAAAGTGTAAAAGGTGCAAGTCATTATGACATGTCTATCCAATCATTATGACGTGTCTATCCCGTCATCATGATGTGTCATAAATACTTGCATTTAGGTCCTAAATGTTATAAAATTTCACTCTTTAAGATAAAAGAATTCAAATCCAACCTTTGTTCAAAATTTCACATGTAAAGATATATGTTTTGAGTTTTTGAACTTGGGCCCTAAAGCAATGTTGTAGAGTTTGAAAAACTCTCCAACTTTCGTTTTGGGCATTTCTTCATTAGGGTTTTAGATTAATGAGAAATTTATGCTTTACAGAAAGCTCCTTGCAATTTTCTAATTTGCGCATAAGTCCTTGGGAAATCCCTTTTCTCCTTCTTCTCTGTTTTTCTTATCTCTGGTGCTTATCTTCTCCTCCACTGGTAGCGCTTCTTCCTGGGGCTTTTTCCCCTGCTTCCTCCCTTGGCGCGGCTCTAAGCGCTGGTGGCGGCGGCGGCGGCGGTTGGACGGGGCGCTCCTGCCCCGGGGGCAGCGGCGGCGCGCGGCTGCGGCTCGGGCGCTGGGCGGCGCGGCCCCAGGCGGGCGGCGCTGGACTCGAGCGCTACGCGGGCGAGCGGCAGCGGCTCAGGCGGGCGAGCGGCAGCGGCTCAGGCGGGGCGGTTCGGCGCTGGGCTGGTGCAGGAGCGGGAGCCGGCGCGGCGCGGGCGAACGGCGCTGGGGCGCGGGCGGAGGTGAGCGATTGGCAGCGGCGCAGACGTGGGCGAGCCCAGGCCGTGGAGACTGCGATGGCGCAGCACTGGCGGCGCAGGAACTGAAGGCCCGTCAGTGCTTGGCACTCGGTGGGCTCATCCAGAAGGTGGAAGCACCGCTGGAGGTGTCGGCGAGGCTGACGACGATGGAGCAGGAGCGGAGCTCAGGGCTCGCGGTGCCGTGGCACGGCGACTCAGCTCGGACCCGCACGGGGGAACCAGTGGAGCCGCGTGTGGAGGACATCGGAGACCATTGAGGAGAAAGCCGCGGACGAAGTCAGGCAGCACTGCGAACTGCTCGTGGAGAACGGAGGTGGCCTGGCGCGGACGGCAGCGGAAGGCACGGCCCTGATGCAGGCAGACCACGGCCCTCGTGGAGGCAGAGGTGGCAAATATGGCGTGGCGAATGCTGAAGGAGAAGCTACGCAGCGACACGAGGCGGTTGGGGCAGGAGTAACGCGGCGCGGGTTCGACGCGCAGTGCAAGACCGGCGGCAGTGGTAGGTCAACCCTGATGGTGTCACAACAGGTGGAATGGACGGCGGAGTTACAGGACCCGGAGGTCCGAGCGGAATTGAACCAGCGCGTTTGCGAGTGCGAGCGGAAGTGTTTTGCCAGTGGCTGGCTTGGCTCGATTCCGCAGGCGAGTGCGCGTGCAAGGCAACAGGCCACGCCCGAGCAGATTAAGAGCCAGTGGTGTGAGAGCAGTACAGGAACAGCGCGCAGGTGATGCGACCAAGCGCAGCGGTCCTGCTGGAGGCTACGCGGGTGTGCCGGCCGTGTTTCAGTGGCACACGCGCGTGAGCAGAGGAGGCTCAGCCCGTGAGCAAGAGAACCTTGAAGTTCGTGGAGGAGTTGGCATAGCGACCCAATTCGGCTCCATCGTCTCGTCCCAGGGATCCACGACATCCAGCAACTCCTATTCCTCGCCGATCGTCCGAGCAAGACCACAATACCTCAAGAAAGCTCATGAACCCTCTTATCGAGCCTCTTCGGATCCCTTTGCTGAAACATCATCGCCGTGGCAAAGCCGACTATCACCGTGAGGAATATCCCTCCGGCCATCCTCCACCCACTACAATCCCCTGGCAAGCTTCTTCGTCACCTACGGAACCTCGTCACCGTCGAGCACTTCTCATCGCCAATCCTGTTCATCACGGGAATTCACTTTCCACCTGTTCTTCTCCACAACCAAAGCTACCGCAAGGTTTGCCCTGATCCATTGAATCTTCCTAATGCCGGCGGCCCCTTTGCCGGAACATCGTCGTCTTATTTCTATTCTTTGTTTTCCCCGACCAGGGACTTAATTGCTTCGATTTAGAAAGTTCTAGGGTGTTTTCTGTAAGATTTCCAGAACTTTCTTTATTTCAAATCAGTGAACTTCTATATTTCATAGGAATTCGTAAGAAGTTCATAAAAACACAAAATCAGTTTTATTTGAATCCTTAGGTCAAAACCTACAAGCTTTATATTGTGATCTTGAGCTGAAGGTCTTTGAAGTGTGGTCTAGGTTAAATATTAGGGAATGTGTGCTTTATTTGTACCTTATGTGATATGCATGTGTTGTAGCTAAAGGGTAAATCATAGGATGTACGTCTCAAGTAGAGAGGTGTGATATCTAGTTAATCCTTTCACACGAATGCTCATATCCCTGCTATCAAGACCTTGTCTTTGTTTTGATTGCCATTTCCTTAAGGTCCTTTTCGTATAAGGATCCTTGTTAGTCCGTGTATATCTGCTGCTTATCCAATACATCTCTGCAGCTAAGCTTCAGCAACGGCTATCAGCTCAACCGCTAAGCATCCGTTTCCTTTGAGTCTATGATGTTTCTGTGTAACGGCTGTCAGCCGATACAATTCTTTTGATATGCTTCTACCATCAGCTGGTTAGCTGATGCGGTTGTTATCTTTCTAATATCAGCTACTGCCGATACAATTCTTTTGTTCTGTCCTATATTGGCTACACCTAGTCGATGTATCAAAAGTGTACACACAATCTTAAGATTCTTGCTATCGGCTGATCCAAGCCGATTCTAGTTGTTTTCCATATCGGTCAAATATAGCTGATCAATCCTTAGTTTTCCCATCCTTATCCACACACTTCTATCAGCCGATTTATCGACTGAGAGATTGGCTTTATATCTATCGGTCACATACCCTCAACCACACTCCAATCAGCTGTACATTACTCAATTATTGTGCTGACGTAATCGAGCCGATACAACCACACCTAGTTACCTAGAATAACACTTAAGCACATCTCAGTTAAGACACAACTGCTTAAGGAATCATCCCTCTGCTAAACTGATCGATGTTTTCATCGATCAATTAGGAAACCGATACACCTATCAATCGGCCACCCAGACCAAAGTACACAACCCTAGATCAATAAGATAGCACAGTAGACACGTCTCTGTTAGGCACGACCAAAGCACATCAATCGGCTAAAACTGATGCATCCTCATCGGTTAAGGCCAAGACCAATACACCAACCAATTAGATAGACCAGAAACATGCTGATAATCCAATCGGCAAGATCCTCCCTTGATCTATCCTTGAAACACTGTACCTTTAATATTCCTATCTCTATCAGCCATTTTAACCAAACCGGTTAATCTCTTCTGCTCATATACAGAAACCACTCATGCCGATTTCTCTTCTAAACAGAAATCAGCAGATCTCCTAAAACTATATAAAGAACTCCCTTCTTTACCAATCCTATCGACTAAACCCCTGTTGTTTCCAATCAACTCCGTTGTAGTCTTCAACAAATAGTCCATCTTAATTAGTTGTCCACCTAAAGCTCTGTCTAAGTTTAGTTTCAGATCTTTTTGATTGTTATACGAGTAATATGTTAAGTGAATGTTGGAATGCAACTTTATCGTGAATTAGGATAGTTTTATGTGTACAATTTGAATGTAATATTGCATTGCATGTAGATACGGCTACTTCTGCAACGGTACCTACAAGATCTTCCAAGAATCTGCAGAAGATATTTCTGAAGACCAAGTGAATATCACCAAGGGATTATCGGAAGCCCCGAACCAAAGTTCGGAAGATCTTAACTTTACTGACTTCAGCCCCACCAATAAAGGCAAGCCCCGGACATAACCCACTATTTTATTTACACTGCAATCTATATCTATTTATATATTTCCATGCATTAAGTTCTTAGGAATTGCTTGGAACCCTAGTTGCATAATTCCAGGAACCGATGTACTGAACACTAGAACTTGAGTCCGAATAGCTGCTATGCTAATAGGACCTGTAGAAGTCGAGTGATTGCTTGTCAATCGCGAGCTTTATAGGAGCTATAATGTTTACATTCCTGTTATCACTATAAGGATGACGGACGGGAGTTTTGTGAGGTATCATGGTTAAGATGGTACCCCGTTTGTGTTGTTGAATTTGATAAGGTCGCAGTGTGTGGTAGTACGGGTTAAACGTTTGAAAGTACTAGCCACATGCCGTGAAATATGGTAAGCGGTAAGCCTAGTAACCAATCGGCCCGAGGAGTGGACATACCTCCCACCACTCATCTTGCTTCTTCTGGTTACTTAGTTCGACGTGTGGGAATACGTGTTGCAAGGGCAACCAGGAGTACAGACATGTAGTCGCGCTACAGGCGTACGTCCGGCACTTTGGAAGTGCGTATGGTCCTGCAGTCGCTTGTGGTGGACCTGTCCACGAGTCGGAATGAAAGGCAAATGGTTGCTTTGGAATCATCGTTGGATGTTCCAAGCGTGTGGGTTAGGTTTACCTTGTAAGGTTGAATTCGATTCAGAATCGTCTGCTTCTCATGAAGATTGAGACTGCTTGATCCCTTTACCACATAGAGTAACAAGAGAAATTTCATGATTATCAAGGATGATGTTTGACCAAGAATTATACCATGCTTGCTTAGATATAGATGCTTACCTAGAATGGATAATCAACTAGAACCTGAAAGCTAAAAGTTGAAATTAAGGATCTACTCTTTGTTGCTTTTCAGCCGAAACTAAACCCCGAACCATTATGAGCCTTCATAAGTCTAGTTACATGGCTAAGTATAACATGAGACGGGTAAGACTTGCTGAGTATTAGTATACTCAGCCTTGCTAGTTATATGTTTTTCAGGTAACGCCTTTGAAGACCCTACTCTACCCCTGTCTTGGCCCTGTGCTCTTCCAGATGGTTGGTCCATGGAATGGGATCCGTCCCCGGCCAACACTGAGGACAACGAGTGATGTCGTGCCCAGGCTTAGTATGACATCCGTCTTGATGATGTTTTATAAATCATCGCGTATGTTTTCCGCTGCCAAAAACCATAACTTTAACAGCTAGTAATAATTTCTCTAGATTTGAAACTTCGTACTACTTTTAGAAACTCTTGTAATGTAATCCCCTGTGATGTAAAATATGATGGTGACTGTATCTCTGGACTCACCTTCGTGTGAGGTAACCTTCTTCGATCCTGTATCGGTGGTTTATCGGGACGCTACCCGACAGGCCAAGGGATTATACCGTTTGAAGTATGTTGGAGCCCTCTGGAGTGGACTCGCGTACTTGAGCCGGTATAATTCAGGTTGGTTCTGCCACAGCTGGTATCAGAGCTATAAGGTTACTCTGGAGATACATTTTACCTTAAAAATGCTTTTAGTATAAAAATTTGACCAACAAAATGTTTGGCAAAGCCGCGTTGGATTCGTTAAGGATTGTGCTTAGTACGTAAAGTCCTAGGGTAATGTTTATGAGGGAAATAGAGGTCGCTATAGTATATATATATATAACCCCAACTACCAGCATTACTTTTCTGTCAAAACTTAAATTCATGCACAACCCAACCTTATATTCTGTAACGACACCTTCGACGATAAGGTAAGAAGGTAAGGATTCTCAGCCAACTGAGGGAGCTTGGCCTTCCCGTCGGTGATGCGAACCGAACGCTGTTTCTCAAGCAGTGGCCTACTTGAGATGCTGCCAATGTACCAACTTCGGTTGACTACATTGGGAGTATATAGTTAGGTACAGGGTATGAACAGCAATACCCCCGCATTTTGCGGTACCCCGTGAATACGTTATCTCGATAACATATGTTAACATTGTCTGTACGGCGGTAATGGTACAGATGTTGTTTCTATAGTGAACAGTAATGATTGGGGGTGCTTTCATGACATGCTGGCATGAAAGGTTCGGTATATATATACATCTTGTGAATTTCTGCAGGTACGCTAACCTCGTTGCGTAAGCTTGAACGTAAGAACGATTAGATATTATAGGGAGAGACGTATTTATATGATGCCACCGTAATTAACCACGTAAGACCAAGATTACTTGGCAGTTATTTTTGTTTGTGAGGACGTGTAGTACGTGCATGCATCATGTTATCTTGGATGGTTTGATTGCCTTGCTTGTTACATTGTTGTGTTAAAATATGTTGCTTGTATCTGAATGTCCGCCTAGACTTTGTGTTGTAGGAGCCAACGTAATCTGTTAGGCTAACTTAGAGTTGAGAAAGTCTTTTGTGAATCAAGTGGGTTGGGTCATGTTTGGACCTGGACTCACTGCCGGGCAGTGCCTTGGCTACTCGAGCCCTCTTGGCTTCAGCTGTGGCGCTGGGGAGGAGGTGGTCCGGCCGAGGGATGTCGAGTTGCGGTGGGTAGCTCCGGTACAATTTTGTGTGTCCCTGAAGAAGATTTTCAGTTAGCAGCGGCAAAACAGAGTTCATTTTCAACAAAAGTAGTCGAATACTTACCGGTTTCGGAGGATTCTGTGACGCGAACAGCTGCGGGATGTAGGGGACTGCATCCATGTCTAATAGCACCCACTTGACTCGGAGGAGCGCGGCTTCGTCTGACAGTTCCTCTGCGCACATGCGAGATGGATCTTCAGTGCCCTTGTACTCGAATCCAAGTATGTGGCGTTGCTGAATTGGCTGGACTCGGCATTTGAAGAAGGAGAACATAACAGATGCACCAGTCACTCCCATCAGCTTATGAGCTGCTACGGTGTCTAGCAATTCCTCAACTTGATCCATGTCCCCCCTGGAAAGCTCAATATTCCACTCCGGCCTCACAACAGGTGGACTATTTGATTTCTCTGGGAGTTGGGGGCATGATTTTCGATATAAAACCAATAATTTTTCCACCCGGGATTGTTGGAGGGGAATTTTTACAATAGGTACTTGTCGCCGGCTTGTTGTCTCAGTTGGATGCCGGCGCCCCCCACAACAGAAGGATTTTTCAAGGTGGGTTGTGGTTTGACTCGAAAGACGAAGCGGAAAAGATCCCAATGGGGTTCGATTCTGAGGAAGGTTTCACAGAAATGAATGAAGATTGAGATGTGGTAAATGGAGTTTGGGTTGAGGTGATGGAGCTCAAGCCCGTAATAGTAAAGAAGGCCACGGAAAAAAGAGCAAGAGGGGAGGGCCAGACCCCGTTCGGCAAAATGGTAAAATGTGATGATTTCGTTAACATTTTCCATGGGGAAAGGTTCGCGGAATGAGGGGCGCCAATTGACAAGATTCTTGTCTTGGAGCAACCCCTCGGAAACAAGCCTATTAAGATTGTTGAGGGAGCACTTACTGTGTGTCCACTCCCCGGATGGCGGCTGCGCCTCCTTCTTCTTCCCATCCTTCTCCGATTTCTTGGGTGCCATCTCTGGATCCGCTTGCCTCGAGTTGCTCGGGGGGCTGCGGGGAGAGGGGCAGGGAGATCTGGTAAGATTGGGGTTTCTTCAAGAGGATGAAGGCGCAGCGTGGTTCTGTTTGGGGGATTTTGGCAGCGCTTGACAAATTGCAGATTGGAAGCACAGTTTTTACTCAAGGTTACCGCGGGGTTAAATAACCAGCGGTTGGGTGCAGTTTTACTGTTTTGAAGCTAAAGAGTCGTTTCAAGGAATGTTTGGAAGTTGAGGGGTCATTTGATGGATTGTTTAGATAAAATATTCGATTAATCATTTTTTCAGGGTTAATTGTCCTGAAAAAGGAGTTTTACGAATTCCAGATCTAACTTCCATCATTTGTGCCATCACACCAATTCTTTACCATATGGACATTTTTACACTGTATGCCACGACTTTTGGATCCTTATTTCCAAACTTGAGAGATTTGGTGTGGAACAACCAATCTGAATTACACTGGCTCAAGTACGCGAGTCCACTTTTGAGGGCTCCAACGTGCTTCAAACGGTATAATCCCTTGGCCTGTCGGGTAACGTCCCGATAAACCACCGAATGCAGGATCAAACAAGGTACCTCGCACGAAGGCGAGTCTAGAGATACAAATGCCATCACATTTTTACATCACAGGCAGACACAATACATGAGTATTTTAAAAGTAACATTAGTTACCAACTGATGGAAATTATTACAAAACCGTTTAAAGTTTCAAGTCTTGCAGCGGAGTTTAAAGCACAGGCACTGTACACGTCGTCAGTTCAGATATCATGCTAGCCCTGGCATGATATCATTCGGAGGGGTCTGCGTTGGTCGGGGACGGGTCCCACTCCACGGACCAACCATCAGGCAGAGGGTAGGGCCACGGTACAGGCAGAGCTGAGTCGTTAGGGAAATTACCTGAACAAAAATATTACAAGGCAAGACTGAGTATTGTAATACTCAGCAAGGCTTACCCGTTCATGGTATACATAGCCATGTAACTAGACTTCTGAAGGCTTTTCAGGTTTTGGGTAGGGTTTTCAGCTGAAAAGCAACAAAGAGTAGGTCCTTAATTTCAACTTTTAGCTTTCAAGTTCTATGTGATTATCCATTCTAGATAAGCACCTATAGCTAATCAAGCATGGTAGAATCTTTAGCCAATCATCATCTTTGATAACCATACAGCTACTCTTGTTACTCTATGTGGTAAAGGGATCAAGCAGTCTCAATCTCCACGAGAAATGGATGATTCCTGAATCGAATTTCAGTCTTGCAAGGTAAACCTAACTCACACGCTTGGAACATCTAGAGATTGTTCCAAAGCAACCATTTGGCTTTCATTCCGACTCGTGGATCAGATCCACCACAAGCGACTGCAGGACCATACGCACATCCAATGTGCAGGACGTATGCCTGTAGAGTGACTACGTGGCCATACTCCTGGTTGCCCAGGAACATGTATTCCCACACGTCGAATCGAGTAACAGGAAAAACCAAATTACGAGTGGTGGGAGGTATGTCCACTCCTCGGGCCGATTGGTTACTAGGCTTACCACTTACCATATTTCGCGGCATGTGGCTAGTACTTTCAAACGCTTAACCACTGCTACCACACACTGCGACCTTATCAAATTCGACAACACAGACGGGGTACCATCTCAACCATGATACCTCACATAAATCCCGTCCTTCATCCTTATAGTGATTATAGGAATGTAAACATTACAACTCCTAGATCGCGCGAGTGACAGAAAATCATCCGACTTCTACCGGTCCTATTAGCAAAGCGGCTATTCGAACTCAAGTACTAGTATTCAATTCATTGGTCCCTAAGAAAATGTAACTAGGGTTTCTCATACAATTCCTATGAACGTAATGCATATAAAGATATAAAATAAAAATAATGTAGGTTGCAGTGTAAATAAAGTAGGGGTTATGTCCGGGGCTTGCCTTCTTGCGTGGGGTTGGGGGCAGTAGGGTCAAAGTTTTCCGAACTTTGGTTCGGAGCTTCAGTTAGACCTTCGACGGTGTTCCCGGGGTCTTCAGAAACTTCCACTTCTTGATTCGGGATTACTTCGTAGTCACCATCGGCGAGAGTAGTCGAGTCTACATGATATGCAAAGTTATAAGTTAAGGAGTGCATATTCTTTTATGTTATTTCACAATAAAGTTGCAATCCAACGAGAGTATGATTTACTTTTTACCCATATCATTTATCTCTCTACTGGGCAGTAATTTATTGGGTATTAACTATTTTACATAGTTACATTAAGCAACAGGGTTGGTTACCCTAATTATTTAACTAATGGCATGGGGTAACATGTTGAGTTGGTTTTAAATACCAAAATAATTATTTTGAATAGCTTTACTTATTCGTTTTGCTAATTATTTATACTATCTCTAGGTTATTATTAAACTATGAACTTTTCATAGTATGTTCTAATTGTTTTGAGTTGATTTGTACTTGACCCTAGGTTGGAAATTTAGGGATAGGCTATACTACTCTAGAGCAGTGCTTCAAATTATTTTCATGATTTTTGAACATTTAAATCCACAGATATTAATTATACAAGGTTAGCTATGCATTATTCATAATTAAATCCACATATGACGAAAATATTATATAAACAGTAAGTTAACTATTTTTCCTAAGTAATATATATCAAAACAGGATTAATACAATTGGTTTCACATTTTTATCATTTTTCTATCATTTATTATGCATTCTCTTGGCCTACAACCACTCAAACATAGTATTTAAATTAAGGCACAAACCATTCAGAAATTGAAATTCATCATATAAGGAAAGTTGTAGATCTTAAATTGAGGATTTTAACAAATTTTAGTTTGCATTTTTGTGATTTTTCCTTGATTTGATATGGAATTTCAAAGTCTGCAAATAAAATTACACAAGGGGTCCTTAGGGCAACATTCCTCTGAGTCTTAGGTCTTGCAGATAACCCCGTGAACTTTTGTATCTTCTAACCCGTGGTCCTCGGCCTTGGTCAGAGAGGGGACACGGGATTTGACCGGTCTGTTCCGGCGACGGTGATCGCCGGCGGCGAGGGTGGAGGGGTGGGAAAGCATCACCATGTCGGTGCGCACTTGGGGGTGGCCGGAATCGGGTCGGGGTGAGCTGTAGCGGTGGTGCAACGGAGACAGTGCGACCGGCGGTGGAGTTGATTGGCGGGAACGATGCTCCGGTGGTCGGGGGCGGCATGGAAGTAGTCGAGGAGCTTCAGGGTGGATTGGCAAAGGTAGAGGTGTGGACCGATTGGGTCGAGAAGGTCCAGAGGATAGAGTTCGGCGAAGAGAGTGACAGCGGCGAAGTTGTTCCGCTAGCTAGAATGCTAGAGGGTGGTGGAGGAACTAATGGGAAGCTTCTGTTGGATGATGTGGTGCTGCTGGTACTCCGGGTAAAGGTTGAAGAGCTCTGTAGTGGTGTGTCGACGACGAGGCCGAGCGGCGGTGGATGGAGACCACGGGGAACTCGTCGGGGAGCCGGTGTGGTGCCCTAGGGGACCAATTGAAGGGTCGTGGAGCTTCACGGGGTTGATGTAGTGCTGGCTGATGGGTTGTGGTGGCGCGGGAAGGCTCAGAGTGAGCTGCCCACGGTGAGCAGGAGGCGACGGCGGACAATGGTCGTCGGTGAGGGTGCTCCGATTGAAATTGGAAGGCGGCTGGGGGCTGGGGAGCACAAGTAGAGGTCGGGAAAGCTTGCTGAGGAGTTAGTGGAGGCAATGGGTGGCCGATGGCGGCTGCCCACGGTGGCCAGTGGTTCACCGGAGGGAAGGAGCGAGCGGTGGTGGTAATTAGAGCTCGGAGTGTGCACGGCAAAGGGGCTAGAGATGCAAACGATGTCTCTGTGATCTCTTGTTTCTGTTGAGCAGAAGAGAAGAGAAGAGGAAGTAGGCATGGGCACTGATCGCGGCGGCGACGATGTGGCAGCCGGCGGGCGGCTCGGGACGCCGTGTCGCGCGCGCGAGAAGGCAGCAAAGAGGGAAACAGGGCCAGGATTGGGGAGGGGCGACGCGTGAAGAAGGGGAAGCAGGAGGTGGAGCGGCGACGGTGGCAGAGCGACGGCTAGGGGGAGAGCTCTGCGCCGGCAGCAGAAGAGGAACAAAGCAGCGCACGTGCTCGGGGAAGAAGAAGAAGAGAGGGGAGGGGGTCCGGAGGACTTGTTTGGAATTCTCAAGGATTTCAGAGACCTCAGGTAAAGAAAGATTTCCCACTGATCTAGGGGTCTAATGAGGAAATGCCCAAAATGAAAGTTGTAGATTTTTTCAAGCTCTACAGTATTGTTTTAAGGTTCAAGGGCAAAAACTCAAAGTTTATAGCTTTGCATGTTTAAATTTTGAACAAAAGTAGAATTTGAATTCTTTTGTCCTTACCAAAGTGGATTTGATGAAATTTTAGAAACATTTGCAAGTTTTCATGGGATGTCATGATGAATTGTATTCTTACATGTTAGCCCTCAAGTAAACATGAAAGTTACTTTTACGCTTCAACTATTTTACATAAAAGGCCCTATGATTTTTGTTTCATTTACACTTAGGTCCCTGTTCTTACTTAAAGGCTTATTTTCCTTAGAATTTAACCTATCTTTTACACTTTCTTTCCTATGGTAATATAAATTTGACACCTAGTATTATATTTCTCCTAGGTTTTAATGCTATCTTCCATTTCACCCAATTAACACTCAAGGACCTATATTTTATAGAAATTACAATTATACCCCTAGTCTTTTGTACTACTCACATTTACCATAGCAAGCATACATATTTCACACTAGAATCTAGTGTCTATGTTTCTAATTACCTTAATGTCACAGCCTTCCCCCCTAAAAAGAATCTCATCCCGAGATTCTGAACAGAATAGAATTGGACGATTAGATTTTGGAATTGGTTGGAAGGAAGGTTGGGAAATTTTGTTGAAGATAGGATTCTGTTTCCCAAGTTGCTTCTTCTTTAGTGTGATGATCCCATAAGATCTTATACATTTTGATTTTCTTCCTCCTGGTGACTCTCTCCTTGGTATCCAAGATCTGGATAGGTTGTTCGGTGTAAGATAGATCGGGTTCGATCTCAATGGCACGGGTTTCAACGATTTCCGTGGGTACTTTGATACACTTCTTAAGTTGGGAAATATGGAAAACATCGTGAATGGTAGCCAATTGAGATGGAAGGCGAATTTTGTAAGCCACTGGGCCACAAACTTTAAGGATCTCAAAGGGTCCAACATATCGGGGTGCTAACTTCCCTTTTATGCCAAAACGATGAACACCCTTGGTAGGAGATACTCGGAGATAGACAAAATCCCCTACTTGAAACTGCAGAGGTTTCCTTCTTTTATCTGTGTATCTTTTCTGTCTAGACTGAGCGGTTTTAAGATTGGCTTGAGTAATCTTGACCTTATCTTTGGCTTCGATGACTAGATCTGGTCCAAAGATTTTACGTTCGCCGGTCTCAGACCAACTCAAAGGAGTTCGACATTTTGGACCGTATAACGCCTCAAACGGAGCCATCTGAAGACTAGATTGGTAGCTGTTGTTGTAAGAGAATTCGGCCAAGGCAAGATATTTGTCCCAGCTTGTACCATAGTGAATAATACAAGCTCGGAGCATATCTTCAAGAATTTGGTTGACTCGCTCAGTCTGTCTATCAGTCTGAGGATGGTATGTAGAGCTTTGAATCAGTTTGGTTCCAAGAGCGTATTGCAATTATTCCCAAAAGCGTGCTATGAATTGAGCCCCTCGATCACAGATGATGGTCTTGGGGACAGCATGCAACCGGACAATTTGATCAAGATAGACTTCGGCATACTTCTTAGCAGAGTAAGTGGTATGCACAGGAAGAAAATGAGCCGTTTTAGTAAGTCTATCAATAATTACCCATATTGAGTCATGTTTTTGGGATGTGTTAGAAAGACCAACAATAAAATCCATACTAATGTCTTCCCACTTCCATGACGGAATGGGTAATGATTGAAGTGTACCAGATGCTTTTAGATGGCTGGCTTTGACTCTCTGGCACGTATCACACTCGGATACATATTTAGCAATTTCTCTTTTCATTCTGGTCCACCAAAAATTTTGTCAAAGATCTTATTACATTTTGGTGCTACCAGGATGAATAGAGAATTTAGACAGATGTGCTTCATCAAGGATTTGTTTACGAATTTGTTGATCTTTAGGTACAACAATACGATTGTTGAACCATAGAACTTCTTGATGATTTGTGTGGAAACACTTATATTTAGCTTCTCCCTGAGATATTTTGGATTTGATAATTTTGATACCTTCATCATGTAATTGCTACATGATGATTCTATCTTGAAGAGTACTTTCGATAGATAATAGATTTAGACTACCTTGAGGGATAATCTCTAGATTGAGTTTTCTTATCTGATTGCAGAGGGTATCACCGAGAGTTGCTATGGATAAGCAATGACAATGTGCCTTGCGGCTAAGTGCATCCGCAACTACATTGGCTTTGCCAGGATGGTAGTGTACCTCAAGGTGATAGTCTTTGATCATTTCTAACCAACGCCTTTGCCTCATATTCAGGTCAGCTTGGGTGAAGATATATTTGAGGCTCTTATGGTTAGTGTAAATATTACACTTGGCGCCCATAAGATGATGTCTCCAGATCTTGAGAGCATGAATAACTGCTGCCAATTGAAGATCATGGGTTGGGTAGTTTTGTTCGTGATTTCGGAGTGCTCGGGATGCATAAGCAATGACCCGGTTGTTTTGCATCAGAACACAACCAAGGCCAGTTCCAGAGGCATCGCAATAGACATCAAAAGGCTGGGTGTTATCTGGCTGAGCTAGTACTGAAGCGGTTGTTAGAAGTTTTCTCAAGGTGTGGAACGCTTCGTCACACTTATCGTCCCATCAAAATTTAACTTCTTTCTTAGTAGCTCAGTCATGGGTTTGGCTATCTTGGAGAAGTCTGGAATGAATCGGCGATAATATCCCACCAATCCAAGGAAACTTCGGATTTGATGGACTGAAGTTGGAGGCTTCCAATCCATAACCTCCTGGACTTTGGTTGGATCAACTGATATGCCCTCACTAGAGATAGTATGTCCTAGGAATTTCACACTATCTAGCCAGAATTCACATTTCAAGAATTTGGCGTAAAGGCGATGATCATGTAGTTGTTGAAGAATGACACATATATGATTAGCATGGTCTTCATTAGTCTTGGAATATATCAGAATATCGTCGATGAAGACCACGACGAATTGATCGAGTTCCAGCATAAAGACTGAATTCATGAGATACATGAAATATGTCGGTGCGTTAGTAAGCCCAAATGACATAACCAGATATTCATATAATCCATATCTGGTTGAGAAAGCCGTTTTTGGAATGTCACAAGGCCTGATTTTAATCTGATGATAGCCAGAGCGTAAATCAATCTTAGAAAAAACCTTACCTCCAACTAGTTGATCGAACAAAATGTCAATGCGGGGAAGAGGGTACTTATTCTTGATAGTAACCGCATTGAGTGGACGATAATCAACACATAACCTTAGGCTATTGTCCTTCTTTTTGATGAAGAGAGCAGGACAACCCTAAGGTGAAGCACTTGGGCGTATAAAACCTTTGTCAAACGATCTTGGAGTTGGATTTTTAGTTCAGCCAATTCATTTGGAGGCATGCGATACGGCCTCTTTGAAATAGGAGCAGTGCCAGGTTGAAGTTCAATGATGAACTCGATGTCTCTATCTGGTGGCATTCCAGGCAAGTCATCTGGAAAGACATCGGGATACTCACAGACTACAGGTATATCTTTTACTTTGATATCTGTGATGGCATATGTGCAAGAGTGCAGGTATTTCTGCTGAGGCAGATAGAGGGTAATGACTCCTTGATACGGTGAGTTAATCTCTATAACTCGGGAAGAGATGTCTAACAGTACTCTATGTTTAGTCATCCAATTTGTCCCGAGTATAACATCAATACCCTCTAAGTTCAGCAAAACCAAATCAGTTTTAATTACTTGGCTACCTAACTGAATTGGCACACTTTTAACCATTTGGTTAAAGGTAATCTTTCCTCCAGGGGTGGAAATCATATATGATCCCTGGGTAGGACAAAGATCAAGTCCTATTCGGGTACCACAGTTGTTAATAATAAAACTATGTGTTGCTCCTGAATCAAATAATGTAACAACTGGTTTGTGGTGAATAGAGAATGTACCCGACATGACAGGAGCTCCATCCGGAAGTTCCGCAAGAGTGGTGAAGTTAACTCACCCTTGCCGGACTTGTATCACCAGCCTCTTGCCTTTGTTTTGATTACCCTGACTGGAACTCTGCCCTTGATTAGGTTTCTTGGGCCGCGGACAATCTCTAATGAAATGATCCGCACTTCCGCAATTGAAACAGCGATAATTACTGCTTCTCTGTTGGACTTGTTGAACATTTGGCTGTGGGCCAAATTGTTGTGGTTGTTGTGGAGGTATGGGAGGTCTATACGCTCCTTGTTGTTGAGGCAGCCTGAAAACCAATCTGCCAAATGGAGCATTCCACTGTGGCGCTTTGGGTGGTGCATTCTGCACAAATCGATACCGCGAGGGTGGAACACTCACGGGTCCAGTGGAAATCTTGCTCTTCTTTTCGGCACGGTGTGCCGTGATACAATCCTCCTGAGTCAGGGCCATGTTAACCCGCTCGCTGAAAGTATTTGCCTTTATAAGGTTCAGACGTTCTTTGAGCTTAGTGCTCAAGCCCCGACGGAAGCGATCCTGTTTCTTGGCGTCACTATCTGCGTGATAACCCGCGTACTGACACAGGTGATTAAAAGCCTGTGCATATTGCAGTACGGTGCGGGTGTCTTGAGTAAGTGCCAAGAACTCATTCAGTTTGCGCTCCATTAGTCCCTCAGGTATATGATGTGCTCGGAAAGCATTCCGGAATTATTCCCAAGAGATAACGTGGCCATCAGCTTGCATGGCATAGTATTTATCCACCAGATACGGGCAGCTCCACGTAATTGCTGGGCAGCGAAGTGAGCCTTGCTAGAGTCCGCACATGGAATCGTAAGGAGAGCGAACTTAGATTCAATGGTGCGAAGCCAAGCATCAGTGTCGAGAGGCTCCTCCACTTTGCTGAATAGCGGGGGCTTGGTACTGAAGAAATCCTGGTAAGTTGCCACCTGAGGTTCATCGCGACCTCCTCGTGCTTGCTGACGCTGTTGATTTTGCTATGCTTGTACCAGCAGATTAAGAAGTTTGGTCTGCCGAGCCATAACCTCGGCTAGATTCGGAGGTGGCGATGGTGGTTGTTGAGAACCGCTGGCCTGATCTGCCCGGAAACCTTCTGGGGTTCCGCGCGTGGCTCCAACCATCTGAAACAAAGGAGATATCCATTATTAACCGCATAGCCTTACTCCCAATTTCAGAAGGTACACCACTCAGATAAACAATGCATATATTCCATTCAATCAGCTCATTTCAGAAGATAAAGATATTAGAACAAGATGATGAAACACAAAGCTTATATTACATCGCAGATTCTGGCTGTCCTTAACATCGTACATTAAAAGGATCCATACACTGGCCATCTATTATACATCAAATGGCACAAGGTCTAAACAAGCTACTTACTACCTAAGTTATTACACTTTACACAAGTCACATCTAAAGAGTCGGCGATTTGACAACTAAAAATCATCGAAATTGCCTACAGAATACTGACTTCCAGATGAAAAGTAATCTGGTTGAGGATTGGGCTCCGGATCTCCATGCTCGGAGTCAAGATCTGAGACTCCCTCAATTTCATCTGGATCTTCTTCTCCATCTCCAGGTACCGGGGGTGCAACGGGAGGTACTGGTGGCTGCTGCAGTTCTTCAATATGAGCCTGGGCATGTCGGCCTCAAGGATCAGATCATGAATTTGTTCATGGAGGAACTCAATAATTGTATTACGTTGAGTGATGATAGCATCACTCTTGTTGATCTGATCTTCCCGATGAAGAATGGTCTCATCCCATGCTGCGATGATCTCATCCTTCTGAGTCACCAAGGCTTGAAGTTCCACTATCTGTATGACTTGACGGTCAGCATTCTGATAGTGACTTTGGGCCACATTAGTCAACTGACCCAGGCCTCGGAGCAATAAAATCTGGTAGTGGTGCTGAACATTCATAAACCTGGTGATGTTACGGACCATTTCTTCAGCCAAATCTCCCAACAAATGGCCAAGATGGTCTATCCGGAAATTCCATTCTGGATCACCGGAGTCTATAGCAGGGAACAGACCAATAGGATACACAGCAACCTCCATTGGATGCTGGTTGCAGAAGATATTGATAGCCTCCAGAGCAGCAGTCTCAATGGTATCAACAAGACGATACCCCACCACATCCACTTCTATAGGCTGCCACTGGGAGCGGAAAGGATTTTGAGGAATCATCATCCTAACCTGGCATCGGGGAACACCTTCTTCTCGATACTCCACTCCGTCATATTGAGGAGGCTCGGTGTAATGGAACAAACTTAAGGATTCCCACAGAAGATGAGGAAAACCTTCCCAATGTAAGTCATTAGTGTGAAGGTGCCCTTCATGATCCCAATAGATGTTCGAAGGAGCGGCCATCTGCGACAAGAATGCAAATGGTAAGATATATTTACCTTGCTAAGAACTCACAAGATAAATAGGATGAGGCAATCGATTCTGATAACAGCGAAGGCTGGAAATCAGATGGATACTTAAGGTACTCAACTAAGGATTTTCTATCGAACCCAAACTAGAAATAACCAACATGTTACCTATCCCAGATTTAAACACTCATTCTGTTGGTTAATGTATTATGAATGCACGTACTATTCGATCTTACAACCAAAACAATTGCCGAATATTTCCGGACTTACGTGGTTAGTTTCAGTCGCATAATACATATGGCTCTCACTAATAACTAGTCGATAAGCCCTATCCGTCCTAATTTCGTAATCGTGGTTAGTGTACCTGCAGAAAACCACAATATATATCCAATGATCCTTTCATGCCAGCATGTCATGAAAGTGTCCCCAATCATTACTGTTCACTATAAAAACAGCATCTGTACAATTACCGCCGTACAGACAATGTTAACATACGTTATCGAGACAACGTATTCACGGGGGTACCGCAAAATGCGGGGTATGAACAGCGATCGCCATACCCTGCGCCGAACCATATACTCCCAATATAATCAACCAAAGTTGATATATTGGCAGCATCTCAAGTACGCCACTGCTTGAGAAACAGCGTTCGGTTCGTATCACCGACGGGAAGGCTAACTCCCTAGTTAGTTGAGGATCCTTACCTTCTTACCTCATCATCGAAGGTGTGGTTACAAAGTGTAAAGTTGGATTATGCATAAATTTTAGGTTTAACAGAAAAGTAATGCTGGGAGTTAGAGTTATATACATACATATATTATAGCCACCTCTAATTCCCTTAAATATCTCCCTAGGGCTTTACGTACTAAGCACAAGCCTTAACGAATCCAACATAGTTTTGCAAAATACTTGGTTGGACAAATTTTATACCTAAAGGTATTTTTAAGGCACTCCATATCTCTAGTGTACACTTGTTAGCTCTGATACCAGCTTTGGCAGAACCAACCTGAATTACACCGGCTCAAGTACGCGAGTCCACTTTTGAGGGCTCCAACATGCTTCAAACGGTATAATCCCTTGGCCTGTCGGGTAACGTCCCGATAAACCACCGATTGCAGGATCAAACAAGGTACCTCGCACGAAGGCGAGTCCAGAGATACAAATGCCATCAGATTTTTACATCACAGGAAGACACAATACATGAGTATTTTAAAAGTAACATTAGTTACCAACTGATGGAAATTATTACAAAACCATTTAAAGTTTCAAGTCTTGCAGCGGAGTTTAAAGCACAGGCACTGTACACGTCGTCAGTTCAGATATCATGCTAGCCCTAGCATGATATCATTCGGAGGGGTCTGCGTTGGTCGGGGACGGGTCCTACTTCACGGACCAACCATCAGCTAGAGGGTAGGGCCACGGTACAGGCAGAGCTGAGTCGTCAGGGAAATTACCTGAACAAAAATATTAGAAGGGAAGACTGAGTATTGTAATACTCAGCAAGGCTTACCCGTTCATGGTATATATAGCCATGTAACTAGACTTCTGAAGCCTTTTCAGGTTTTGGGTAGGGTTTTTAGCTGAAAAGCAACAAAGAGTAGGTCCTTAATTTCAACTTTTAGCTTTCAAGTTCTATGTGATTATCCATTCTAGATAAGCACCTATAGCTAATCAAGCATGGTAGAATCTTTAGCCAATCATCATCTTTGATAACCATACAGTTACTCTTGTTACTCTATGTGGTAACGGGATCAAGCAGTCTCAATCTCCACGAGAAACGGACGATTCCTGAATCAAATTTCAGCCTTGCAAGGTAAACCTAACTCACACGCTTGGAACATCCAGAGATTGTTCCAAAGCAACCATTTGCCTTTCATTCCGACTCGTGGATCAGATCCACCACAAGCGACTGCAGGACCATACGCACATCCAATGTGCAGGACGTATGCCTGTAGAGCGACTACGCGGCCATACTCCTGGTTGCCCAGGAACATGTATTCCCACACGTCGAATCGAGTAACAGGAAAAACCAAATTACGAGTGGTGGGAGGTATGTCCACTCCTCGGGCCGATTGGTTACTAGGCTTACCGCTTACCATATTTCGCAGCATGTGGCTAGTACTTTCAAACGCTTAACCACTGCTACCACACACTGCGACCTTATCAAATTCGACAACACAGACGGGGTTCCATCTCAACCATGATACCTCACATAAATCCCGTCCTTCATCCTTATAGTGATTATAGGAATGTAAACATTACAACTCCTAGATCGCGCGAGTGACAGGAAATCATCCGACTTCTACCGGTCCTATTAGCAAAGCGGCTATTCGAACTCAAGTACTAGTATTCAATTCATTGGTCCCTAAGAAAATGTAACTAGGGTTTCTCATACAATTCCTATGAACGTAATGCATATATAGATATAAAATAAAAATAATGTTATGTCCGGGGCTTGCCTTCTTGCGTGGGGTTGGGGGCAGTAGGGTCAAAGTTTTCCGAACTTTGGTTTGGAGCTTCAGTTAGACCTTCGACGGTGTTCCCGGGGTCTTCAGAAACTTCCGCTTCTTGATACGGGATTACTTCGTAGTCACCGTCGGCGAGAGTAGTCGAGTCTACCTAATATGCAAAGTTATAAGTTAAGGAGTGCATATTCTTTTATGTTATTTCACAATAAAGTTGCAATCCAACGAGAGTATGATTTACTTTTTACCCATATCATTTATCTCTCTACTGGGCAGTCATTTATTGGGTATTAACTATTTTACCTAGTTACATTAAGCAACAGGATTGGTTACCATAATTATTTAACTAATGGCATGGGGTAACATGTTGAGTTGGTTTTAAATACCAAAATAATTATTTTAAATAGCTTTACTTATTTGTTTTGCTAATTATTTATACTATCTCTAGGTTATTATTAAACTATGGACTTTTCATAGTATGTTCTAATTGTTTTGGGTTGATTTGTACTTGACCCTAGGTTGGAAATTTAGGGATACGCACTACTCTAGAGCAGCACTTCAAATTATTTTTATGATTTTTGAACATTTAAATCCACAGATATTAATTATACAAGGTTGGCTATGCATTATTCATAATTAAATCCACATATTAAGAAAATATTATATAAACAGTAGGTTAACTATTTTTCCTATGTAATATATATCAAAATAGGATTAATGCAATTGGTTTCACATTTTTATCATTTTTCTATCATTTATTATGCATTCTCTTGGCCTACAACCACTCAAACTTAGTATTTAAATTAAGGCACAAACCATTCAGAAACTGAAATTCATCATATAAGGAAAGTTTTAGATCTTAAATTGGGGATTCTAACAAATTTTAGTTTGCATTTTTGTGAATTTTCCTTGATTTGATATGGAATTTCAAAGTCTGCAAATAAAATTACACAAGGGGTCCTTAGGGCACTATTCCTCTGAGTCTTAGGTCTTGCAGATAACCCCCTGAACTTTTGTATCTTCTAACCCGTGTCCTCGGCCTTGGTCAGAGAGGGGACACGGGATTTGATCGGTCTGTTCCTGCGACGGTGATCGCCGACGGCGAGGGTGGAGGGGTGGGAAAGCATCACCACGTCGGTGCGCACTTGGGGGTGGCCGGAATCGGGTCAGGGTGAGCTGTAGCGGTGGCGCGACGGAGACAGTGCGCCCAGCGGTGGAGTTGATCAGCGGGAACGATGCTCCGGCGGTCTGGGGCGGCAAGGAAGTAGTCGAGGAGTTTCAGGGCGACGTGGCAAAGCTAGAGGTGCGACCGATTTGGGTCGAGAAGGGCCGGAGGATAGAGTTTAGCGAAGATAGAGGCTCACCGGCGAAGAGAGTGACGGCGGCGAGGTTGTTCCGGTAGCTGGAATGCCGGAGGGTGGTGGAGGAACTGCTAGGAAGCTTCTGCTGGATGATGTGGTGCTGCTGGTACTCCGGGTGAAGGTTGAAGAGCTCTGTAGCAGTGTGTCGACGACGAGGCCGAGCGGCGGCGGATGGAGATCGCCGGGAACTCGTCGGGGAGCCGGTGTGGTGCCCTAGGGGACCAATTGAAGGGTCGTGGAGCTTCACGGGGTTGATGTAGTGCTGGCTGATGGGTTGTGGTGGCGCGGGAAGGCTCGGAGTGAGCTGCCCACGGTGAGCAGGAGGCGGCGGCGGACGGTGGTCGTCGGTGAGGGTGCTCCGGTTGAAATTGTAAGGCGACTGGGGGCTGGGGAGCACAAGTAGAGGTTGGGAAAGCTTGCTGAGGAGTCAGTGGAGGCAATGGGTGGCCGATGGCTGCTGCCCACGGTGGCCAGTGGTTCACCGGAGGGAAGGAGCGAGCAGCGGCGGCAATTAGAGCTCGGAGTGTGCACGGCAAAGGGGCTAGAGATGCAAACGACATCTCTGTGATCTCTTGTTTCTGTTGAGCAGAAGAGAAGAGAAGAGGAAGTAGGCGTGGGCACTGATCGTGGCGGCGACGACGTGGCGGCCGGCGGGCGGCTCGGGACGCCGTGGCGTGCGCGCGTGAGGGCAGCAAAGAGGGAAACAGGGCCAGGATTGGGGAGGGCCGACGCGTGGAAGAAGGGGAAGCAGGAGGTGGAGCGGCGACGGCAGCAGGGCGGCAGCCAAGGGGAGAGCTCTGCGCCGGCGGTAGAAGAGGAACAGAGCAGCGCACGTGTGACGCCCTGAAAATTTATCAAATCAAACTACGCGCTAAAGTCTTTCGATCAAAAACCTAATCGTCGTCAAAGCCCACCCAAACCCTAGCCCTAACCCTCTCCATCTTCCCCCGCCACCCTGACAACCGACACGAACTTGACCGCCGTCCCGTTCCGCACCGCTCGGTGGCCTGTCGCCCACGCGTGACCAACCGCCGCGATCGGCGCCGACGCGATTTCCCCCCCCCTCTCTTTTCTCCTCGCGCAGCGTGCGAACGCCGCGCGTGCGTGGCCAACCGGCCGCGGGCGCCGCCGCGAATATCGCCGGCGCGCGTCGCTTTTTCTTCTCCCTTTCTCTTTTCCTCCTACCATTTCTTCTTTTCTTTTTCTCCTCCTCTTTTCCATTTTTCTCCTATTTTCTTTTCCTCTTCTTTTCCTTTCCCCCCTTTTCTTTTCTCCCCTTTTTCCTTCCTTTTCTTTCTTTCTTCTCCCCTTCCTCCCTTCTCTCTCCCTCCTTCCTTTTCTCCTTGCCGCGCGCCTGAGCACCGCTCAGCCGTGCGCCGGCCCTGTGCGCCGCGTGCGAGCCCTGCCCGGCCTCCCGCCCCCGCGACGCGCACGCGCAGCGCGTGGCCGCGCGCCGCGCCGTGCCGGCCGCCGCTCGCGCCCCCGCTCTAGCCCGCGCCTCGCCGTGCCGTGCGCGCACGCGCGCGCCCGGTCCCGCGCGTGCCGCGCCGCCCGCCGCTGGCGCTCCGCCCCGCCGCGCGCGCCACTACTGTGCCGGCACAGCGCTCCCCCACGTGCGATGCCTTGGCCCTCGCCACCACGTCATGATGGCCGTGAGCGGCCAAACGCCATTAATGGCCGCCCGTGGAGCCGCCGGCCAAACCCCCCTCCACCGCCTCCCGCGGCCTATAAATCGCCCCCCCCCACCGCAGCCCGCCCCCCACGGCCTCCACCACCACACGGCCTTTCCCCCCCCCACCCCAAGCCACAGTGCCGCCGCCGCCCACAGCCTCGCCGCCGCCCACTGCCCGCCGTCGTCCGGCCTCCACACACCGCCCCGGCCCGAGGTGAGGCCGGGAACCGATTCCCCTCGCTCTCCCCTCCCTTTTCCCCCACCCCCGGGCCGCCACCGAGCCCCGGGCCGCCGGATTTGACCGCCGCCGGCGCCCCCACCCCTCTCCTCTGTTCTGTGTGGGGGAGAGGAAGGAGAAGGGCAATTTTGCCCAAAGACCCCCCCTCTCCCTCTATTTCCTATAAAACCTTTCCCCTCTCCCATTTATTTCCTTTTTGCAAAAGAAACGCTGCTCCTTCTATTAATACCGAACCACTCCATAAACCTAAATATACCCGACACCCTTTAGCATGCCCTGAGTACTTCTAGGATTCGCAAATAGGTCCTTACTCCTTCCGGATAATCACGAATAAGCCCCTGGACCCCTGTTTAACCCCCGAACCCTCTTTAACTCGTCATTTTATGCGCCAAACGACCTCCGATCGACCTGAAACTTTACCACGCCATTTCTAGTATAGTTCTAACCATGCCATTAAGAAATGACCCAAAAATATTACCCCTACCTCCGTAGTTAAATTATTTCCGATTTAAGCTCAACGATGAAAGCTTTTAGTTCTTTCGCTTGATTGCGTGTTTGCTTGTTTGCGTCGTAGGACATGGAGTGAAAGAGGAAGGTCCCGACTGTGACCCAACAAATGAGGACCACTGCTGCAACCCTGAGCCCGAGGGACAGTGCTTCGATCAGGACCTCCCGCAAGGGTTTGATGATGGCAAGTTCAATCCCGCCCTTTGATGCATGTTTCTGTCCGAGTTTTTATAAACACAACCCAGTGGCCTATTTTATAAAAATGCATGGTTTTGCTTGAGAAAATATGGTAGGATAGCCACCCTTGTTTTGTGATAACCACCCCTTGTTTTGTGATGACTATTCCTTGACCACCTGTTTTATAAATAAAAATGTGTGTGTGTGGGAAGAGGTAAAATGTGCTTTTGAAAGATGAGTCAGACGGGATGGATGGCATTCTGCGTGAATTGCCGTTGGTGTGCCCGTACCTGTGTGGTTGAGCGAGGAAGGGAGATATCCATCTTGTCACCCCTAAGGACCGAGTTGATGTGTCATCTCACCTAGCTTCCTGTCGTGCAAACCACTTGACCGTTGTATGGGCAACGGCTTAGCATAAATCCCACTAGTTAGTCTGATAGCCATCAGGAGAGCTGAGAGCAACGGGTGACCAAGGAAAAGGGATAAGCTCTGTGTGACTTATGCCCCGGTTAAACCTCGGAGATAGGTCGAATGACCCCTTGATGGACCCCGTGGTGGCTAGTCAGGTCTAGCTATGGTGGGTAATGGCTTTGTTGGGATCTGCACCGACACTAAGGTGTTCGTGCTGTGGTACCCCACCTGTGGGTAAAGTTGCACACCTCTGCAGAGTTAAAATCTATTCGAATAGCCGTGCCCACGGTATTGGGCAAGTTATGGTGTGGTCACATAACTAGTGTTTCTCTCTGGGAATGGTTAGACTGGTGTGGGTTGTTTGGAAAAGTGTCCAGCAATTGTGCCGTGTGCTACGGCGGAGGGGGAGTCCGGTAGCAGCTTAAAACTTGGATCCTGTGTGGATCAACACCATGTGCTCCTTGGTATTTAAAAACTTGTTTTGAAAATTGTTTTAATTGAACCTTTGCAAATAACCGAGTTTCCGTAAATGAACCCTGACCCTATCCTTGGACTGTCCTGTGCATTGATTTCTGATATACCCCCCCCCCCCGTGGGTGTGATTGGACTTGCTGAGTACGTTTGTACTCACCCCATTCTTACTTCTTAGAACAGAAGATCCAGACTACATCCCTGAAGACGTCGAGTAGGGTTTCGTCCTGCACCCAGTCTTGCCTGTGGATAGGGCCACCGCCGGAGTTCCGCATGGCGCAAGACTCTGATGACCCTCTTTTCGTAGCTAGTGTAGTAGTGTGGGTTTTTGTTGTAATCCTCGCGATAGTGGCGCTTCACTGCCCATTACCGCGTAGAGTTGTACGGTGATGTACCATCTGATGTAATAAAAGTGTTATCAGCCTCCTGGGACTGATAAAGTAACACTTTTAAGTCTTCCCTGATGGGGGGCACTTCAGGTGGTATCAGAGCCGTAGGCTGGCCGTAGTACGTGACCCTAGACACGAGACCCTTTTCCAGGCCCTAGGACATGTTCTAACTTAGTTCTTTACCTGCACAAACACTCACCACTGGTTTTTGCCCTATTCCAGATGGCTGACAATGGATGGGTTGACGGAATCTGCCATGCAGAGCCCGGCCTTCCTAAGCTATTAATACTCAGCCTGGAACGCATCGGAGTTATGGAACCACCAGAATATGCCTACCGAGAATACACCTCCAAGGGCACCTTTCGGTGCGACATGATGGTCTTTGTGGGAAAAAGCACCCACTACCCTGATGTGGACCCCTGGTTCATCTCCACTTCTGGCTTTCGCTTCCCTGGCACCTACCGTAAGGCCGCCCATAAAGCCCTGCGACGACTGCGTGTGATCTACAAGCACCACCTTCAGTGGACTCCTATGGGATTTTTCCCACCTACTGAAGGTAGAGGACGCACTTGGATTGCCCGGATGAGAGGACTCGGAGGAGAAGAAGAAGACCTAGAAGATACGATCTCCCACCTATCCATCTACCCATCTACCTTACTGGCTTGGACGCACACTACCGCGAACAGGCGGCACAGCTGAAGCAGCTAATCCATAGGGCAGAAAAAGCAACCCAGGAACTGGAAGAACAACGGATAAGGGCCGCACGCGCCGAGTATTCCTTAGCCGCCCTCCAAGCCCAGATACAGGAATATGAAAACCGTGGAGAAATAGGCGGATGGATAGAGGAAGAAGAGGAACCCGAGGAAACCCATTGGGATAAAGGTACTCAGACCGAAGACGAGGTGATGGATCGGTGCCTCCCAATAAAGAAGCGCCCTGTCAGAATCGGGGAAGAATCCCCATGATAGGAGTAGCACTCTAAGCCAGAACCCTACCCTAGTAACCACGTACCAACGTGAACTGTACCCCTCCTCCATGTTGCAATAATAAATGTTACCTACCCCTTTGTACCTGTGCAAGATTTGTTTACCTTGTCCTTGTTTCAGATGGCTGAGGAAGGATGGACCCAGGGCAATTGCCAAGCTGCACCTGGCTTTCCCAGCCTTTTGATCAATGCCCTGGAAAGCCTTGGCGTTACGGAACGCCCAAGGTACTACAGCAGAGAGTACGAACACCATGGTACCCTCCGCTGCAGGGTGATCCTGGTCATCGCCAGGAGCAACCGCTACCCCGACATCCAGCCGTGGCGAGTGACTGCCACAGGGTTTAGGCACCAGGACACCTACCCCTTGACCGTCAGAAAAGCGCTCCGTTATTTATGCCGGATTTTTGAAGGACACCTCGCCGCCACACCAGTAAGGTTCTTCCTGCCGGCCATCAGAACCCTTGTTTGGGAAGCACGCGTGAGAAGTCTGGAACGACGCCGCCATGAAGAAGGCCCTCTGTACCAAGTGGCTACTTATCTAGCCGCCTTGGACCAACTCTTCGATGAGCAAGCCAACCTCCTGAGGGAGCAGACCCATCGAGCCGAGCAAGCAGAGCTCGCAGTGAGACTGCAGCAGATCCGAGCCGCCCAGGCCGAGGCAAGAGCCGCAGCCGCGGTCAACAGTGAAGCAGTCGCCCAAGAAAGCCTCAGGCAGGCCCGAGACCAGCGTATGCAAGAATGGACCCAAAGTGGAACACCAGTCCCGGCAATTGGAGAAGACCATGTTTTACTCGGGACACCCGTCATAGGATGGGGACCTCTCTTTGGAAACACACAAGCCCCACCCGAGAACCCTGAAAGTTCTGCTGCCGCTGTTGAATGGGATGCTGCAGCGCAACCCTTGACAGATGGGAATCCAGAGAACGGCGAACAAGGATTACTCCCACCCCCCGCCCCAGAAGAAGGCATGCCCCACGAGTAAAGTAACCGACGCCACCCTAGTGATGTACCCCCAGCCCCTTTTGCTTAAGTCGTGCCCTTAGGCATGACCCTGGACGAGTAGTACGAGACCTAGTCTTACCCCCAAGCTGTACCCCCTTGCAGTAATAAAGTTGTTTGTGCTTGCTGTTTGTAATGTTGTGTGCTAGTTTGTTGTGTGCTGCTTGTTTATGCGATTACTGGCAGGAGGTAGATTTTGCCTTATATACGAATTAAACAACTTAAACATCACACAATCGTAACCCCACTATACGTAATCAACAGATGGCTCCCCGAAGCGTTGCGAGGGCCTCCCGTAGCCGGAACCCCGCAGCCGCTGGTGCTGAAGTGCAGCCTGTTGGACAAAATGTGCCTCAGGGAGAACAGGAAGTAAGCCAGAACCGAGGAGAGAATCAAGGAGGGGAACAACTACCACCACCCCCACCCCTCGGAGACTTGGCACAGATAATCCACAACCAGACCCTCATACTGGAAACACTGGCCAATGCCCTCGTTATCCGGCAACCATGAGGGCAGAACATGAATGACAAGCTGACAGCTTTTCTGAGGACCAAGCCGCCCACCTTTGCCGGATCCTGCAACCCTTTGGATGCAGACGACTGGTTATGAGTAATTCAGAGGAAACTCGAACCGTTTGAATGCCAGGACCGAGACAAAGTCCTTCTGGCAGCCCACCAACTCACCGGAACAGCATTAGCCTAGTGGGAAAATTATTGTGCTGCAGCTAAGGATGCCTCTACCATCACTTGGGAGGAATTTGTGAAGGAGTTCCGCCGTTATCACATCCCTTCGGCCACCATGAAGCGCAAGGCGGATGAATTCCATGCACTGCAGCAAGGAAGCATGACGGTGGAAGAGTACACTCACCGGTTCATAGAGTTGGCCCGATATGCACCGGAGGAAGTGAACGATGATGACAAGAAACAAGACATGTTCAAGAAGGGACTGAATCCAGAACTCCGGACCTTGCTTACCCCTCAGATCTATCCTGACTTCAATACCCTGATGAACAAGGCTATCCTTATGGAAAGGGCCAAAACCGAAGAGAGGAAGGATAACAAACGCAAATTCCTGGAAAGTAAGGCCCGCCAATAGGACCGTTCCCAAAGGCCGATGAACTTTAGCTACACTGCACCAAGATCTCAGGCCCCAATGCAGTATAGGACTCAGTCCCAAGTGAAAGGACCACGGGCCCCTGACACGCAGCTTAGGAGCCAGAATACCATGAGGGCCCCGCAGAGCAACGCAAGCCTGGTCGCCTCCGACAACAACAACGTTAGGGCCTGTTTCAATTGCCGTGAGACAGGGCATTTCATCATGAATTGTCCTTACGCCAAGAATAAGCCGGCTACCTCAGCCTTCTCCAACACGGTGAATGGACCCAGACCAGCCCTGACCAGCGCCAACCGAGTACCCATCCGCAACAACGACAACAGTCAGCAGATGAAGCAGCCCCAGCAATCATTTGGACGAGCCTGCGTCAATCACATCGATGCGCAGGAGGCTCAAGGAGCTCAGGGCGTAGTGCTCGGTTAGTACCTAGTCCACTCAGTTTTGGCAACAGTATTATTTGATTCTGGAGCATCGCACTCGTTCATATCCTCAAGTTTTATGGAAAAACACAAAATACCTACAGTACTACTAAAAACACCCCTATTAACCCGGACGCCTGGAGGCGACATCAAATGCCAACTAGGTTGTCCACGGGTAAGGATCAATTTAAGTGGGGTAGAATTTCTAGCAGACCTAGTAGTACTTCAGTCTAGGGGAATAGACGTGATCCTTGGAATGGATTGGTTAAGCCGACACAATGGTCTCATAGGCTGCACTGACAAAATGGTACACCTAACAAACCCCGAAGGAGTACAAGTAATCTGCCACACCCGGGAAAGTGAGTTTAACCCAATGGTGTTTAGCATGGAAGCCAAGCCCTTAGAAGGAGTCCCGGTAGTAAACGAATACCCCGATGTCTTCCCCGAAGAACTTCCCGGTATGCCCCCGGACAGGGATATAGAGTTCGTCATAGACCTTATCCCTGGAACCTCCCCTATCGCCAAGAGACCCTACAGGATGGCATCCTCTGAGCTGACGGAGTTAAAGAAGCAACTAGAAGAACTGCAACGAATTGGCTTCATCAGACCAAGCTCGTCGCCATGGGGAGCCCCAGTTCTGTTTGTCAAGAAGAAAGATGGGAGTATGAGGTTGTGCGTAGATTACCGAGCACTGAACGAGGTTACCATTAAGAATAAGTACCCCCTCCCCAGGATTGATGACCTTTTCAATCAGCTAAAAGGAGCCAAGTACTTTTCCAAGATCTATCTAAGGTCAGGGTATTTTCAGCTCAAGATTAGAGAAAGTGACATAGCTAAGACAGCTTTTGTCACCCGCTACGGGCAGTTCGAGTTCACCGTAATGTCCTTCGGACTAACCAATGCCCTTGCCTATTTTATGAACCTCATGAATAAAGTATTTATGGATGAGTTGGATAAGTTTTTCGTAGTCTTTATCGATGACATACTTATCTACTCCAAGAGTATTCAAGAACATGAGCAACACCTGCGGGTAGTATTGGAAAAGTTGAGAATACATAGGCTATATGCCAAGTTTAGCAAGTGTGAATTCTGGCTGGAGAGAGTAGCTTTCCTTGGTCACATTCTGACCGCGGAAGGCGTAGCAGTGGACCCAGAGAAGGTCGAAGCAGTCTCCAACTGGCAGCGACCGACTAATGTTAGTGAAATCAGGAGTTTTCTTGGATTAGCTGGGTACTATCGGAGATTTATCGAGGGATTCTCCAAGATAGCCCGACCCATGATGGAACTTCTTAAGAAAGAGAAGAAGTTCGCCTGGACGGAATTTTGTGAAAGGAGTTTTCAAGAATTGAAGCAAAGGTTGACAACCGCCCCAGTGCTGACCCTACCGGACATTCATCGGGATTTTGTCATTTATTGTGACATATCCCGACAAGGATTAGGATGTGTGCTGATGCAGGATGGGAAAGTCGTTGCATATGCTTCCTGCTAGCTTAGGGCTCATGAGCAGAATTATCCGACCCATGATTTGGAATTTGCAGCCGTAGTGCATGCCCTTAAGATTTGGAGACATTACTTGATTGGAAATAAGTGTGAAATTTACATTGACCATAAGAGTCTGAAGTATATCTTCACCCAGCCAGATTTGAACCTACGGCAAAGAAGATGGTTGGAGTTGGTCAAGGACTACAATCTAGAAATTCATTATCACCCCGGGAAAGCAAATGTGGTAGCCGATGCCTTAAGTCGGAAATCCTATGGACCCAAAGATGACCATCTGCGCGAGGAAATGGCACGATTAAATGTGCACATTGTTCCTCGAGGTTCCAGCCATGTGCTGAACGTCCAATCAATACTAGAGGACAAAATTAGAGAGGCCCAAAGCTCGGATCAGGAGTTAATAAAGATCTGCAGACAGACTGGAGAAAACAAAGCACCAGGTTTCAGAGTAGACGATAAGGGAACGCTATGGCACGAGAATAGGATTTGTGTACCCCAGAATGGAGACTTCCGGCAAATAATCATGGACGAAGCCCATAACTTGGCCTACTCCATCCACCAAGGATCCACCAAGATGTATATGGACATAAGGCAAAAATATTGGTGGAATGGGATGAAGGCGGATATCGCACGATTTGTGGCTCATTGTGATACTTGTCAAAGGATCAAGGCCGAACATCAAAAGCCAGCAGGACTATTGCAACCCCTACCCATTCCGGTTTGGAAATGGGATGAGATAGGAATGGACTTTGTAGTGGGTCTACCTAGAACACAGAAGGGACACGATTCTATATGGGTGATAGTGGACCGACTCACTAAATCGGCTCATTTCATACCCGTAAGGACTAATTACGGTGGAGAAAAGCTGGCAAAACTTTATGTAGAAAACATAGTAAAGTTACATGGAGTGCCTAGCAGAATTGTCTCAGATAGAGCAACCCAATTCACCTCTAAGTTTTGGAAAAGCTTGCATCAAGCCATGGGCACCAAGCTGGATTTTAGCTCCGCATACCACCCACAGACGGATGGTCAAACCGAAAGGGTGAATCAGATTATGGAAGATATGCAGAGAGCATGCGTCCTGACTTATGGAAAGGATTGGGAGCAGAGTCTGCCCTATGCAGAATTCTCGTACAACAATAGCTACCAAGCCAGCTTGGGCATGTCGCCATTCGAAGCTCTCTATGGAAGGAAGTGCAAAACTCCACTAATGTGGTCAGAAGTTGGAGAACGTGCCCTGGTAGGACCCGCACTTATAAAAGATGCAGAAGAAAAAGTAGCGGAGATCCACGAGAAACTGAAAGCAGCTCAATCCCGACAAAAGAACTACGCAGACAAGAAAAGGCGAGAAGTAAGTTTCAACCCAGGAGATTTTGTTTATCTCAAAATCTCACCCATCCGGGGAACGCGAAGGTTTCAGGTGCAAGGAAAATTGGCCCCTCGATACATTGGACCGTATCGAGTTATGAAGAGAGTCGGAGCAGTAGCATACCGACTGGAGTTACCAGAGGAAATGTCGGATATACACCCCGTGTTTCATGTCTCGCAATTAAGAAGGTGTTTGAGAGTACCCGAGACAGAACACGTGTCGACAGAGGCAATAGACCTGCAACCGGATCTGCGATACCAGGAGATACCAGTCAAGATTCTAGACACGGTCACTAGGAGGACAAGGAATTCCGAAGTACAAGTTTGTAGAGTTCAGTGGAGCAGACATGGAGTAGAAGAAGCAACTTGGGAACGCGAGGAGGCTCTAAAGAAGGAATTTCCCCACCTGTTTAGGAGCCAGCCAAATCTCGAGGACGAGATTCATTTAAGTGGGGTAGGTTTGTGACGCCCTAAAAAGTTATCAAATCAAACTACGCGCTAAAGTCTTTCGATCAAAAACCTAATCGTCGTCAAAGCCCACCCAAACCCTAGCCCTAACCCTCTCCGTCTTCCCCCGCCACCCTGACAACCGACACGAACTTGACCGCCGTCCCGTTCCGCACCGCTCGGTGGCCTGTCGCCCACGCGTGACCAACCGCCGCGATCGGCGCCGACGCGATTCCCCCCCCCTCTCTTTTCTCCTCGCGCAGCATGCGAACGCCGCGCGCGCGTGGTCGACCGGCCGCGGGCGCCGCCGCGAATATCGCCGGCGCGCGTCGCTTTTCCTTCTCCCTTTCTCTTTTCCTCCTACCATTTCTTCTTTTCTTTTTCTCCTCCTCTTTTCCATTTTTCTCCTATTTTCTTTTCCTCTTCTTTTCCTTTCCTCCCTTGTCACACCCGGTTTAGAAAAGTTAACCGAATGCATCCCATATGTGCGCCAGGATCAAGTTCCGCACATACAGTAGACGTCACAAGCGAATATCCGAACAATGCATTAACGAATAAGAGTGTAATAGTACTTTATTACATGACCGACAGTCTTATTCTTAAACGAATAAACAAACGTCGATAAGTAGCAGCGGACTTCAACTTCACAGGCAGTTGACTGGGAGACACTCGCCTAGAAATCTCCAATATCTTCGGGAAACTCCGGAAAGTTATCTTGTTCTGAGCAGCATTGGTTTTAATAAAGCAAGCGTGAGTACACTTATGGTTGGTACTCAGCAAGTGGAGTAAATTATATGACATGCAAGGCCAATTCAAGGATAAGCTGACATGGTTTGACTGCGATAAGCATTTTAGTTGGTCAAGTTTTATTTAGCAAGCGTTAACTAGGTTTAAGTTTATACCAACCCTTATATAAAAACTGATTATATAAACAACATCAACCATAAAGAACAGCAGCTTAAATCATCTTCAAGTTCAATTATCATGTGAGGGTCCAAGCCGCTCTTAACCGTGAGCACGGCTGATATATCAGTTTTCACTCTGCAGAGGTTGTACACTTTACCCACAGCTCGTGTTTCCCTTTATGCCCGGGTTTGCAAGGCCCTTAAACACTTCCGAGGTGAGTGGCAGGGATTCACTACGAGGCCTTTATAAAGATTCCCTAACTTATGACAATCCGCTAAGGTTTCAAGTCATAGCGGTCATAACTCCTCCTAATGAGGTGGACGCCTTACCCAGGATCATATCACACCCTCAAGAGGACCGAGCTATACCCCGACGATGCAACCCCTCTTGCCCTTGCGGTAAGATCATCATAAGCCAAAGTTTCTAATTAATTAGCCAAGACCAGAGCCATATAGTACTGTGGTTGTACTGTTTTCCTGGGTGGTTCTCCATGTTCCAATTCATTCGATAATCTTGTTTTATTGCCATAACAGTATTCCAAAGGACATAAAAGATATAGGAGTAACATGATTTCCAAACATCCAAAAACTATTGATAAGCAACTAGCGTAGCTATAACATAAATAAAACAACCCAGGTTTTAACAAGGAAGTTAAATAAAATCTAGTCATATCCTTAATTGGGTTCCATCAAATTTTAGACACACGCATGCATAAAAGTAAAGGTGTAATTGTGACATTAATAGGACCGAAAACATGATCAAGGACCACTTGCCTTCGTTAGCAAACTGCTGCTGCTCAGGAAATTCTTCAAAGTCTTGCTCTTGCGGATCCTCAAACTGCGCACCGTCTAACGTCGCACACAAGCACATACAAACAAGCAAACAAAATAAAATAAGACAGTACACCAATCAGTGAAAACAGAATAAAATAATATTTTAAAAGTATTTTACAAGTCGTAAGGATCGCGTGAGCGCAAGAATCGATGAAATCGGAGTTAAAACGGAGAAGTTGGGGCTAAAACGGGGTTCCAGGGGCTTATCTGCGAAGATTTAGATCTAAAAGGACCTAAAACAGAGAAACTAGGGGCTAGATCATAATTAAACCCTAGACAGAGGGGCTAGCACGCAAAACTGAGGGGTATTGGACGGCGGGTTCGATTTTGAAAAACCTCAGGGGTCTAAACGGAAGAATCAGGACTATAACGCAAATAGTTTTGAACTGAGACGGAGCGCGGGTTGATTTCGGAAAACTCAAAGGGCTATTTTGCAAAAACGGCACGGTTGACCGGTACGCGATCTGTTTTGACTCGCGGCTAAGCGGATCTGGGCCGTTGGATCAAGATCCAACAGCCAGGGGGCGAGCGGGCTCGAGCGGCGGAGGGGGGGTCGCCGGCGGCGACCCGAGCGGCGGAGACTCGCCGGAGATACGCGATCTCGCGTCTCCGGCGACCATTCGGGACGGGATTTGGTCGGGGAGAGAGAGGGGGACGAGGGGAGTCAGTTTGGGGCACTTGGGAGGGGCGAAGGCGGCCGTGGACGGCGGCCGACGGCAAGGGGCGGCGCGGCCCGTCGGGAAGCGACGCGCGGGCACGGGAGAGCGAGAGGGAGAGGGAGAAGCGGCCGGGGAACTTCCTCACCACCACGTGGTGCTCCGGGGCGGTCACGCGTCGACGGGCGGCGGCGGATCGGCGGTGCGGCGGCGGCCGAAGCGAGGACGGCACGGCGGCGGCGGCGGCTAGGGTTAGAGCGGGCGGCGGCTGCGGCTAGGGTTTAGGGTAGGCGGGGGGGCTGGCGGCGCTTAAATAGGGGGCGGCCGCGGGCGCCTGGGCGTGCGGGCCCGAGGCGGAGACGGCGTGCGGGGGCGGATCGAGCTCGGACTCGAGCTCGGTCCGGCTCGGGCGCGGGGGAGGGGAAGACCCCGACAGGTGGGGCCCCCTTGCCAGCGCCAAAGAGAGAGAGAGTGGGGAGACGGGGTGCGCGCGCGGGGCTGGGCCGTCGGGCGAGCTGCGGCCCAGAGAAGAGAGGGAGCGCACGGGGAAGGGAAGGAGGGGGGAAAGCGCGGGCCTTGGGCCGCGCGGGGTGGACCGGACCGAGCGGAGAGAAGAGAGAAACAGGAAAAAGGCCGGGTCGCGCGAGGGGAGAGAGAGAGAAGGAGAGGGGGACTACGGGCCGGGCTGCAGAGGAAAGAAAGGAGAGGGAGGGGGGTGGCCAGCCGGGCTGGGCTAGGCCCAAAGGGGAGAAAAGAGGGGGAAAAAGAGAAAGAGCAAATGCTTTTGAATTTGAATCAAGGAAGTGAATTCAAACTTAAATCCAAATGAAACACAACCAAGGAGACAATGCAAAGAGCATGAATGCGCATGACATATATATTTTCCTTATATTTCTTTTATACTTTAAGAAAGTTGCTTATCAAAAATCATGTAACCATTTAACCTATCATGCCATTCAAATTATTTTTGTACTTTGCAAAATTAGGGTGTTACAAACCTACCCCCCTTAAAAGGAATCTCGTCCTCGAGATTCGGCTGGGCTAGCAAAGAGCTGGGGAAAATCTGCCTGTAACTCATCCTCTCGTTCCCAGGTAGCCTCATCCTCTAAATGGTGACTCCACTGAACTCTGCACATTCGTATCCTCTTACTCCGGGTAATTCTCTCTGCCGTATCCAGTATTTTGATCGGGTGCTCCTCGTAAGTCAAGTCCTCCTGCACATCCAGTTCCTCCAGTGGCAACTGCTCCTCGGGTACTCTCAAGCACTTCTTCAACTGAGAGATATGAAACACATTGTGCACATCTGACAACCGTGCAGGTAATTCTAGTTGGTAAGCCACATCGCCTTTCCGTCCTAGAATCTTGAACGGACCAATGTAACGAGGCGACAATTTCCCTTTGACCTTGAATCTGCGCAAACCTCTGATAGGTGACACCTTCAGATATACGTAGTCACCTTCCTCAAAGGTCAACTCTCGTCGACGAGTATCTGCATAGCTTTTCTGCCTCGACTGAGCCACCTTCAGGTTCTCACGAACAACCTGTACCTGCCTTTTAGCCTCTTTAATGATCTCAGGCCCAAACAACTGACTTTCACCTGTCTCACTCCAATACAACGGAGTCCTGCACTTCCTGCCATACAGTGCCTCGAACGGTGCCATCTTTAGACTGGCCTGATAACTGTTGTTATAAGAGAACTCTGCGAACGGCAAACTCTTATCCCAACTGCCTCCATGTTTCAATGCGCAAGCTCTGAGCATATCCTCTAACACCTGATTTGTCCTTTCGGTTTGCCCATCTGTCTGCGGATGATAAGCGGAGCTGAAGTTCAGCTTCGTATCCATTGACTCATGCAACTTTTGCCAGAATCGAGACGTAAACTGAGTACCCCTGTCTGATACTATCTTCTTAGGGACTCCATGCAAGCACACAATTCGCGAGATGTACAATTCTGCCAGTCGTGCACCTGTATATGTAGTCTTTACCGGTATAAAGTGAGCTACCTTGGTCAGTCGGTCCACTATGACCCATATCGAATCGTATCCATCTCGTGTTCGTGGCAACCCCACAATGAAATCCATACCGATTTCTTCCCATTTCCACTCCGGCACCTTCAAAGGCTGTAACAATCCGGCTGGTCTCTGATGTTCTGCCTTAACTCTCTGACACACGTCACACAATGCCACGTGAGCGGCCACGTCACGTTTCATGCCATACCACCAATACCTTTCTTTCAAATCCTGATACATCTTAGTACTGCCAGGATGGATAGAATAAGCTGAGTCATGAGCTTCCTGCAGAATTTTCTCTCGGAGGTGTTCCACATCTGGTACACATATCCTCTTTCTGAACCATACTGTCCCATGTTCATCTTCAGTAAAATCTGGTGCCTTGCCTGCTTCTATCATTCCTTTTATCTCCTGAATCTTAGGATCCTCAAGCTGACCCTTTCGTATGTCCTGGTCGAGGGTCGGCTCTACCTCTATGGTGATTCCTTCCGTATGAGCGACGAATCCCAGGTTGAGTCGTTCAAATTCCTTGCACAACTCCCAAGGCATCTGACTAATCATCGTCGCGTTCACATAGCTCTTGCGACTCAAGGCGTCCGCAACCACATTTGCCTTCCCGGGGTGGTAGTGTATCTCCAGGTCATAATCCTTGATGAGCTCTAACCACCTTCGCTGCCTTAAATTGAGATCATTCTGAGTGAAAATGTACTTCAAACTCTTATGGTCGGTGTATATCTGGCATCGGTGACCCAACAAATAGTGCCTCCATATTTTCAGAGCATGCACCACTGCTGCCAACTCCAGATCGTGCGTGGGGTAGTTTTGTTCATGCTTTCTCAATTGACGGGACGCATATGCAATCACGTGTCCCTCTTGCATCAATACACAACCAAGACCCTGCTTAGACGCGTCACAGTAGATATCGAAACTTTTGTAAATATCAGGCATAGCCAACACCGGTGCAGTTGTCAACCTCCTTTTCAGCTCCTCGAAACTGTCCTGACATGCCGCAGACCATATAAATTTCTTGTCCTTCTCTAGCAGTGACGTAAGGGGTTTCACTATCTTAGAGAAGCCTTCAATAAATCTCCTGTAGTATCCCGCAAGTCCTAGGAAACTCCGGATTTCCGAAACTGTCGTGGGTGGCTCCCATTTCAACACATCTTTTACTTTCCCTGGATCCACTGCAATACCTCCGCCTGTAATGACATGACCCAGAAATGAGACCTCGTTCAACCAAAATTCACACTTGCTGAGCTTAGCATACAACTGATTATCCCTGAGCTTCTGCAGAACGAGTCTCAAGTGCTCCTCATGTTCCTCCTCATCCTTGGAGTATACCAGTATATCATCAATGAACACTACCACAAACCTGTCGAGATACTCCATGAACACTTTGTTCATCAGGTACATAAAGTAAGCTGGGGCATTAGTCAACCCGAACGACATCACCGTATATTCATATAACCCATACCTGGTAGTGAATGCTGTCTTGGCAATATCTGAAGGTCGTATCCTCAGCTGATGATAACCTGACCTCAAGTCAATCTTTGAGAATACCTTGGCTCCCCTCAGCTGATCAAACAAGTCTTCTATACGCGGCAATGGATACTTGTTCTTGATAGTTACCTCATTCAAGGCCCTATAGTCGACACACATCCGCTGTGTACCGTCTTTCTTTTCAACGAATATCACGGGAGCTCCCCAAGGTGACGAGCTAGGACGAATGTACCCCTTACCTAGCAACTCTTTTAGTTGTTTCTTAAGTTCCTCTAATTCACCAACTGACATTCTATATGGCCTCTTAGCAATAGGTGCAGTACCGGGTATAAGATCTATGATAAATTCGATGTCGCGTTCAGGTGGCATACCTGGCAAATCATCAGGGAAGACGTCCGGGTACTCGCTGACCACTCTGATATCCTCCATCGAGCTTGCCCTCAACTGATTTACTGCACAATCTG
This sequence comes from Panicum hallii, assembly GCF_002211085.1. Taxonomy (NCBI): domain Eukaryota; kingdom Viridiplantae; phylum Streptophyta; class Magnoliopsida; order Poales; family Poaceae; genus Panicum; species Panicum hallii. The sequence goes on from NC_038045.1 coordinate 16,497,521, forward strand.
CTGCCGACGGAAGCGTTGCAACAAACTCGAATCTTTCACCTTCTGGACTAGTGAGAAGTACTGACCTTTTGGCACACTGAATTACTGCATCAACTTTGCTCAGCCATCCCATTCCGAGTATGACATCGATTCCCTTGGAATCCAGCACCACAAAGTTTGCACGGAACTCTCTGCCCACAATTTTGAAATTGACCCCAAGGCACTGATACATGGCCCTCATATTTCCCCCAGGTGAACTAACTAGCATGTGGTTTGACATAGAATGCACGGGAATGCCATGTTTTGCAACAAACTGAGCGGAAATAAAAGAATGCGATGCGCCGGAATCAAACAAAACCGAAGCAGGGGCAGAGTTGACTAGGAACATACCGAACACAACGTCCTGAGCTTCCTGAGCGGTCTCCGCAGCGACATGATTCACACGCCCGCGGACGTAGTTCTGCTGACCCTTGTTGCTCTGGGGCGTTTGCGTGTTGTTTCGGGGCTGTTGCTGCTGCTGCGGTGTCTGCCTCTGTCCGCTGTTGTTAAACTGGCCTGGAGTGTTCTGGCCATTTCCCTTGGGACAACGGTTTGCATAGTGTCCTGCTTCACCACATCTGTAGCAAGTATTACCACCGGCGGGAGCAGTAGCATTGTTTCTCATCGGTGTACCCGTAGGGGTGCCCTGGCGATTCTGCTGAAAGTTGGAGCGCTGCACTGACTGACTGGCATATTGAGCTTGCTGCTGCGGCTGCCCCTGTTGGTTGAAGCGCGGGTACTGGCTCTGCCCGAAGTTGACATTCTGTTCCCCCGAGCGGAAAGGTGTTCCCTGCGGGGCGTTGAAGCGAGGACGTGCATTACTGCTGAACTGCGTCGGTGACTCGTATTTCCTTTTCTGCTCACCCATCTCCTTGCGAGCATGCTCCACCATGATGGCTTTATCCACCATCTTCTGGAAACTGTCGAAAGTGTGCACCATTAGCTGATATTTGATAGGACCAATCAGACCCTCCCTGAAGTGATCCTGCTTCTCCTCATCATCTGCGACATCTGCAGGGGCGTAACGAGACAGTTGGATGAACTTGTCACGATACTCACTCACGGACATTGCCCCTTGTTTCAATGCGAGGAACTCCTGCTTCTTGAGCTTCATCAGGCCCTTGGGTATGTGCTGCTCCCTGAATTTGCTCCTGAACTCCTGCCAGCTGATAGTGTCAGGGTTGTCATGAGCTGCTGTGTAAGCGTCCCACCAATCCGCAGCGGTCCCTTCCAGTCTTCCTGAAGCATAAAGGACCTTCTCTCTGTCGGTACACTGGGCGAGGTTGAGCATCTTCTCCACAGTCTTGATCCAGTCATCAGCTTGGAGTGGATCCGGTGAATGAGAGAATGTGGGAGGCTTGTGACTCATGAACTCCCTGTGCCTGTCCCTTGCTGGTGGTGGTGGAGGTGGTGGCGCTTGGTTCATCTGAGCCTGCATGTTGGCGATGGTGTTCGCCATGTTGGTCAGCAGCTGAGTCTGGGCGGCGAGAAACTGCTCCATTCCTGCAGGTGGCGTCTGGTGCGGTTGACTTGGTGGCGGGTTAGAGTTAGTGTTGTTGCGCACCCTCCGTCGCGGCGCTGCAGGATGATCAACTCCTGACCCGGACCTGGTGTTCACCATCTGATTGGGTTAGAAAAAGGAGACTCATGAATTCAATCATGGAAAATGGATAGGAACAAGGGCAAGGTAAAGACAGCAAAGAAAAAGACATCCCCAAAATTTTACTAACTATATATTTGTATTAATAACTTGATATGGTTGTGGGCATCACGCCACAACCTATCGCAATCATTACAAAGATCCAACTCAAACATTGTCACAAAACCAAGCACACTTTCACATTAATCTAATTTAACACACAATTAAGATCGTTCGTACTAACGATTACAAAAAGACTCTTAGAAAACTCCTATTTAGAAAGAAAATTTACTCCTATCTTAACTCCTAATCTATCCTCTAACGGTAGGTGGTGCGATAGCCGGGCTCTCCATAATGTATACGCTTGCGAGGGGGTGACTCCGGCAAGTACTCCTTTGGTTCAATGCTGTCGCACTCCGGAGGTAACACTGGATCTCCTCTCAGCCGAGCCTCCAGAATTGCCTTCTCCCTGAGGGACCTCATCAGCTTCTTCTTGACCTCCTGGATCTCTGCCCCGGCTGCATCTAGATCTGTGCTAAGAGCGGCGACCAGCTCCTGTGTAGTGTCCATGAGCAGACTTCCTTCCCCAGGGGGTGGAGCAGGAATCTGCGCACAAGTAGCTCCTCTCTTGCGTTGTGGAAATTGCTGAAACTCAGTGCCCTGGAGCTCTTCCTTGTAAGCGTAGGAAAGAAAGTAGAGTGCCCTCCTGGCAGCTTCACTAGTCCCTGCCTCCAAAGTCCTCCTGGGCACCTCGTCAATGTGCTTAGAGTATTCCACCCAACATCCAGGTCTCTCATCCGGAACACAAATCAACACAGACACCAACCATTCTTCTTCCTGCTGTGCATTCCTGAACAAGTGAGCCTCAAAATGTGGCTTCCGCGGAAAACCAATCCTCTGCATGGCCCTCCAGAGAAGCGCGGGGAATGGACCCTCGGCAGATTCCAAGTGAAGTATCTGCTTCTCGTAGCGAGGCTCAGGTGGTGGTGAGTTTGTGGCGACAGCTGGTTCTGGATCATCATCTGGATCATTGTTGTCATCTCTTGGTGCATCGGAATCGTCATCACCATGCTTATCCTTGTCTCCATCTGCGGCACCTGAATCACCTCCATCCCCTCCTGCAGGGCCCTCATTGCTGCCACTTGAGACCTCTGGGTGGTCGTCTGGCAACTCCATGGGCTCCTCCTCAGTGTCGGTGTCCACCCATCCTCCATTGGAATGGTCGTAGTGATGGTCATTCAGTGGGTCGGACACTTCCTGCGAGTGATGAATCGGATGCGGTGGTCCACGGGTGCTCTTACGGGCAGTCTGCCTGATTCTGACCATCTGCAACAGAAGTGAGGGCAACGCAAGATAGAAAACATTTAGAGGATAAGCTATGAGTGACCTTAAAGCAAGATGGCATTTTTGCAAACATCAACACACTTGAGAGACAAGCATGTGTTCAAAGAGGAAAAGATAGAAGAATAACGATATAATCAAGAAAATAAGCAGTTTTCAAAAGCAAGAAGGCAGAAGCTTGGCTACTAAGCAAGATAAGACTTAAAGTTCGACCATTACTAGCTAGGCTAACGTCCTACAGTCAACACGGCTCTGATACCACTTCTGTCACATCCGGTTTAGAAAAGGTAACCAAATGCATCCCATATGTGCGCCAGGATCAAGTTCCGCACATACAGTAGACGTCACAAGCGAATATCCGAACAATGCATTAACGAATAAGAGTGTAATAGTACTTTATTACATGACCGACAGTCTTATTCTTAAACGAATAAACAAACGTCGATAACTAGCAGCGGACTTCAACTTCACAGGCAGTTGACTGGGAGACACTCGCCTAGAAATCTCCAATATCTTCGGGAAACTCCGGAAAGTTATCTTGTTCTGAGCAGCATTGGTTTTAATAAAGCAAGCGTGAGTACACTTATGGTTGGTACTCAGCAAGTGGAGTAAATTATATGACATGCAAGGCCAATTCAAGGATAAGCTGACATGGTTTGACTGCGATAAGCATTTTAGTTGGTCAAGTTTTATTTAGCAAGCGTTAACTAGGTTTAAGTTTATACCAACCCTTATATAAAAACTGATTATATAAACAACATCAACCATAAAGAACAGCAGCTTAAATCATCTTCAAGTTCAATTATCATGTGAGGGTCCAAGCCGCTCTTAACCGTGAGCACGGCTGATATATCAGTTTTCACTCTGCAGAGGTTGTACACTTTACCCACAGCTCGTGTTTCCCTTTATGCCCGGGTTTGCAAGGCCCTTAAACACTTCCGAGGTGAGTGGCAGGGATTCACTACGAGGCCTTTACAAAGATTCCCTAACTTATGACAATCCGCTAAGGTTTCAAGTCATAGCGGTCATAACTCCTCCTAATGAGGTGGACGCCTTACCCAGGATCATATCACACCCTCAAGAGGACCGAGCTATACCCCGACGATGCAACCCCTCTTGCCCTTGCGGTAAGATCATCATAAGCCAAAGTTTCTAATTAATTAGCCAAGACCAGAGCCATATAGTACTGTGGTTGTACTGTTTTCCTGGGTGGTTCTCCATGTTCCAATTCATTCGATAATCTTGTTTTATTGCCATAACAGTATTCCAAAGGACATAAAAGATATAGGAGTAACATGATTTCCAAACATCCAAAAACTATTGATAAGCAACTAGCGTAGCTATAACATAAATAAAACAACCCAGGTTTTAACAAGGAAGTTAAATAAAATCTAGTCATATCCTTAATTGGGTTCCATCAAATTTTAGACACACGCATGCATAAAAGTAAAGGTGTAATTGTGACATTAATAGGACCGAAAACATGATCAAGGACCACTTGCCTTCGTTAGCAAACTGCTGCTGCTCAGGAAATTCTTCAAAGTCTTGCTCTTGCGGATCCTCGAACTGCGCACCGTCTAACGTCGCACACAAGCACATACAAACAAGCAAACAAAATAAAATAAGACAGTACACCAATCAGTGAAAACAGAATAAAATAATATTTTAAAAGTATTTTACAAGTCGTAAGGATCGCGTGAGCGCAAGAATCGATGAAATCGGAGTTAAAACGGAGAAGTTGGGGCTAAAACGGGGTTCCAGGGGCTTATCTGCGAAGATTTAGATCTAAAAGGACCTAAAACAGAGAAACCAGGGGCTAGATCGTAATTAAACCCTAGACAGAGGGGCTAGCACGCAAAACTGAGGGGTATTGGACGGCGGGTTCGATTTTGAAAAACCTCAGGGGTCTAAACGGAAGAATCAGGACTATAACGCAAATAGTTTTGAACTGAGACGGAGCGCGGGTTGATTTCGGAAAACTCAAAGGGCTATTTTGCAAAAACAGCACGGTTGACCGGTACGCGATCTGTTTTGACTCGCGGCTAAGCGGATCTGGGCCGTTGGATCAAGATCCAACAGCCAGGGGGCGAGCGGGCTCGAGCGGCGGAGGGGGGTTCGCCGGCGGCGACCCGAGCGGCGGAGACTCGCCGGAGATACGCGATCTCGCGTCTCCGGCGACCATTCGGGACGGGATTTGGTCGGGGAGAGAGAGGGGGACGAGGGGAGTCAGTTTGGGGCACTTGGGAGGGGCGAGGGCGGCCGTGGACGGCGGCCGACGGCGAGGGGCGGCGCGGCCCGTCGGGAAGCGACGCGCGGGCACGGGAGAGCGAGAGGGAGAAGGAGAAGCGGCCGGGGAACTTCCTCACCACCACGTGGTGCTCCGGGGCGGTCACGCGTCGACGGGCGGCGGCGGATCGGCGGTGCGGCGGCGGCCGAAGCGAGGACGGCACGGCGGCGGCGGCGGCTAGGGTTAGAGCGGGCGGCGGCTGCGGCTAGGGTTTAGGGTAGGCGGGGGGGCTGGCGGCGCTTAAATAGGGGGCGGCCGCGGGCGCCTGGGCGTGCGGGCCCGAGGCGGAGACGGCGCGCGGGGGCGGATCGAGCTCGGACTCGAGCTCGGTCCGGCTCGGGCGCGGGGGAGGGGAAGACCCCGACAGGTGGGGCCCCCTTGCCAGCGCCAAAGAGAGAGAGAGCGGGGAGACGGGGTGCGCGCGCGGGGCTGGGCCGTCGGGCGAGCTGCGGCCCAGAGAAGAGAGGGAGCGCACGGGGAAGGGAAGGAGGGGGGAAAGCGCGGGCCTTGGGCCGCGCGGGGTGGACCGGACCGAGCGGAGAGAAGAGAGAAACAGGAAAAAGGCCAGGTCGCGCGAGGGGAGAGAGAGAGAAGGAGAGGGGGACTACGGGCCGGGCTGCAGAGGAAAGAAAGGAGAGGGAGGGGGGTGGCCAGCCGGGCTGGGCTGGGCCCAAAGGGGAGAAAAGAGGGGGAAAAAGAGAAAGAGCAAATGCTTTTGAATTTGAATCAAGGAAGTGAATTCAAACTTAAATCCAAATGAAACACAACCAAGGAGACAATGCAAAGAGCATGAATGCGCATGACATATATATTTTCCTTATATTTCTTTTATACTTTAAGAAAGTTGCTTATCAAAAATCATGTAACCATTTAACCTATCATGCCATTCAAATTATTTTTGTACTTTGCAAAATTAGGGTGTTACATCCCTTTTCTTTTCTCCCCTTTTTCCTTCCTTTTCTTTCTTTCTTCTCCCCTTCCTCCCTTCTCTCTCCCTCCTTCTTTTTCTCCTTGCCGCGCGCCTGAGCACCGCTCAGCCGTGCGTCGGCCCTGTGCGCCGCGCGCGAGCCCTGCCCGGCCTCCCCCCCCCCACCGCAACACGCACGCGCAGCGCATGGCCGCGCGCCGCGCCGTGCCGGCCGCCGCTCACGCCCCCGCTCTGGCCCGCGCCGCCCGCCGCTGGCGCTCCGCCCCGCCGCGCGCGCCCCCACTGTGCCAGCACAGCGCTCCCCCACGTGCGACGCCTCGGCCCTCGCCACCACGTCACGACGGCCGCGAGCGGCCAAACGCCATTAATGGCCGCCCGCGGAGCCGCCTGCCAAACCCCCCTCCACCACCTCCCCCGGCCTATAAATCGCCCCCCCCCCCCCCCGCGCAGCCCCCCCCACAGCCTCCACCACCACATGGCCGCCCGCTGCCCACCGTCGTCCGGCCTCCACACGCCGCCCCGGCCCGAGGTGAGGCCGGGACCGATTCCCCTCGTTCTCCCCTCCCTTTTCCCCCACCCTGGGCCGCCACCGAGCCCCGGACCGTCGGATTTGACCACCGCCGGCGCCCCCACCCCTCTCCTTTGTTCTGTGCGGGGGAGAGGAAGGAGAAGGGCAATTTTACCCAAAGACCCCCCCCTCTCCCTCTATTTCCTATAAAACCTTTCCCCCCTCCCATTTATTTCCTTTTTGCAAAAGAAACCCTGCTCCTTCTATTAATACCGAACCCCTCCATAAACCTAAATATACCCGACGCCCTGTGGCAGAACCAACCTGAATTATACCGGCTCAAGTACGCGAGTCCACTCCCGAGGGCTCCAACGTGCTTCAAACGGTATAATCCCTTGGCCTGTCGGGTAACGTCCGATAAACCACCGATACACAGGATCCAATAAGGTTACCTCACACGAAGGTGAGTCCAGAGATACAATCACCATCACATTTTACATCATAGAGAATTACATTACAAGAATTTCCAAAAGAAGTATGAAGATTCAAATCTAGAGAAAAGATTACAAACCATTAAAGCTATGGTTTTAGCAGCGGAAAACATACGCGACGATTATAACACGTCGTTAAGACGGATGTCATGCTAAGCCCAGGCACGACATGACTCGGTATCACCAATGTTGGTCGGGGACGGATCCCATTCCACGGACCAACCTTCTGGAAGAGCATAGGGCCAAGACAGGGAAGAGTAGGATCTTCAAAGGCTTTACCTGAAAAATATAAAACTAGCAAGGCTGAGTATACTAATACTCAGCAAGGCTTACCCGGGATTGGATATACTTTAGCCCATAACTAGACTCATGAAGGCATTGTGAAGGCTCTGGGTTTATTTTCAGCTGAAAAGCAACAAGAGTATGAACTACTTTCAAGTTTTAGCTTTCTTCTTCTAGTTGAGTATTTATTCTAGATTAGCACCTACACTAAGCAAGCAAGGTAGTGATTCTCATCCATCAAGATTATCCATCATTAGTTCCACTTCTTACTCAATGTGGTAAAAGGGATAAGCAGTCTCAAGCATCGTGAGAGGCGGACGATTCGAATCGAATTTTAACCTTGCAAGGTAAACCTAACACACACGCTTGGGATTACCGGCAGGGTTTTCCGAAGCAACCGTTTACCTTTCTTTCCGACTCGTGGACAGGCCACCACAAGCGACTTGCAGGACCGTACGCACACCCTATGTGTGCAGGACATACGTCTGTAGCGCGACTACAAAACCCGTATTCCTGTCTGCCTTGCAGAACGTACTCCCACAGGTCGGTGCGTGTGAACATAACATAAAGATCGAGTGGTGGGAGGTATGTCCACTCACCGGGCCGATTGGTTACTAGGTTTACCGCTTACCATATTTCGCGGCATGTGGCTAGTACTTTCAAAAACTTAGCCACCACTACCACATAGATCGACCTTATCAACTTTTAACGAAACAGACAGGGTAAACTTTCAGGTCATGATACAGACATGACCCTGTCCGTCATCCTTATAGTGACTGCGGAAATGTAAACATGCAACTCCTATATCGCGCGAGTGACAGGAAATCACTCGACTTCTACCGGCCCTATTTAGCAGAGCGTCTAAACGATAAGGACTCAGGAGCATTACATTGGATTCCTAGGATTCATGCATCTAGGGTTTGACTTCAATTCCTAGACTTAATGCAAGATATAATATAGATAGACATAGATTGCAGTGTAAATAAAGTAGTGGGATATGTCCGGGGCTTGCCTTTACTGGTGGGTCTGAAGTCAGTAAGTCAACATCTTCCGAACTTTGGTTCGGGCCTTCCGAGAATTCCCTGATGAAGTCCTTAGGGTCTTCAGAACAACCTCCTTCCGGTTCCAGGATTAGCTGGTAACTTCCGTCAGCGAGAGAGATCGAGTCTACATGATATGCAAGATGGAGTTCAATGGATGCATACACTTTCATTTCAATTCACGATAAAGTTGCAATTCAAATAAAAGAACATTACATTTTGACAAACAATCTAACTACTCTGTACTGGGCAGTCATTTATCGGGTATCACCCAAACTAACTAGTTACGTTAAGCAACAGGGTGGGTTACCCTAAACATCTATACTAACTTCATTAGGTAGCATGTTTGGTTATCTAATGGGTTGGTGTATAGGTCTTGGCCGTAACCGATGAGGATGCATCAGGTTTAGCCGATTGACGTGCTTTGGTCATGTCTAACAGAGGCGTGTCTACTGTGCGATCTTACTGATTCAAGGTTGTGTACTTTGGTCTGGGTAGCCGATTGTCAGGTGCACGGGTTTTCTGATTGATCGATGAAAACATCGATCACTTTAGCAGAGGGATGCTTCTTAAAGCAGTTGTGTCTTAACTGAAATGTGCTTAAGTGTTATTTTAGGTAACTAAGTGTGGTTATATCAACTCGAGTACGTCAGCACAACTATTGAGTGACGTACAGTCGATGGGAGTGTGATTGAGGATACATGACTGATAGATATAGATAGACGATCTCTCAGTCGATAAATCGGCTCATAGAGATGTGTGGAATGGAGATAGGAAAACTAAGATTGATCGGCCGTGTTTGACCGACATGGAAAAGCAACCAAAATCGGCTTGGGTCAGCCGATGGCAAGAAGCATCGATTGACAGCGGATACATAGAAACATTCTAGATTTAAGGAAAACGGATGCTAAGTGGTTGGGTTGATAACTTGATACTGAAGCATATCTGTCGAAACGTATTAGCTAAGCAAAAGATGCATACGGACTAATAAGGATCTATATATGACAAGGAACTTAAGGAAACAACAAACAAGACGAGGATAACGTCTTAACGGTAAGGATATGAGCACTTCGTAGGAAAGGATTAACTAGATATCGCATATCTCTACTTAAGACCTAACTTCTATAGCTTACTCTTTAGTTATAACATAAGCATACAATATAAAGCACAATATAACATTCATTCCCTAATATTTGACCTAGACCACACATCAAAGACTTTCACTTAAGATCACAACATAAAACTTATAGGTTTTGACTTAGGGTTTCAAACGAAACTGATTTTACATTTTTATGAACTTTCTATGAAAATCTATGAAATGTAGAAGTTCATCGATTTGAAATAAAGAAAGTTCTGGAAATTTTACAGAAAACACCCTAGAACTATCTAAAACGTAGCAATCAAGTCCCTGGTCCGGGAAAACAGATAACAGGAGGTTAACGACGATATTCCGGCAAAGGAATCGCCGGCATTAGAAAGATTCAGTGGATTAGGGCAAACCTTGGGGTAGCCTTGGTTATGAAGGAGAACACGCGGAAAGTAAATTCCCGCGGTGAACAGGATCGGCGATAAAGGTGAGCTCGACGATGATGAGATTCCATGGGTGACGAAGAAGTTCGCCGGGGATTGTAGTGGTTAGAGAATGGCCGAAGAGGTAGTTCTAGCGGCGATTCGTGGTGATAGCGGTTGAGTGAGCCACGAGGGATGCGAACTGTTGGAGGTCGTGGATTCTGGAACAAGACGATGAAGCCGAACTGATTCGCTAGGCCAACTCCTTCTTCTGACTTGCCTCACCATAAGCGCTTCTCCGCCTCCGCTAGGATTGAGGGAGCTCACCGTGCGTGGTTCCTCTAAGCTTACCGCATCCAGTCACCACCTCCACACATCATCGCTCTGCACGTCGTCGCCCGGCATGGTTATTCTTCTTCCTCCTGTTGTCGAGCCCGCACTCGCCTCGGCTTTGCCGCGTCGCAGGTCCCTCCGCGGCCGTCCTCGCCAAGGTATTGCCGTGCGCGACCTCGTTGCCCTCCGTGCGGGTCTGTTCCGAGCCGCCACGCTTCAACTCCATCCGCGCATCTCCGTGCTACCAACACCGCGCGCTGCCACGCCTCCACGCGCTTGCGCCACTTACTCCAGCGCCTACCGCGCGTGCCAAACTCGTGTGTTCACGCTTCAACTGAGCCGCCCTGCATCGCCGGTTTTCCCCCGTCTGGTTCACTCCCGTGCATCCATGCACCAGCGCCCACTCTGCTCCGCCACGCACGTGCTACTCGATCCGTGCGGCCACATCACCAGCCTTCGCTCCTGTCCGCGCCACTCCCGAACCGACGCGCTACTTCCATTGCGTTGCGCTTCAACTCTTGTTCGCCCAACGCCCGCGAGCCAGCGCCGTCCGCTCGCCTAAAGCCGTCGGCTTCGCTCCTGCGCTCGGCTCACGCGCGCCACCCGCGCGCACGCAACTTCTCCGCACATCATCACCAGTTGCTCCTGCTCGCTCCGCGTCCGCGCGCAGCGCCGCGCCGCTCGCTCTTGCTCTGCCGCGGCCTGCGCCTCCGCTCGCCCTTGCCGGGCCGCACGCCGCTCGGTCCAGACCGCGCGCTGCCGCTCTCCTGCGCGCTCGCTGCCCCAGCGTCTCCCACTCCGGGCGTCTGCCTCGCTCGTGGGGCGAGCCACCGCCCCGCCTGGCCCGTCAGCTCGCGCCGCTTCGCCGCCCTGGCCGCCACCCTGCGCGCGCTCCGTCAGAACCGCCGCGCCGGCCTGCCTGCTTCCGTTCGGCCGCTGCCGCCACAGCCCCGCACACTGCCGCCACCAGCGCCTGCTGCCGCGCGCGCTCGCCAGCCGCCGGCGCCTGCCTCCCGCGCCGGCCCAACCGCCTGAGCCCGCAGCTCGCGCGCGCCTGGGCCGCGCGTCCGCGCGCCGCCGGCCTTCCTCGGGCTGAGCCGCATCCGCCCGCCCGCGCCTGAGCGCTCCGCTTGCGCTGAGCCGCGCCTGCCGCGCACCTCACGCGCCCCGCTCGCCCGCGCTCGGGCCGAGCCGCCGCCGCGAGCTGCAGTCGCCCCGAACCGTGCCCCGCCTGTCGCCGCTCTCCGAGCCGCGCCGCTCGGGCCCCTGCCGAGCCGCCGCAGCTGCGCCGCCCGCACGCCCGCTCGGCCCAGCGCCAGCCGCTGGCCGAGCCCGCGCCGCTGCCACCAGCGCTGCCTAGCGCCTGCTGCTGCTGCTCGGGCCCCCCCCCCGCCGGGCCACCCTGCGCCGGCCGAACGTCTGGTGGAGGAGAGGAAAGGAGGCAGGGAAGAAGGTGCTCAGGGATTCAACGGAAAGACGAACAGAGGGAGGAAAAGAGCTATTTGGATGCTGCTGCCGGTGGGAACAGATAAGACAGAGACACCAGGGAAGAAAAGAAATAGAGGAGAAGGGTGAACAGACTTCCCAGGGACCTTTGCGTAAATACAGAAAACTGCAAGGGCCTTTCTGTAAAACAAAATTTCCCGTTGATTTAAGACCCAAATGAAGAAACGCCCAAAACAAAAGTTGGAGAGTTTTTCAAACTCTACAACATTGCTTTAGGGCTCAAGTTCAAAAACTCAAAATTTATATTTTACACGTGAATTCTTTGAACAAAAGTCGGATTTGAATTGCTTTTGTACTAAAGAATGAATTTTATAAAATTCAGGACCTAAATGCAAGCATTTATGACATGTCATGATGACGGGATAGAATCGTCATAATGAGTGGATAGACATGTCATGATGACTTGCACTTTTACACTTTAGTCCTGAGTAAATTTGAAAGTTACTTTTGTAAATCAAACATTTGCATAAAAGGACTTGTACTTTTATAAAATTGCATAAATACCCTTATTTTTACCACTTTACCCAAAATTTTTACATATTTCAACACGCGCATTTCCAATGCAACTTTTGAGTAAATATATATATCTTTTTACAAAACATAAAGTAAGAAAAACATACTTGCAAAACCACCCTTTACTTATTTCAAAATTACCTTAATCCAAATACATTTTGCAAAAACAACCCTAGGTTTTTTTCTGTAATTACAAAAATACCCTTTTTAACTTGTACTTTTAATTTTCAAAAGCTTCACACAAACATACACAAGCTTTACACTTAACAAACACATATTTCACACTAACAAAGTATATCTAGTATTACAAGTACACGAACTGTCACACGCCCTTTAGCATGCCCTGAGTATTTCTAGGATTCACAAATAGGTCCTTACTCCTTCCGGATAATCACGAATAAGCCCCTAGACCCCTGTTTAACCCCCGAACCCTCTTCAACTCGTCATTTTATGCGCCAAACGACCTCCGATCGACCTGAAACATTACCACGCCATTTCTAGTATAGTTCTAACCATGCCATTAAGAAACCACCCAAAAATATTACCCCTACCTCCGTAGCTAAATTATTTCCGATTTAAGCTCAACGATGAAAGCTTTTAGTTCTTTCGCTTGATTGCGTGTTTGCTTGTTTGCCTCGTAGGACACGGAGTGAACGAGGAAGGTCCCGACTGTGACCCAGCGAACGAGGACCAGTTCTGCGACCCCGAGCCCGAGGGACAGTGCTTCGATCAGGACCTCCCGCAAGGGTTTGATGATGGCAAGTTCAATCCCGCCCTTTGATGCATGTTTCTGTCCGAGTTTTTATAAACACAACCCAGTGGCCTATTTTATAAAAATGCATGGTTTTGCTTGAGAAAACATGGTAGGATAGCCACCCTTGTTTTGTGATAACCACCCCTTGTTTTGTGATGACTATTCCTTGACCACCTGTTTTATAAATAAAAATGTGTGTGTGTGGGAAGAGGTAAAATGTGCTTTTGAAAGATGAGTCAGACGGGATGGATGGTATTCTGCGTGAATTGCCATTGGTGTGCTCATACCTGTGTGGTTGAGTGAGGAAGGGAGATATCCATCTTGTCACCCCTAAGGACCGAGTTGATGTGTCATCACACCTAGCTTCCTGTCGTGCAAACCACTTGACCGTTGTATGGGCAACGGCTTAGCATAAATCCCACTAGTTAGTCTGATAGCCATCAGGAGAGCTGAGAGCAACGGGTGACCAAGGAAAAGGGATAAGCTCTGTGTGACTTATGCCCCGGTTAAACCTCGGAGATAGGTCGAATGACCCCTTGATGGACCCCGTGGTGGCTAGTCAGGTCTAGCTAAGGTGGGTAATGGCTTTGTTGGGATCTGCACCGACACTAAGGTGTTCGTGCTATGGTACCCCACCTGTGGGTAAAGTTGCACACCTCTGCAGAGTTAAAATCTATTCGAATAGCCGTGCCCACGGTATTGGGCAAGTTATGGTACGTGTGGTCACATAACTAGTGTTTCTCTCTGGGAATGGTTAGACTGGTGTGGGTTGTTTGGAAAAGTGTCCAGCAATTGTGCCGTGTGCTACGGCGGACGGGGAGTCCGGTAGCAGCTTAAAACTTGGATCCTGTGTGGATCAACACCATGTGCTCCTTGGTATTTAAAAACTTGTTTTGAAAATTGTTTTAATTGAACCTTTGCAAATAACCGAGTTTCCGTAAATGAACCCTGACCCTATCCTTGGACTGTCCTGTGCATTGATTTCTGATATACCCCCCCCCCCCGTGGGTGTGATTGGACTTGCTGAGTATGTTTGTACTCACCCCATTCTTACTTCTTACAGCAGAAGATCCAGACTACATCCCCGAAGACGTCGAGTAGGGTTTCGTCCTGCACCCAGTCTTGCCTGTGGATAGGGCCACCGCCGGAGTTCCGCATGGCGCAAGACTCTGATGACCCTCTTTTCGTAGCCAGTGTAGTAGTGTGGGTTTTTGTTGTAATCCTCGCGATAGTGGCGCTTCACTGCCCATTACCGCGTAGAGTTGTATAGTGATGTACCATCTGATTTAATAAAAGTGTTATCAGCCTCCTAGGACTGATAAAGTAATACTTTTAAGTCTTCCCTGATGGGGGGGCGCTTCAGCACGTGCTCGGGGAAGAAGAAGAGAGGGGAGGGGATCCGGAGGACTTGTTTGGAATTTTCAAGGATTTCAGGGACCTCTCAGTAAAGAAAGATTTCCCACTGATCTAGGGGTCTAATGAGGAAATGCCCAAAATGAAAGTTGTAGAGTTTTTCAAGCTCTACAATATTGTTTTAAGGTTCAAGGGCAAAAACTCAAAGTTTATAGCTTTGCATGTTTAAATTTTGAACAAAAGTAGAATTTGAATTCTTTTGTCCTTACCAAAGTGGATTTGATGAAATTTTAGATACATTTGCAAGTTTTCATGGGATGTCATGATGACTTGTATTCTTACATGTTAGCCCTCAAGTAAACATGAAAGTTACTTTTACACTTCAACTATTTTACATAAAAGGCCCTATAATTTTTGTTTTATTTACACTTAGGTCCCTGTTCTTACTTAAAGGCTTATTTTCCTTAGAATTTAACCTATCTTTTACACTTTCTTTCCTATGGTAATATAAATTTGACACCTAGTATTATATTTCTCCTAGGTTTTAATGCTATCTTCCATTTCACCCAATTAACACTCAAGGACCTATATTTTATAGAAATTACAATTATACCCCTAGTCTTTTGTACTACTCACATTTACCATAGCAAGCATACATATTTCACACTAGAATCTAGTGTCTATGTTTCTAATTACCTGAATGTCACATTTGGATTCAAGGCTCGGGGGCTGCGGGATTCGTGGCATCGACTACTTATTTTTTCGAATTTATTTGAAAAAGTAAGTAAGGAAGATTTAAGACTAATGCGACCCTCAGCCTGATTCTCCGATTCAACCTAAGGCTCGGGGGCTACTCCATATGGAGTGCGATTTTTCAATCGCACACCATATTGAAAATATAATTCGAGGCATGAGCACCTCATAGCTTTGATGCAGCCAAGTAAGTATTCGAAGAAGAACTTTAAGACGGAGCTTCAAAGAAGCTGGAGACTACTTTGAAAAGTACTCGATAAGCCTGCAGTACTCAGCTACGAAGAGCTCGGGGACTTGTCAGACCCGGGGTCACGGGACTGTGTACACAACGTAGTTTAAACAGGTTTAAGAGATTAGGTCCGTCTTATCTCTTATTCATTTTGCTTATCTCTTATTTATCCCGTATGAGTAGGAGATAAAACTAGTCGGTACAGAGGGAATCTACTCGAGATATGTTCTGGTACGATTCCTTGGCTAGTATCGGTTAGGATTCTTGTAACCCTAGCCTCTCGGATATATAAGGGGGGACAGGGATCCTCTCAAAACAGGATCATCAGATTATTCTACACCCAAGGCAATACAAACCACCATACATGACGTAGGGTATTATGCACCTCGCGGCCCGAACCTATCTAAGTTTTGTATTCCTTGCACCTTCGAGTTCCTGATCTCGGCGTCTCCTCACCTAAAACTTACCACCTTGGGCATATCCCTCGGTGGGCAGCCGGTAAAACACCGACAAAAATGACCTTATCTGAAGAGAAGCTCAATAGGGAAGTTGCTTCAAATTTTTGCCCCCATTCTGCTACCAAATTTTGAGAATTTTTAGACTAGTAATTAGTGGGCAACACTAGAAACTTCCACACCTAAGTTTTTTGCCTTTTTGAGCACTCCTGTTACAAATAAATTCTTGGACCTTCTTAGTGAAGTTTTTTGCAGAAGTGTTCAACATCAAACTTGTTGCAAACTCACACAATCAGCTACTGTTCAAATTTGGAAATTTTTGGCTGAGTAGATTTTCCTTGGCGATCAAAATACTAGCGTTCCGTCCATTGAAAAACTGCCAAAACAGAGAACCAATCGGAGATGTAGTCGAAAGGGTGGAAGATGTAGTCGTAGAAGCCAGAGATGTAATTAAAGTAGTAGTAAATGTAGTCGAAATGTTGAAGATGTACTCGAGGTAGTCGCAGATGTAGCCGTAGCAGTCGGAGATGTAGTCGTAGTAGTCAGAGAAGTAGCTGAATCAGTTGGACATGCAGACGAGGTTGTCAAAGATGCAGTATAGCTGAAATTGTAGTCACAGTAGTCGGAGGTAAAGTTGAAGTAGTCGGAGATGTAGACGGAGCAGACAGAGATGTAGTCAAAGGAGTAGGAGATGTAGTCAATGTAGACAGAAATGTAGTTTAAGTAGTGCTAGATGTAGTTGAAGCAGTCGGAGATGTAGTACGAGTAGTCAAAGATGTAGTCAAAGAAGACATAGAAATAGTCGATGTAGTCGGAGACGTAGTCAAAGTAATAGACGATGTAGCCGTTGTAGTTGGAGAAGTAATCGTGGTACCCGAAAACGTAGTTAGAGTAGTCGATGATGTAGCGGTAGTAGTTGGAGAAGTAGTCGTGGTAGTCAAAAATGTAGTTGAAGTAGTCAGAGATGTAGTAGTCGGAGGTGTATTTGAATACCAAAGTTGTAGGCCACTAAATTTCCTAATCGCTGCCAAAATTTGTAAGGGTTCGGATGAACAGACTCGGAGTTACGATTTTTCTTGTGACCAGCAGTATTCTGTCCATAGTTTATCTGTGAATCCTTGAGTTCTAAATCTTCTGCACTTTGACACTCAGCCTTGGTGGTATTGTGGATTCCGAATTAATGAAAATTTTGCACCTTGCAGATGGTTCAAGGGATTCGCAACACCCCAAGCAGTTTTGGTGCTAGTGGTAGCGGACAACCGCAGCAGCAGCCACCACCACCCAACATGGCTGAAGTAATGGCTGCCCAGACCGAGTTGCTCCGCCAGCTTGTTCAAGGGCAGCAAGTGTTTCAGCAATTCCAACAGTAGCGGGGTGGGCACAATGTCCACCAACCTCAAGTTGCTGGCTACCTGGACTTCTTGGGCACTCAGACCCCTCTGTTTTTAACAAGACGAAGGTGCCCTTGGATGCGGATGCTTAGATTCGCACAATCGAGTCCAAGATTTCTCTACTTGTGGTGCCATGTTTCGATACAAATAAGGCCCATTTTGCCACGCAACAACTTCACAGTACCACGCGAATTTGGTGGGACAACTATTTTGCCATGCTCCCAGCCGATCATGTTGTCGCTTGGGAGGAATTCAAGAATGCATTCAGAGCCCACCATATTCCAGAAGGGCTTATGGAGAGGAAGTTGAATGAATTTCTGGCTCTTACTCAGGGTACCCGCACCGTACTCCAGTATGCCCAGGCTTTCAATCACCTTTGTCAGCACACGGCCTATCACGCTGACTTCAATGCTAAGAAGCATGATCGCTTCCACAGAGGGTTTAGTACAAAACTCAAGGACCGCTTAAACCCCATCAAGGTAGACACTTATAATGAGCTAGTCAATATGGCAATCACTCAGGAAGACTGTATTTTGGCTCACCATGCTGAGAAGAAAAGGAAGGCACCAGTTGGACCCTCTAGTGCTCCGCCACAGAGGTATCGTTTGGTGCAGAATGCTACTTCCAAAGCTCCTTAGAAGGCCCCTCAACAAGGGTGTTGGGTTTTTAGGCCCCCATAGCAACAGGGCATTGCGTGACCCCCTATGCCTCAGCAGACTGGCCCGAGGCCAATTGCTCAGCAGCCTGCTCGTCCGAGCAACGCAAATCGTTGCTTTAATTGTGGGAGTTCTAGCCACTTTGCATGAGAATGTCCCAAGCCTAGGCAGCCAAATTAGGGGCAAGTTTCTAATAAGAACAATAAGAGCAAGGGAAAAAGACAAAATATTCATGTTCAGCAAGGAAGGATCAATTTCACTACACTTGCTGATCTTCCAGAAGGTGCACCTGTGATGTCGGGTACATTCTCTATCCATAACAAGCTATTATATTATTTAATTCTGGTGCATCCCATAGTTTTATTAGTGCAAAATTTGGTGCAAAAGTGGGCTTGAATTTTTGTCACACAAAAGGGTCATGCATGATATCAACACCGGTGGTAAAATATCTTCCAACCAAATCATAAGGAACATACCAATAAAGTTGGATAGTAAAACTATCAAAACCGACCTTATCCTTTTGACACTTGAAGGCATGGACATTATTTTGGGGATGAAATGGATGGCTCTGCATGGGGTTACATTAGATATTTCTTCCCGAGCCGTCGAAATAAACTCACCCAATTACGGAGCCACTAGTCTTTACCTACCTTCCCGGGAATGCATAAATTCCTATGCTTTCACGATGGAAGTAGTCAAACCAGAAGATATTCTAGTGGTGTGCAAGTATGCCGATATTTTTCCGGATGACTTGCCAAGAATGCCACCAGATAGGGACATTGAGTTCATTATCAAACTATAGCCAGGCACTGCACCTATCTCAAAAAGACCCTATAAAATGCCACCCAAGGAGTTGGCCGAATTGAAACTACAACTGCATGAACTTTTAAATAAAGGTTTCATTCATCCTAGTGCGTCACCTTGGGGTTGCCCAGCCCAATTTGTGAAGAAGAAGGAGTAGTTTGCGGCTGTGTGTGGACTACCTACCTCTCAATGCGGTGACAATCAAAAATAAATATCCACTTTCCCGCATTGATGTTATCTTCGATCAATTAGTGGGAGCTAGAGTCTGCTCAAAAATTAATCTTCGCTCTGGCTATCATCAGATCAACATTCTTCCATGTGATATCCCTAAGACTACCTTTTCCACACGATACAGGCTATATGAGTATCTGGTCATGTCTTTCAGGCTCACAAATGCTCCTGCCTACTTCATGTATCTCATGAATTCGGTATTCATGCCCGAACTAGACAAGTTTGTTGTGGTTTATATTGATGACATCCTTACTTATTCCAAGAATGAGGAAGATCATGCTAAGCACCTGCAAATTGTTCTCCAACGTCTTACAAAGCATCAGCTCTATGCTAAGTTTTCCAAGTGTGAATTCTTGCTCGATAGTGTAAAATTTTTGAGCCATACTGTTGTGACACTCAGGTACTTAGTGTTGTCATACCCTAGATTTTAGTATGTAGTGTGTGACAGTTCAAGTACTTGTAAATTAGGCATATAATTTGTTAGCGTGAAGTATGTGTTTGTTAGTGTAAAGCTTGTGTGTGTTTATGTGAAACTTTTGAAAATTTAAAAGTGCAAGTAAAAAGGGTATTTTTGTAATTACAGAAAAACCTAAGGTTGTTTTTGCAAAATGTATTTGGATAAGGGTAATTTCAGAATAAGTGAAAGATGGTTTTGTAAACATGTTTTTCTTACTTTTATCCCTTGTAAAAATATATATTTATCCAAAAAGTTGCATTGGAAATGCATGTGTTGAAGTGTGTAAAAATTTTGGGTAAAGTTGTGAAAACAAGGGTATTTATGTAATTTTATAAAAGAACAAGTCCTTTTATGCAAGTATTTGATTTACAAAAGTAACTTTCAAAATTACTTACGAATAAAGTGTAAAAGGTGCAAGTCATTATGACATGTCTATCCAATCATTATGACGTGTCTATCCCGTCATCATGACGTATCATTAATGCTTGCATTTAGGTCCTGAAATTTTATGAATTACACTTTTAGGACAAAAGTAATTCAAATCCAACTTTTGTTCAAAAATTCACGTGTAAAGATTTAAGTTTTGAGTTTTTGAACTTGAGCCCTAAAGCAATGTTGTAGAGTTTGAAAAACTCTCCAACTTTCGTTTTGGGCATTTCTTCATTAGGGTTTTAGATTAATGAGAAATCTATACTTTACAGAAAGGTCCTTGCAATTTTCTAGTTTTACGCATAAGTCCTTGGGAAGTTCTTTTTCCCTTTCTCCTCTGTTCTTCCTCTCTCTCTTTCCCTGGCGTTTCCTTCTTTGCTTCTTCCACCGGCAAAACAGCCCCAAATCTTATCCACCTCTCTCTCTCTCTCTCTCCAAGCGGCGGCACAGCTCCAGGCGCAGCTCGAGGCTGGTGCGCGCGCAGGGTGGCGCGCAGGCAGCGCGTGTGGGTGAACGGCCCCAGGCGGCGGCTCGGCTCAGGTCGGGCGCGGGGCGCTACGCGGGCGGCGGCACAGCTCGGCGCAGGCACGCGCGTGAGCGCACGCGGCTCGGGCGGCCGACTGCGGGAGGAGCGAGCGCAAGCGGCTGGCGCAAGGCTGACGGCACGCGGGGCGCTGGCGGGCGAGCGGCAGTGGCCAGGCGCGTGGGCAGCGCCGAGTGGGCAACGGCCGGGCATGTGCGGGCGCTCGGGCTCGGGTGGAGGCTGGCCCAGGCAGCAGAGGCACGGCACCAGAGCGCGGACGGCCCGAACGAGCGGGCGACAGCTGGAGAGGCTGGCGGCGGCGCGCAGGCGCTCTAGCGCGGATCTAGGCAGTGGGCGGCAGCGCAAGCCGGCGCAGTGCAGGGTGTGGCTCGGGTGGCACTGGAGCAAGGATGCGCGGCAGCAAGCGTGGGCGAACGCAGACGCGCGAGCGCTGGGCTGGTGGCAGGCGCAGGCGCACGCGGGGTGGAGCAGCGCACGGCTCGGACGGTGTTGGAGCGGGAGCTGGCGCGGGCACAAGCAGAGGCGAACTGGCGGCTTGAGCGGCACACGGGCGGTGCGTGCAGGGGCCGTGCGCTAGGAGAGGTGGCCGAGCAGGACGACGACGTGCAGGCGTGCGTGTGCGGATGCGGGACCGGCGGCACGTTGTGGAACAGTCTGCGCGAGCTTGAGCGCGGAGCTCGCGGTGCTGAAACGCGCAGGCACATGTACGCGGAGGTGTCGGCGAGGCTGTCGGCGATGGCGCAGTAGTGGAGTTTAGGGCTCGTGGTGCCGCGGCACGGCAACTCGGCGCGGACCCGCACGGGGAAAGCAATGGAGCCGCGTGTGTTGGATTGTTTCGTTTGAAGTGCGTTGAGATCTTGTTACCTATGTAGCGATGGTCTGCGCACTTGAACTAGAATAATTCAGGCGGTTCTGCCACAGCTAGTACTTTCAAACACTTGACCACCACTACCACACACTGTGGCCTTATCAAATTGATCCACACAGACGGGGTATTATTCCAAATCATGATACTGCACATAACCCCATCCATGATCCTTATAGTGATTGCAAAACAGTAAACAATCAACTCCTATATCACCTTCTGCCGGTCCTATTAGCAGAGCATCTACTCGATAAGGACTCGGAAACATTACATAGGTTCTTAGGTTTCATGCAACTAGGGTTTCATAACAACTCCTAGTACTTAATGCACAAGATAGAAATATCGCAATATAAGTGCATAATTTAAAATACTAGGTTATGCACCGGGGCTTGCCTTCACGGTGAGGCTGGGGTCAGTGATGTCAGTATCTTCCGAACCTGGGTTCAGGGCTTCAGAAAGACCCTTGGTGACGTTCACTTGAGCTTCAGAAATACCCTCGTCGGGTTTCGGGATTAGCTCATATGTACCGTCGGCGAGTGTAGTCAAATCTACATGATATGCAACGAAAACATTCAATTCATCACGTTCAGACTTAACTAATTTGTACAAACAACAAAAAGGTTTGAAACTAAACTTAAGTAGAGTTTTTCATGTAAAAACTTTGTTTAAAATGACTATTTGGTGAAGGTTATAGAGCTGATCGGATCTACTTAACAGCATGTTTTTGAGACAGCTTATCTAGCTGATGGGGGGTGTGCATCGGAAAAAGTCCGATCTGTGCATACTGTATCGACTGTGTTTAGCCAATTGATTTGTTCTATATCGGTTGTGCCTTAGCCGATACCTGTCTGAGATGTTAACCTGGGTAACTACTTGTGCATGTATCGGCTTGATTTTGCTTTGACAAAAGTAGCCGATAGAGGTGTAGCCGATCGACATGTAGTTGAGGGGCGTGTGGCCGATGGGTGTGTAGCTGACGGTCGTGTATTTTGCAAACAGGACCCTAGAAAGAAATAGAGACTTGCATTGGGGTCCCTAAATGACTTGAACAGAAGAAGTCAAGCGGCGGCGATTAAAATCCCGCGAGGAGGCTTATCGGCGGCGAGAAAAAAGTGGGGAAAAAGGTTCAGGAGCTCACGGCAGACTTGGGGGTGATTGGAATCATAGAAGCAAAGCTCAGAGGCGGTGGTTCGACTAGATACAGAGCCGGTGTGGTGAGGTTCCGAGGGCGGCGATGGTGGTCCGGTGACTAGAGTGCAGTAAGGCGAAGGAAATTGATCAAGGGGCTTTGGCGTGGAGATGTAGTGCTGATGGTGCTCTTGGCGAAGGAGGAGAAGGGGTGGAACTTCGGTTCGACTAGAATTAGCATGACGGCGGAGAGTGAGGTTCGCCGGCGTGGTGTTCTGGCCTGTGCGTGCACGGAAGGAGGAAGAAGAGTGGGTCAAGAAGGGGTAGTGAGATGCGGCGGTGCTGGTGGAGCACGAAATCGGAGAGGAGGAGTGGCGGAGATGGGTGACGGCTGACGGCGGTGGACAGAGGAGCTCGGGCGAAGTAGTCGAGCGGAGCAGAGAACAGGAATCTGGTGCGTGTGAGGGAACGGAAGAAAGGAGAAGTTCACTGGGCGTGTTCCAACCCTAAAAACAGGTGCGCGAGCGGGCAGGAAGCAGCTACTGACGGTCGACGGCGCGCGTGGCGTCTCGGGCGGGCAGCGGCGCAACGCGTCCGCGCGAGGAAGAGCCAGCGGGGTCGGTTAAGCGGCGGGCGGGCGAGCTGGCGGCCAGGTGGCGTAGGAAAAACGGCGAAGGGGCAGCTGGCTGCTGGGGAAAACACCGGCGATGGGCGGTGGACAGTGCTGCAGAGAAACAGAGAGGGGGAAGCAGGAGGAAGAAGACCAGGACCTGTTCATAAATTTTGCAAAAGTTCAAGGAGTTTACTGTAAAGTAAAATTTCCTTCTCAACCATAGTTCTAAAGAAAATATGCGCAAAATCAAAAGTGTAGATCTTAAAAAGATCTACCACTTTGCTTTAGGGCCCAGCTTCAAAATAGTTAGGGTTTTGAAATTATTTTTAAAACTAACAAATCATTCAATTTTAATTAAATCCAAAAAAAGTTTTATCTTTTTACTGAAGCCTTGGAGTATTCACACTTATTACAGTGGTTAAAAAGTGAAAAATCACGTTTGCAAATCAACCCTTCACACATTTTATAAATTACCTCCCATTTGTACATAATTTATAAAAAGAACTCTAATTTTTCCCAATATTACAAAAATACCTTTTAACATATATTTAAGTTTTTAAAGGCATTCATCAAAACAAACACACACTTCACACTAACAAGCACAACCCATACTAGAAATTAGTGTGTCTAGCTCCTAAGTACCTGAAATGTCATAGATCGGGCCTCCTGCCGGCGATTTACCACGCTCTGTATCCCGCCCCTGCCAACTCGCACGCGCCACGCAGCCATCAATTCCCGGCCGCCGAGCCACGACGCACCGGCGATGCCGTTCCCTTGCCATGACCTTGTCCTGGCTACGCCTCTCTTCGCGCCCAACTCCACCTCTCCTTCCCTGTGCACCTATAAAAGGGCTGCACCGAGCACCTGCTCACACGTGCCCGAGTACCACCACCACCCCGCCATTAGCGCCGCCACTCGACCTCACCATCAAGCCCCACTTTCTGCTCCTCCTCCGCCCAAACCGAGGCTCTAAACGGGTTGCCTTCGACCTACTGGTTCTCCCCGACTTCCCCATGCCGCCCTCCCTCGCCGGAGCACCACCGCTCATCGGCCGCACCTCGCCGGAGCTCCTGCTCACCGGCGGCAGCCCAACTCCGGCCACCCCAGCCCAACTAAGCACACCAACAGGTTTCCCTCGACCTGCTCGTGCTCCCCCACCCCTTTCCCCTCGCCGCTGATTAGTTCCCTCGCTGGATTTTGGTCGGGAACAGCCCAGCCCCACCTAGGGACTACATTGCAATCGCCAAGTTCTTTTTAGGGTCTTTTCTGCTAGATCCTGGGACCTATCTACGAGAACTCGAGTACTTTTGCTTTCCAGAGGCTGTCACTTGTAAAATCAATCTAAAATTATAGAAAAATTAGAAAAATGCAAACTAAAATTTGTTGTCACTCTCTTGATGCATCCGACTACTTTTGCATAGATGGATGACCAGTTACAGACTAAAATATGATCTAAAATTAAGCCTATTTTAAATATCCCATAGATGTATCTATTGATCTAGGATAGTACTGTGAATGATTTTTGAACTGTAAGCTAGTCACTACTTGTTAAGACTTTTGTAAAAATTTCAATGCTAGAACATGTCTCTATGAGTAGTTTTTGTGGGATCTTGTTTGATATGCTATTTTGGTAGAGTTATTTGTTCATGCTCTTCTACTGATATTTTAGGGTTGAAACTTTTACAGTAGAGTAACCTTGATGCATAAATGCTATGCATAAAGTTTGGAATTTTTTACTTCTGTCTAACTTGCTCATATGTTTTTATTTAAGAAAAACTATATTAAATCAAAGTAACTAGTTCTGGTGGTTAGAAAAATAATAAATTTTAATCAGAGACTAGCTTTGAGTAGATATCATATTGGAAAAGTTTGAGATACAGAATCTTTGTGGAACTACCTGTAGAAACAAATCTTGATTAATGTAGATGTATCTTGACTTATTTTCTATGCCCTGTATCTTGCACACTAAAACCTGAAAAATTTATAGTAGACTCACCATAAGTTTAGGAAAACTCAGTAAAATATTGAGCACCAGTTTTTGCATGGTTTGTTCTGTATAAATGGATCTTGATCCTAGTAGTAGCTATTTAATGTATTTTTCATGATTCATCTGCTGAATAAAAATGGCTAAAAATTTTATAGTGAGTTTGTACTTATGTAGTGTGCTCTGCGTAAAAATCTCAACACCGAAAACTATGTCCACAAGTTGTTTTGTTTTAATTCATGCTTACTCTTGAAAAATGGCCGTTTATGAAATGACAAAACCCCTCACTTACTTAATGAAGTTAGTTAATCTAGATACTACTCCATAAATGACTATCCAAGTAAAAAAAATAAAGTGCTTTACAAGTTAACTTGAGTTTTGTTCAATTACAACTTTATAGAGAAATAAGTTATTTATCTTGTACCACTGAAACCATTCATACATATGCATTCATATAGAATCGACGACTCTCGCCGACGGAACCTCCGAGCTGGTGCCAGAGTCTAAGAGTGAGCAGCGCGAAGTTCAAATTAATCTAACTGAAGTTGCTGAAGACCCGAACTAGAGTTCGGAAGAGCCCAAAGCTAGCTTTGCTCACGAAGGCAAGCTCCGAAGCATAACCTCTATTTTTTTAACTTATGTGTGACATTTCAGGTACTCAGGAGCTAGGCACGCTAATTTCTAGTATAAATTGTGCTTGTTAGTGTGAAGTGTGTGTTTATTTTGACGAATGACTTTTAAAACTTAAATATACGTTAAAGGGTATTTTTGTAATATTAGGAAAAATTAGGGTTCTTTTTGTAAATTGTGTAAAAATGGGAGGTAATTTCAAAAAGGTGTGAAGGGTTGTTTTGCAAATGTGAGTTTCACTTTTTAACCTCTATAAGAAGTGTAAATACTCCAAGGTTTCTTTGAAAAGGTAAAATTCATTTCGGATTTATTTGAAATTGAATGATTTGTTGGTTTTATAAATAAATTCAAAACTCGAACTATTTTGAAGCTGGACCCTAAAGCAGAGTGGTAGACCTTTTTAAGCTCTACACTTTTGATTTTGGGCATATTTTCATTTGGGATATGGTTTGAAAGAAAATTTTTCTTTATAGTGAACCCCTTGCACTTTTGGAAAATTATGAATAGGTCCTCATCTTCTTCCTCCTGCTTCCCCCTCTCTGTTTCTCTGTAGCACCGCCCACCGCCCATCGCCGGCGCTTTCCCAAGCTGCCAGCTGCCCCTTCGCCGCTTTTCCTGCACCACCTGGCCGCTAGCTCGCCCGCCGCAGCTTAACCGACCCCGCTGGCTTCTCCTCATGCGGACGCGTCGTGCCGCCGCCCGCCAAAGCCGCCACGCGCGCCGTCGGCCGCCAGCAGCTGCTTGCCGCTCGCCCGAGCGCCTCTTTATAGCGTTGGATTGTGCCCAGTGAACCACTCCTTTCTTCTGTTCCCTCGGACGCACCACATTCCTGGTCTCTGCTCCGCTTGACTACTGCGCAGGAGCTTCTCTATCCACTGCTGTCAGCCGTCAGCCGTCTCCGCCGCTCCTCCTCTCCGATTTCATGCTCCACCAGCATCGCCGCATCTCACTGTCTTTTCTTGACCCACTTTTCTTTCTCCTTCTGCGCACGCCCAGACCAGAACACCACGCTGGTGATCTCACTCTCCGCCGTCGTGTTAGTTCTAGTTGAACCACAGTTCCACCCCTTCTCCGCCCTCGCCAAGAACATCATCAGCAATACTTCACCACACCGAAGCTCCATGATCAATTTTCCTTCACCGTTCTCGAAACCTCATCGCGCCGGCTCTGTATCTAGTTGAACCGTCGCCTCCGAGCTTCCCTTCTACGATTCCAATCACCCCCAAGTTCGCCATGAGTTCCTGAACCTTTTTCCCCATTTTTTCCTCATCGCTGGTAAGCCTCCTCACGGGATTTTAATCGCCGCTGCTTGGCTTCTTCTATTTAAATTGATTAGGGACCCAAATGCAAGTCTCTGTGTCTTTCTAGGGTCTTGTTTGTAAACTACGCGCCTATCAGCTGCACACCCATCGGCCACACGCCCATCGACTACATGTCGATCGGCTACACCTTTATCGACTACTTTTGTTGAAGAAAAATTCATAGCCAATGCACACCCCCAATTAGTCAGATAAGATGTCTGAAGAACATGCTGTTAAGCAGATCCAATCAGCTCTGTAACCTTCTTCCAATAGCCTTTTGGAACAAAGTTTTTACACCAAAAACTCTACTTAAGTTTAGTTTCAAATCTTTTTGCTACTTGTACAAACTAGTTATGTTTGGATGTGATGAATTGAATGTTTTCTTGCTAGACTGCAACTTTATTGTGAAAACAAGATAATAACCATTGCTTCAAATCATTGCATATCATGTAGATTTGACTACACGCGCCGATGGTACCTACGAGCTAATCCTGGAACCCGACGAGGGTATTTCTGAAGCTCAAGTGAACGTCGCCGAGATTCTTACTGAAGCCCCGAACCAAAGTTCGGAAGATACTGACATCCCTAACCCCAGCCTCACCCAAGAAGGCAAGCCCCGGTGCATAACCCAATATTTTAATTTATGCACTTATATTGCTATATATCTATCTTGTGCATTAAGTTGCTAAGAGTTGTTATGAACCCTAGTTGCATGAAACTTAGGAACCTATGTAATATTTCTAAGTCCTTATCGAGTAGATGCTCTGCTAATAGGACCAGCAGAAGTTGAGTGATTTCCTATCACTCGCGCGTTATAGGAGTTGATTGTTTACTATTTCGCAATCACTATAAGGATCACAGACGGGGATTATGTGTAGTACCCTGATTTGGAATGGTACCCCATCTGTGTTGATCAATTTGATAAGGCCGCAGTGTATGGTAGTGGTGGTCAAGTGTTTGAAAGTACTAGCCACATACCGTAAATATGGTACGCGGTAAGCCTAGTACCTGATTAGCCCGGCAAGTGAACTTCTCCCACCACTCGAAATTTTTTATTTTATATTCACACGCACCGATGTGTGGGAGTATGTTCTGCATAGCAGATAGGAGTACGGTCATACAGTCACGATGTAGATGTATGTCCTGCACATTGGATGTGCATATGGTCCTGCAGTCGCTTATGGTGGTTTTGATTCACGACCCGGAATATGAGGGGAATGGTTGCCCGGAAAGGAAAGTTTCCGAGCGTGTGAATTAGGATCCCTTACCAGGTTATGAAATTTGATTCAGGAATCGTCCGTTTCTTGCGGTGATTGAGACTACTTGATACTTCTGCCACATAGAGTAACAAGAGCAACAGTTGGTGGAATAATAATATTGATGTATGTTTTCATACCTACCTTGCTTGTCTAGTATAGATGCTCACTTAGAATGGTTAATTGAACTAGAATCTGAAAGCTAAAATATGGAAATAAGGACATACTCCTTGTTGTTTTTCAGCAAAAGAAAACCTCGAGCCTTTCTACCTCCCATGGTCTAGTTATGGGCTAAGCATACCCAATTAACGGGTAAGCCTTGCTGAGTATTAGTATACTCAGCCTTTCTAGTAATGTGGTTTTCAGGTATGCCATTCGAGGACTCTGTGGCTAGTTCTCCTTGGTCCTGTCCTTTACCGCTTGGCTGGTCCGTGGAATGGGATCTGTCCCCGGCCGGCAATGACCCTTCGGTGTAACGCCATATTTTCGGGCTGAGTATGGTGCCTACCTCTGCGACGTATATAGTCGCGTTGTTGTTTTCGCCGCTAACTCTAAATTCTGCCTAGTAAACTTAAAGTTTCGAATAATGCTTGTATAAATTTGTATTAGCTAGGATGAAACAAAACCCCTGTGTAATAATATTTAATTATCCTATGGTGTAAAAGTTGCGAGCTATTGTAAGGCTGGACTCATCTTCGTGCGAGGTAAACCTACGTCGATCCTGTGTAACCGTGGTTGAATCGGTCGGTGACTTGATAGACCAATAAGTTGTTCCATTTGAAGTGCGTTGAGCTTCTGTCGCCTACCTAGCGATGACTAGCGCGCTTGAGCCTGAATAATTCAAGCGGTTCTGCCACAGCTGGTATCAGAGCTGTAGGTTTACGCTTACAGTCGGTACCAGAGATATAAGGGTACCCAGGATTGCAGCAGCTCTTAAAATACTTTCAGAATAAAAATTTGTTTAACAAAAAAAAGTTTACAAATTATGTTGGACTCGTTAAGGTTCGTAAAGCCCTAAGGATTTATATGGGAGTTATCAGGTGGATACTAATATATATATAGAGTATGCTTATAGTACTACTCTAACTTCCAGCACTATATTTCTGTAAAAACTTACTTTCGAGCACAATCAACTTTATATTCTGTAACGACGCATTCGACGATGAGGTAAGAGGGAAAGGATACTTAGCCAACTGAGAGAGCATGGCCTTCCAGTCGGTGATGTGAACCGAACGCTGTTTCTCAAGCAGTGGCTTACTTGATATGCTGCCAATATATCAATAATTAGTTTATCATATTGGGAGTATATGGTTAGGCATAGTGTATGGTGATCGCTGTTCATACCCCCATTTTATACGGTACCCCGTGAATACATTGCAAACGTAACATATGTTAACGTCGTCCTTACGGTGGAAATTGTATGGATACTGTTTCTATAGTAAACAGCAATGTTAGGGGACGCTTTCATGACGTACTGGCATAAAAGGTTCGTGATATACAACTGTGGTTTTCTGTAGGTACATTAACCATGATTAATAGGTTAAGACGGATAGGATTTATTGACTAGTTATTATAGAGAGAGACGTATGTATTGTGCCACCAAAATTAACCACGTAAGTCCAAAGATATTTGGCCGTTGTTTTTGGTTGTGAGGCCGAGTAGTACGTGTATGCATAATCCAAGATCAAACAAAGTGAATGCATTAAATGTGTTGTTCTTTAAGAACATATAGAATGTTGTCTATCCCCAGTGCAGTCTTGAGATGATCCTTGTGACAGCCTTAGTTGAGAGTCTTGGCATCTGTTGTTTTGTTCTCAAGATCTATAACACCCATCTGATTTCCAGGCTTTACTGTTATCAGAATCGGTTGTCTTGTTCCATTTACCTTGTGAGTTCTTGGCAGGGTAGTTGCATTCCAGCCATCCCATGCATCTAACTCAGACTTTTTGTTTTTGTCCCAGTCTATTCAACTATTTGTTGAAAACCTGCAATCTCACCATTTGAATTCTTGCTTCAGATGGCGAAATTTCCAAAGATCTTTTGGGACCACGAGGGACATGCTCATACCAATGCCTTGCATTGGGAGGGTTTTCCACGTCTTTTGTGGGAGTCACTTCAGTTATTTTGCTACACCGAGCCCCCGCAATATGATGGAGTTGAGTATAGTGAAGAGGGTGTTCCTCGGTGCAGAGTGAAGATGACCATCCCTCAACATCCTTTACGTTCCCTGTGGCAGCCCATCGAGATTAATGTGGTTGGTTATCGCCTCGTTGACACTATAGAAGCAGCAGCCCTTGAAGCTATCCACATTTTCTGCGACCAACACCTAGAAGAAGTTGCCGGGTATCCTATTGGACTATTCCCTGCAGTACATTCTCGTGACCCCGAGTGGGTTTTTCGAGTATCACATTGTGGCCATTTGGTTGGAGATCTGGCTGAAGAGACGCTATGTGCTACAATCAGATTTATGAATGCACAGCACCACTATCAGATGCTTTAGCACCACAGTATGAATCAACTGACCAGCATAGCTCAAAGTCATCACAGAAATATTGACAAATAGGTTACTCAGATTGTAGAGCTCCAAGCCACGATCACTGCTAAAGATGAGGTTATCGCACAGCGGGATGAAACCATCACCCACCGAGAAGATCAGATCCTCGAGAGTGATACCGTGATTACCCAGCGCAACACCATTATTGAGTTCCTCCAGGAGCAAGTCCATGACCTCACCCTTGAGCTTGATGACGCCATCGCCCACATCAATATGTTCCATGAGCAACTGGCACCTCCTGTCGCACCTGAGGAATCGGAAAGTGAAGATGAAGAAGAAGATCCGGAAGAGATTGAAGGAGTTTCCGATCTTGATTTCGAGCATGGAGATCCTAAACCTAATCCTTAGCCCAATCATTCTTCTTCCGGCAGCCAGCTTTCTGTGGGAATCTCGAGATTTCTAGTTTCTTCCAAATCGTCGACATACTAGATGCACTTAGTGTAGTATAGTGTGACATAGGAAGTGAGCAGTCTATTTTGGCCCAAGTGCCACTTGTTGTATTATATATGGCATGCGTGGCATGGCTTGACTTGTAGTTAGTGGACTACCAAGATGTAACATAGTAATGACCACCAGTTTATGATCTATAACCGAGTTTCCTGTCTAGTTATCTGTTGCGCTATCTCCACAAATTTTATTGATGTGCGGTATATTTCTGAGAATGGGAGTAAGTATTGGTGATTTCTAAGGGACATCTTCCATTTTTCAGATGGTTGGCGCTACGCGTGGAACCCCTGAAGGTTTCAGGCCGGACCAGGCTAGCGGTTCCCAACAACCGCCACCAGCACCGCCAAATCTAGCAGAAGTGATGGCACGGCAGACTAAACTACTCAATCAGCTAGTGCAGGCACAGATGAACCAATACCATCATCAGCAACGAGGTCGTGATGAACATCCATCTGCTGGTTATCAAGACTTCTTCAGCACACAACCCCCACTTTTCCATAAGACTAAAGAGCCTCTCAACGCCGATGCATGGCTCCGTACTATTGAGTCTAAGTTTGCGCTACTATCCACACCATGTTCAGAAGCAAATAAGGCACTCTTTGCAGCACAGCAGCTTCGTGGCACTGCCCGCATTTGGTAGGATCATTATTATGCCATGCAGCCAGAAGGACATGTAGTCACATGGGAAGAGTTTCGGACCGCCTTTAGGGTACATCATATTCTTGAAGGACTTATTGAGCAGAAGCTCAATGAATTCTTAGCTCTTACCCAGGGAACCTGCACCGTAATGCAGTACGCACAGGCTTTCAATCACGTGTGTCGCTATGCGGGTTATCATGCAAACACCGATGCCAAGAAGCGAGATCGTTTCTGTCGTGGCCTGAACACCAAGCTCAAAGAACAACTGAATCTTATTAAGAAAAACACTTTCAACGAGCTGGTCAACATCACCATTACTCAAGAAGATTGCATTACAGCCCATCAGGCTGAGAAGAAGCGGAAGATACCCACTGGACCCTCGAGTGTTCAACCCCCGAGGTATCGGTTAGTCCAGAATACATCTCAACGAGCCCTACCCCGAAATAATCAGTCAGGTAGATGGGTAGCTAGGCCCCCTCAGCAGTCTAGATTCAACAGGCCACCAGTGCCTCAGCCTCAGCAACAGCAGCAACAGTCTGGATCAAGACTGAACTTTCCGCAGTTCAACCAGGGAAACAACAACAACAATTGTTGTTTCAATTGTGGCAATTCATCGCATTTCACCAGAGATTGCCCTCAACCTAGGAAACCATTCCAAGGGCAGACTTCCAACCTGAGCAGCAAGAGCCAAGACAAGAGGCAAACTCTACAAGTCCGCCAAGGAAGGGTTAATTTCACAACTCTCTCCAAACTCCTAACGGGTACTTTCACTATACACCATCAACCCGCAGTTATACTTTTCGATTCTGGTGCAACCCATAGCTTTATCAGTCCAAAGTTTGGAACAAAAGTAGGCTTGGATTACTATCATATTAAAGGAACATATATGATAGCGACTCCTAGCGGTAAAATTGCTTCAAATCAAATCTGTAGAGATGTGCCAATTCAATTGGGTAGCAATCTGATAAGGATAGATTTAATTTTGTTAAACCTAGAAGGAATGGATATCCTACTAGGTATGGATTGGATGACTAGGCATCAAGTATCCTTAGATATCTCTTCCCGAGCAGTTGAGATAGGCTTACCTGATCATGGAACTACTATTCTATATCTTCCACAGCAAGAGTATAGCAACTCTTGCGTTTATACCATAGAAGGGATCAAGCTTAAGGACATCCCTGTCGTATGTGAGTATCTAGATGTTTTTCCGGATGATTTGCCCGGAATGCCTCCGGATAGGGACATTGAGTTTGTTATAGAGCTACAACCCGGCACAGCCCCCATCTCAAAGTAGCCATATCGTATACCACCCAATAAGCTGGCAGAATTGAAAATTCAACTTCAGGACCTCCTTGATAATGGTTTTATTCATCCAAGTGCTTCACCCTAGGGATGCCCAGCCCTATTCGTGAAGAAAAAGGACAATAGTCTAAGACTATGTGTAGACTATCGCCCTCTCAATGCGGTAACCATAAAAAACAAATATCCTCTTCCCCATATTGATATCCTATTCGATCAATTAGCCGGAGCCAAGGTATTCTCCAAAATTGACCTTCGCTCTGGATATCATCAGATAAGGATTAGGCCTAGTGACATTCCAAAAATGGCATTTTCCACCAGATAGGGACTCTATGAATATCTGGTTATGTCTTTTGGTCATACCAATGCACCAGCATATTTCATGTATCTTATGAACTCAGTCTTCATGCCAGAGCTCGATAAATTCGTCGTGGTATTTATCGATGATATCCTGATCTATTCCAAAAACCTAGAAGATCATGCAAGACATCTCCATGTCATTCTTCAGAGATTGAGAAACCACCATTTATATGCCAAATTCTCCAAATGTGAGTTTTGGTTGGATACAGTTAAATTTCTAGGTCACACTATCTCCAGTGACAGCATATCTGTCGATCCGTGTAAAGTACAGGAAGTACTGGATTGGAAGCCTCCTACTTCAGTCCATCAAATCCACAGTTTTCTTGGTTTCGCTGGCTATTATCGTCGTTTCATCCCTGACTTCTCTAGAATAGCCAAGCCCATGACAGAATTACTGAAGAAGGGAGTTAAATTCTCCTGGAATGAGAAATATGAAGAAGCATTCCACACCCTAAGAGCACATCTCAATACTGCTCCAGTTTTGGCTCAACCAGATAATTCCAAACCTTTTGACGTTTATTGTGATGCTTCGGGCATCGAACTTGGTTGTGTACTTATGCAAGACAACCGAGTAATTGCTTATGCATCACGAGCACTTAGGACTCATGAACAGAACTATCCTACACATGATCTTGAACTCGCAGCTATTATTCATGCACTTAATATTTGGAGACATCATCTGATGGGTACTAAGTGCAACATTTATACTGACCATAAGAGCCTCAAGTACATTTTTACGCAAGAAGATCTAAATATGAGGCAAAGACGTTGGCTAGAACTCATAAAGGATTATGATATAGAAGTATACTATCACCCAGGCAAAGCCAATGTAGTTGCGGATGCACTTAGCCGCAAGGCACACTGCTCTTGCTTATCAGTAGAAGCCTTCAGTGAAACTCTCTGTTGGGAAATGAGAGAACTCAATCTCGGGATTATTCCTCAAGGTAGTTTAAATCATATCACAGTTGAGGCTACAATTAAGGATAGTATCGTTATGGCACAACAGCATGACGAAGGAGTCAGAATCATCAAGCAACAGCTAGCTCGGGGAGAAGAAAAGTATAAGTGTTTTCAAGTAGATCACAAAGGAATTTTATGGTTCAAAGGGCATATTGTTGTACCCAAGGACCATCAGCTTCGCAAGCAGATATTGGACGAAGCACATCTGTCCAAGTTCTCCATGCACCCCGGCAGTACCAAGATGTACCAAGACTTGAGACAAAACTTCTGGTGGACTCGCATGAAAAGAGAAATTGCAAAGTATGTCTCAGAGTGTGACATTTGCCAAAGAGTTAAGGCCAGCCACTTAAAAATTGCTGGTGTTCTTCAGTCTTTAACCATTTTCTCTTGGAAGTGGGACGATATCAGCATGGATTTTATCGTTGGTTTACCCAACACCTCTCAAAAGCATGATTTTATTTGGTTAATCGTTGATCGATTAACAAAGACCGCCCATTTCCTTCCCATGCATACCACTTACAATGCCAAAAAGTATGCTGAGATCTACCTAGAACAAATCGTTCATCTCCATGGAGTAACTAAGATGATCATCTCTGATCGTGGAGCACAGTTCATTGCTCGTTTCTGGGAGCAACTTCAACATTCTCTTGGAACCAAGTTAATTCGAAGCTCCGCATATCATCCACAAATAGACGGACAAACAGAAAGACTAAATCAAATCCTAGAGGATATGCTTAGAGCTTGTGTAATCCAGTACGACAAGAATGGGACAAATGCTTATCTTTGGCAAAATTTTCCTACAATAACAATTATCAGTCGAGTCTCAAAATGGCTCCTTTTGAAGCATTATACGGTCGCTGATGCCGAACTCCTTTGAGTTGGTCTCAAACCGGCGAATATAAAATCTTTGGACCCGATCTTGTCACGGAAGCAGAAGAAAAAGTAAAGAGCATTCAAAGTAATCTAAAAGTAGCCCAATCTGGACAAAAGAGCTACGCGGACAAACGAAGGAAGCCATTTGTAACAC
Organism: Panicum hallii; assembly: GCF_002211085.1. NCBI lineage: Eukaryota > Viridiplantae > Streptophyta > Magnoliopsida > Poales > Poaceae > Panicum > Panicum hallii. The sequence continues at coordinate 16,533,035 of NC_038045.1, forward strand.
CCTAAGGTAAAATTTCGAGATTTATAATTTAATTGGGCTCCAGTAATTTTCTAAGGATTCATTTTGCCTAGCTTGCATTTATTTATAATTTAATTCACAAAGAATTAAAATTTATCTTAGGTTCAACATGTTTGTGCATTCATGCTGGTGCATAAGTTTTATTTGGTTGAGTGCATAGGGGTTGAATTCAAATTTGAGTTGAATTCAAATAGGTTTGAGTTGGTACGGGAAAAGTAAAGGAGGGAAACAAGAAGGTGGGTCAGTCATTCTTTCTTTTCTCAGTCATTCTTTCTTTTCTCAGTCATTCCTTTCTATTCTGAGTCATTCCTTCTGTTCTCAGTCATTTCTTCTATTCTCAGTCATTCCCTTAGCCTGACCCCACCTGTCGGCCCCTTCTCCCTCCCCTTTCTTCTCCGGCGCAACTCCTTCCCGAGATCCCCGGCGAGCCTCTCTCTCTGGGCCCGCACGCCAAGGCAGCGCCGCCGCCCTACAAAAGGAACTTCCTGAGCCCCCAGAACCCTAACCCCAGCCCTGCAACCCCGGAGACCCCAGCGCCGCCGCCTCCTTCTTCCCTCCGCCGCGCAGACGCCTCGGCCTCACCGTCGATCGGCCATTCCGTTGCACCCCGGACCACCACATCACTCGCAAAAGCTTCCCCTCGCCATCCCGAAGCTCCAAGAGGCCAGCATCGAAGCCCTACGCCTCGGCATCGACCGAATTTTCCGAGGAAACCTTCTCCGGTGAGCTACTCCGCCGTCGGAATTCCTCGCCGTCGTTGCATCCCGACCCGTCTTGACCCTCTGACCACCTCCACAGGAGTCCCCGAAGCCGATCTACGCCAGCCAAGGACCCCGGCCACCTCGGCATCACCCATCCCCGCGGGAGCCTGATCCTCTCCGCCGCCGGACGTCGTCGTCTTCCTCACTCCGTCGTGTCTCTGGCCTCCACAGCCCTCGGTGAGCCTCGCCTCCTACCCCTGGTCCATTTGCACCAGAAGTCGTAGCATTAGCTAACCGTAGTGCCCAGAACGCCGCTCACCGGCGTTGCCCTTTGCCCGAGCCGCTGTGCAGACCCGCCGTCCCCGCGAAGCCCAACCAGATCGGACCAGTCCGATCCAGATCGGACCGTCCGGACCCCGTTGTTCGGATCGGACCGTCCGAACCAGAATGCGTCCGAACCGTTCGATTTAGATCCAATCGCCCAGATTAGAAGCCGCGTACCCCTTCAGCCATGGCAGTTTGTTTATAGAACCCCTAAGCTTTTTAGGAATCAACCCGCAGTCCACCCGTAGTTTGAAATAATTACGGTTAGGTCCTGTTTTATGTTTTTAGGCCCCTGAGCTTCCTGGAATTAGTGCCCGCAGTCCATGCCTTGGGTTTTCGAGTGCTAGCCCCTGTGTCTACCCATTATTTGCGTCTAGACCCTCGGTTTTTGCGCAGAACCCCTTGGAACCTCCAGTTTTCTTACAAATAGGTCCCTGTATCTTGTTTCAAGCGTGGTTTTCGCGTCTTAGCTCCGTTTCAGGTGTTCTTTACGTCCACGCGATCGTTGAAATGCGTAGAATAGTTCTAGGCTAGTTTGGTATGCTGTTCTATTGTATTAGTGTACTGTTTTTCTTATAGTTTTCTATTGGTTGTGCATGTGTGTATGTGTGAACCATGCTTGATGATCGTGAGTAGACGTCGAGCCTTTGGAGCAGTACCAGGAACAGCCTTCTTCCGAGCAGTTTGAGCAGCAGCCAGGAGAGTACGAGGAAGGCAAGTATAACATGAACCTCTTATCACTTTTAAATACAATTTCATACTGCATTTTAATACTGTATGCCTATAAGGACTTTCCTAGCCACCTTATATCCTTTATATATCCTTTGGGTTGCATTTTGGTTAGTTGTGCAAGGTTGCTGCGCTATAACACACCTGGCCCTTTTTAATTAATTTGTTAATGATCTTATGCAACTTAATTCTGGAGCCGACCCTCTGTGCTGTGTGCTTGAGTGGTTTGTGCGTCCTTAAAAATATGTTTTTGTAGAAACTTGGTTTAGGGGGCCAGCACGGTGCTTAGTGCTTGGTTGGCTACTCTCCATAAGGACCGGTTCATAGAGCGACAACCTGGGACAACCGCGCAACCACAAGACTGGAATGGGACGGTCTTGACTTACTAATTAGGTCGTGTTGGTTCGGGAGTAACTTACCTGCGTGGGCAAGAGGGGTGGTAAGCTTCAATGGTCCCTGCTCCTCCGGCTTGGTCTGTGCTGTGTGTCTTGTACCCCCGGAGGTGGGCCCCATCGTTGCTGATCCAGAATCCTTAGCGGTTACACCTTACCAACATGATCCTTTGTAACGGTCTCGTAGTGCGCTTGCTAGCCATCTCACCTAAGGAAGTGTGATGAACAACTAGCGTAGCTCACGACTTGTGGGTAAAGTTGTGCAACCTCTCGAGAGTGTAAAACTGATATATCAGCTGTGCTCACAGTCATGAGCGGCCCAGATCCTCCTTTTGATTAGTGGGGTTATCAACCTTTGATTAGGGAGATTCCCCGGGTGGTTGTGGTTTGGATGGTTCTCAGTAGTTCTTAATTAATACTGATTAATTTCTTATGCAATTGGGTTATGGTAACTCATCCACTGTAGTAAATAGTTTTAATAAAATTTGTCAAGACTAAAAGCTACTGCAGTCGAGTCAGCTAACCTTAGAGCCTCAAAGTTTGTGTTATACTTGTTGAGTACTAGTTTGTACTCACACTTGCCTCTCTACTTTCCTGTTCTATTTTGGATATCTTCGACTGCTGCTCAGTGCCCGGCAACGTGGAGGACTACGTCAGTGGCTTCGACAACTTCTAGGCGTTTGTCTCCCAGTTGATGTCCCTGTGGCACCCAATTCTTCATGTATTCATTTCACGCTTCCGCATTCCTTGAACTGATTCTTGATTCAGTTGTAATAAAGATATTCATTTTATAATTTATACGCTTTTATTCGTGACATGTGTTGTGATATCTTGATAATCTGTTGTATATATGCGTGACTTGATCCTGGCGCATATATGATTAGTCGATTTATGTTCTTATAAATCGGGTGTGACACCATTGCAATTTGAAGTTGGTGACTTTGTATATCTAAGGGTATCTCCTACCCAAGGTGTTCAACGGTTTGGTATAAAAGGAAAACTCGCTCCTCGATACATAGGCCCTTTTGAAATTCTTGAAACTTGTGGACCCGTAGCTTATCATCTTCAACTTCCTCCTCAACTAGCTGCCGTTCATGATGTCTTCCATGTGTCCCAACTTAGGAAGTGTATCAAAATCCCTACTGAAATCATCAATCCACAAGCCATCAAAATCGAATCAGATCTATCTTATACCGAGCATCCGATCAGAATACTGGAAACCAAGGAAAGAAGCACAAGAAGTGAGACCGTTAGGGTGTTTAAAATTCAGTGGTACCATCACACTGAAGAAGATGCAACTTGGGAAACCGAGTCATATCTTCAATGCAACTTTCCAGACTTCCTTAGAGCCAATCCACATATCTAATCATCCAATTTCATCTTGTTCCGGAATCTTGGGACAACATTCTTTCTAGGGAGGAAGGCTGTGTCATTTCAGGTACTCAGGAGTTAGGCACGCTAATTTCTAGTATAAGTTGCGCTTGTTAGTGTGAAATGTGTGTTTGTTTTGATGAATGACTTCCGTTCTCAGAACCTCACCCCGCCGGCTCTGTATCTAGTCGAACTGCCGCCTCCGAGCTTCCCTTCTATGATTCCAATCACCCCCAAGTTCGCCGTGAGTTCCTGAACCTTTTTTCCCATTTTTTCCTCACCACCGGTAAGCCTCCTCGCAGGATTTTAATCACCGCCGCTCAGCTTCTTCTGTTTAAATCAATTAGGGACCCAAATGCAAGTCTCTGTGTCTTTCTAGGGTCTTGTTTTTGAACTACACGCCTGTCAGCTCCACACCCATCAACTACATGTCGATCGGCTACACCTTTATCAACTACTTTTGTTGAAGAAAAATTCATAGCCAATGCACACCCCCAATCAGTCAGATAAGCTGTCTCAAGAACATGCTGTTAAGCAGATCCGATCAGCTCTATAACCTTCTTCCAATAGCCTTTTGGAACAAAGTTTTTACACCAAAAACTCTACTTAAGTTTAGTTTCAAATCTTTTTGCTGTTTGTACAAACTAGTTAAGTCTGGACGTGATGAATTGAATGTTTTCGTGCTAGACTGCAACTTTATCGTGAAAACAAGATATTAACCATTGCTTCAAATCATTGCATATCATGTAGATTTGACTAGACTCACCAACGGTACTGTGGCAGAACCAACCCGAATTACACCGGCTCAAGTACGCGAGTCCACTTTTGAGGGCTTCAACGTGCTTCAAACGGTATAATCCTATGGTCTGTCGGGTAACGTCCCGATAAACCACCGAATGCAGGATCAAACAAGGTACCCCGCACGAAGGCAAGTCCAGAGATACAAATGCCATCATATTTTACATCACAGGCAGATATTACATGAGTGTTTAAAAGTGACATAACTTTCTCAACTAGGGAAATTATTACAAACAGCCATAAGTTTCAGGTTATATAGCGGAGTTTAAAGCACGGGAACTGTACACGTCGTCCATGCAGACATCATGCTAGCCCAAACATGACATCACTCGGAGGGGTTTGTGTTGGCCGGGGACAGGTCCCACTCCACGGACCAACCATCAGGCAGAGGGTAGGGCCACGGTACAGGCAGCGCTGAGTCGTCAGGAGGATTACCTGAATAGAAGTCACAAGGCAAGACTGAGTATTCTAATACTCAGCAAGGCTTACCCGGCTATGGTATACTTAGCCATGTAGCTAAACTGTATGAAGGCTTGCTCTGGTTCTGGATTTAGTTTTTAACTGAAAGCAACTAAGAGTAAATCCTTAATTTTAACTTTAAGCTTCCAGATTCTAGTTGAGTCTCCATTCTAGGTAAGCACCTATAACTAAGCAAGCATGGTAGAAATTTTAGCCAAACATCATCTTTGACAATAACAAGGTTGCTCTTGTTACTCTATGTGGTAAAAGGATCAAGCAGTCTCAATCTTCGTGAGAAGCGGACGATTCTGAATCGAATTCAACCTTGCAAGGTAAACCTAACTCACACGCTTGGAACACCAAAGGGTCGTTCTGAAGCAACCGTTTGCCTTTCATTCCGACTCGTGGACAGGTCCACCACAAGTGACTGCAGGACCATACGCACTTCCTAAGTGGAGGACGTACGCCTGTAGCGCGACTACATGTCCGTACTCCTGGTTGCCCCTGCAACACGTATTCCCACATGTCAAATTAAGTAACCAGAAGAAGCAAGACGAGTGGTGGGAGGTATGTCCACTCCTCGGGCCGATTGGTTACTAGGTTTACCGCTTACCATATTTCGCGGCATGTGGTTAGTACTTTCAAATGCTTAACCCGCACTACCACACACTGCGACCTTATCAAATTAAACAACACAGACGGGGTATCATCTCGACCATGATACCTCACAAAACTCCCATCCGTCATCCTTATAGTGATAACAGGAATGTAAACATTACAACTCCTATATCGCGCGAGTGACAGGAAATCACCCGACTTCTACCGATCCTATAAGCATAGCAGCTAGTCGGACTCAAGTTCTAGTGTTCAGTACATCGGTTCCTGGAAATATTCATCTAGGGTTCCAAGCAATTCCTAAGAACTTAATGCATAGAAATTTATAAATGGATATAGGTTGCAGTGTAAATAAAATAGTGGGTTATGTCCGGGGCTTGCCTTCTTGTGTAGGCTTGGGGGTAGTAGTGTCAAGATTTGCTGAACTTTGGTTCGGATCTTCAGTTAGACCTTCGACGGTGCTCTCGGGGTCTTCGGAAACTTGTACGGCTTGATCCGAGATTAGCTCGTAGTCACCTTCGGTGAGAGTAAACGGATCTACATGATATGTAAGGATATAAAATTAAAGAATGCACACTCTTTTATCTTATTTCATAACAAAGTTGCAATTAAAAGGTAACATTCAAGAACTCATGAAACCAAAAAGGGTTTTAGCCTTGAATTATCATTTACATTTAACTTATGACTATAGTATTGAATTTTCTAAAAACAGAAATTAAAATATTTTAAGTTTAGATTCAAATCCCAATTTGGATTCAAACCTTAGGTAGATAAAATTATAAAGTCTTGAAAGTTTAATCATAGATTAATTACCTATTTATTAGATTATGACAAAGAGATCTAATTAATTAAGCTTTAATAGACATGCTTAACTAATCCTAGTATAAATCAAATTGAAATGTCCAAATTTTAAAAGAACTCAAGCTACAAAACTATATTAGGTTTGAAAATCTTACACTAGTTTATATATAACTTATAGGAATTGTATACCAAAAATCAGGATTAACAAAGTTAATATGTAGGAGCTATGCATATTAAACTCCCTTATCTTAGATTTAAAATAGATTAAAAAATATTTAATTTCAAACTAAACCTACTTAATAGAAGTTGTAGAGTTTAAAATCTAGTTTCTAACAAAATTAGTTTGATAATTTTTGGAATTTCCTACAATTTTCTATCAAGTTAACTGCATAGATCACATAAAATAACAAAAAATTTACACAGGGGTCCTTAGCAACACTGTTTCACTGAGTCATGGGCCTTGCAGAAAACCCCTTGGGTTTTCAGTCCTTCTAACCCGAGGTCCTTGACAGGAAACAGAAGAAGGGCAGAGAGGGGACGGCCGTGTTCCGGCGAGGAGGTCACGGCGGCGAGGTCCGAGGGGAGGGGAGAAACTCAAGAGCTCACGGCGGTTTGAACGCACCACGTGTCGAGGACCGTAGTGGTCAGAAGAGCGGATCCCAACGAGAACCCGAGGTGGCGGCGGAGGGTCACCGTCGACGACGAGGTTCCGGTGACCGACGTCGGTGGAGGGGTAGCGCAATAGCTTCAGCGGGTCGTGGGTAGGATGTTGACGCAAACAATTGGGAGTGTACACGTCAGATAAGAAGCAATCGACGAAGATAGTGGCGGCGACGGCGAGGATGGACGCCGGCGAGCATCGGGAGAACGTTGCAGGGCACTAGAGACTCCACGAAGTGGTCGTAGAGCTCCAGGGTGATGATGTGGTGCTGGCTAGGGAGTCGTGGTGGTGTGGGGATGCTCGGATTGAGCTGCCCACGGTGAGGCCGAAGGCGGCGACGAGGGCGCTCGTCGGAGACGAAGCTCCAGCTGCAATTGAAGGGCAACAGGGGGTCGACGAGCATGAGTGAGCAACGGAGAAGCTTGCACGGGGGTTGATTGGGGGGGAGAGATGCCTGGTGGTGGCTGCCCATGGCAATGCCGATCGTTGCCGGAGTAGAAGAGGGGAGGCGGCAGCGGAATTCAGGTCAGGTGCTCGAGCATTGGCAAAGAGACTGGAGGAATGGGATGTAGAGGTTGGTGCGGTGCTGTTGCGCGCAAGAAACAGAGGGTTAAGGCTCCGCGATGGGTTTACCTCAGTGGCGATGAGGTGGTGGCTGGCAGAGCGAGGCTCAGTGGAGCCATGGCGCACTTGGAGCGGGACAGCGAGGGGAAGCTACAGCGGCGACCAAGGTTACAGTGACGCGTGGGGAGGAGGAGAGCAGGAGGTGGACTGCGGCGTCGATGGCAGAGCGGCGGCCATGGGGGAGGTTCTGCGCCGGCGGCAGAGATGGCAAGTAGAGGAGCAGAGGGTGTTCAGAGGTAGAAGAAGAGGGGGAAAAGTCCAAGGACTGGTTTGGAAAACTTAGAAAGTTCAGGGGTCTCTCAGTAAACTAAAAATTCTCACTGATCTAAAGATCAAATGAGGAAAAGTCCAAAATGAAAGTTGTAGAGTTTTTCAAGCTCTACAAACTTGCTTTAAGACTCAAATTCAAAAACTCAAAGTTTGCAACATTTCATGTTGAATTTTGAGCAAGGTAGAATTTAAATTACCCCTGTCTTTACCAAAAGAGGTTTTGATCAAATTTTTGATATATTTGCAAATATTCATGAAAGGTCACGATGACTAGTACTTTTACAAGTAGGCCCTCAGGTAAACATGAAAGTTACTTTTATTCCACAGTTATTTTGCATAAAAGACCCTATGGCTTATGTTTATTTACAAATAGGCCCTTACTCTTACTTAAAGGCTTATTTTCCTTATGATAATATAAATTTAACACCTAATATTATATTTCTCCTAGGTTTCAAGGCTACCTTCCAATCCACCCATCTTACACTTAAAGGCCTATATTGTATAGAAATTACAAATACACCCCTAGCCCTTTGTACTACCCATATCAAACATGCCTATTTCACACTAGAGTTTAGTGTCTATATTCCCTTATTACCTGGATGTCACAGCCTTCTCCCCTAAAAAGAATCTCATCCCGAGATTCGGAAGTGGAAGAAGATTGGATGATTAGATTTGGGAATTGGTTGAAAGAAAAGTTGGGAAATTCTGTTGAAGATAGGATTCTGTTTCCCAAGTTGCTTCCTTTTTGGTGTGGTGATCCCATAAGATCTTATACATTTGGATCTTTTTCCTTCTGGTGACCCTTTCTTTGGTATCCAAGATTTGGATGGGTTGTCCAATATAGGATAGATCGGGTTCAATCTCAATAGCTCGGGTTTCAACAACCTCCGTGGGTACCTTGATACACCTTTTAAGTTGGGAGATATGGAAAACATCATGAATAGCAGCCATATGAGATGGGAGGTGAAGTTTGTAAGCCACTGGGCCACAAACTTTAAGAATCTCAAAGGGTCCGACATATCGGGGTGCTAGTTTTCCTTTTATGCCGAAACGCTGAACACCTTTGGTAGGAGATACTCGGAGATATACAAAATCTCCTACTTGGAACTGCAGAGGTTTCCTTCTTCGATCCGCATAACTCTTTTGTCTAGACTGGGCTATTTTAAGATTGGCTTGAATAATTCTGACTTTATCCTCGGCTTCGACGACTAGGTCTGGTCCGAAAATTTTGCGCTCACCGGTCTCAGATCAACTCAAAGGAGTTCGACATCTGCGACCGTATAATGCTTCAAAAGGTGACATTTGAAGACTGGATTGATAACTGTTGTTGTAAGAGAATTCGGCCAAGGCAAGACATTTGTCCCAACTCGTACCATAGTGAATGATACAAGCTCGGAGCATGTCTTCAAGAATTTGGTTAACTCGTTCCGTTTGTCCATCCGTCTGAGGATGATATGCAGAGCTTTGGATCAGTTTGGTTCCAAGAGCGGACTGCAATTGCTCCCAGAAGCGTGCAATAAATGGTGCCCCTCGATCAGAAATGATGGTCTTGGGGATACCGTGTAATCGGACAATTTGATCAAGATAGACTTCGGCATACTTCTTAGCTAAGTAAGTGGTATGCACAGGAAGAAAATGAGCTATTTTAGTAAGTCTATCAATGATTACCCATATGGAGTCATGCTTTTGAGAGGTATTGGGAAGACCAACAATGAAATCCATACTAATGTCTTCCCATTTCCATGACGGAATGGGTAGTGGCTGAAGTGTACCAGATGTCTTGAGATAACTGGCTTTGACTCTCTGGCACGTATCACACTCAGATACATACTTGGCAATTTCTCTTTTCATTCTGGTCCACCAAAAATGCTGTCGTAAGTCTTGATACATTTTGGTGCTACCAGGATGAATGGAGAATTTAGATAAATGTGCTTCATCAAAAATTTGTTTTCGAAGTTGATGATATTTTGGTACAACAATGCGTTTGTTGAACCACAAGACTCCTTGATGATCAATGCGAAAACACTTGTACTTAGCTTGTCCCTGAGATAGTTTAGTTTTAATAATTTCGATACCTTTATCATGTAGTTGTGACCTGAGGATCTTATCTCGAAGGGTATTCTCGATAGATAAGAGATTTAGACAACCTTGAGGAACGATTTCTAGATTGAGTTTTCTCATCTGATTACAGAGAGTGTCACTGAAAGCTGCTATGGATAAGCAATAACAATGTGCCTTGCGGCTAAGTACATCCACAACCACATTGGCTTTGCCAGGATGGTAGTATACCTCAAGGTCATAGTCCTTGATTAGTTCTAACTATCGCCTTTGCCTCATATTCAAATCCGCTTGGGTAAAGATATATTTGAGGCTCTTATGGTCAGTGTAAATGTTACACTTAGCACCCATAAGATGATGTCTCCAGATTTTAAGAGCGTGAACAACTGCTGCCAATTCCAGGTCATGAGTTGGATAGTTTTGTTCATGGTTCCGAAGCGCTCTGGATGCATAAGCAATGACTCGGTCATTTTGCATTAGAACGCAACCAAGACCAGTCCCAGAAGCATCACAATAGACATCAAAAGGTTGAGTATTATCTGGCTGAGCTAACACGGGAGCGGTTGTTAGAAGCTTCCGCAAGGTATGGAATGCTTCGTTACACTCATCGTCCCATCGATATTTAGCTTCTTTCTTAAGTAGCTCAGTCATAGGCTTGGCTATTTTAGAGAAGTCTGGGATGAATCGGCGATAGTATCCCGCTAATCCAAGGAAACTTCGAATTTGATGGACTGAAGTTGGAGGCTTCCAATCCATAACTTCTTGAACTTTAGTTGGGTCAATAGATATGCCTTTACTAGAGATAGTGTGTCCTAGAAATTTCACACTATCCAGCCAAAATTCACAATTTTGAGAATTTGGCGTAAAGGCGATGATCACGTAATCGTTGAAGAACGATACGTATGTGATTGGCATGGTCTTCATTAGTCTTGGAATATATTAAAATATCATCGATGAAGACCACGACAAACTTATCAAGTTCCGGCATGAAAACTGAGTTCATGAGATACATAAAATATGCCGGCGCATTAGTAAGCCCAAATGACATAACCAGATATTCATATAACCCATATCTGGTCGAGAAAGCCGTCTTTGGAATGTCACAAGGCTTAATTTTAATTTGATGACAGCCAGAGCGTAAGTCAATTTTAGAGAAGACCTTAGCTCCAGCTAATTGATCGAACAGGATATCAATGCGGAGAAGAGGGTACTTGTTTTTAATAGTGATTGCATTGAGTGGACGATAATCAACACACAACCTTAGGCTATTGTCCTTCTTTTTTAACGAAGAGAGCGGGACAACCCCAAGGTGAAGCACTTGGGCGTATGAAACCTTTATCAAGAAGATCTTGAAGTTGGATTTTTAACTCGGCTAATTCATTTGGAGGCATAAGATATGGCCTCTTGGAAATAGGAGCAGTGCCCGGTTGGAGTTCAATAATGAACTCGATGTCCCTGTCTGGTGGCATTCCAGGTAAATCATCTGGAAAGACATCGGGGTATTCACAGACCACCGGAATATCTTTTATTTTGAGGTCCGTGATAGCATAAGTGCAAGAATATAGATATTCTTGCTGAGGCAGATAGAGGGTAATAATTCCTTGATATGGTGAGTTAATCTCAATAACTCCGGAAGAGATGTCTAACAATACTCTATGTTCTGTCATCCAATTTGTCCCAAGTATGACATCAATACCCTCTAAGTTTAATAAAATCAAATCTGTTCTGATTTCTTTGCTACCAAACTGAATTGGCACCTTTTTGACCATTCGGTTGGATATAATTGTTCCTTCAGGGGTAGAAATCATATATGACCGCTTAGTAGGACAAGGATCGAGTCCTATTCGGGTACCACAGTTGTTACTAATAAAACTATGAGTTGCTCCTGAATCAAATAATATAACAACTGGTTGGTGATGAATATAGAACGTACCCGACATGACAGGGGCTCCGTCCGGAAGTTCCGCAAGGGTGGTGAAGTTAATTTGTCCTTGTCGGACTTGCATCAGCGGCCTTTTTACCCTTGTTCTGATTACCTTGATTAGAACTTTGCCCTTGGTTAGGTTTCTTAGGCCGCGGACAATCCCTGATGAAATGATCTGCACTCTAGCAATTGAAACAGCGATAATTGCTGCCGTTTGGTGGAGCTTGTCGCACATTTGGCCTTGGGCCGAACTGCTGTAGTTGCTGTGGAGGTACGAGAGTTCTGTATCTTCCTTGTTGTTGGGGCGGCTTAAAAACCAATCTACCAAACAGGGCGTTCCTCGATGGCGCCCTGACCTGTGGGTTAGGAACAACCCGATACCGCGGTGATTGAGCACTCGAGGGCCCAATAGGAGTTTTTCTTTTCTTCTCAACATGATGTGCCATGATACAATCCTCCTGGGTTAAGGCCATATTAACCAGCTCGCTAAAATTATTAGCCCTAACAAGATTCAGGCGCTCCTTGAGCTTGGTATTAAGGCCACGATGAAAACGATCTTGTTTCTTGGCATCATTGTCTGCATGATAACCAACATATTGGCATAGATGATTAAAAGTCTGTGCATACTGTAATACCGTATTGGAACCCTGAGTAAGTGCCAAGAACTCATTCAACTTCTGTTCCAGCAATCCTTTGAGAATATAATGTGCCCTGAAGGCAGTCCGGAACTCATCCCAGGAGATGACATGTCCCGTGGGCTGCATGGCGTAGAAATTATCCCACCATATACGAGCAGCACCGCGAAGTTGCTGGGCAGCAAAAGAAGCCTTACTTGAGTCTGCACAAGGTATAGTCAAGAGGGCGAACTTTGATTCAATGATATGAAGCTAGGCATCAGCGTCCAAAGGTTCTTCAGCCTTACTGAAGAACGGGGGTTGAGTGCTAAGGAAGTCTTGATAGCTGGCCACTGGAGGGGGAAAGTCATCACGACTTCCTCGGAACTGTTGACGCTGCTGGTTCTGTTGTGCTTGTACCAGCAGATTGAGAAGCTCCGTTTGCCGTGCCATCACCTCGGCTAGGTTGGGAGGTGGCGGGGGCGGTTGTTGAGAACCACTGGCTTGTTCTGCCCGGAAGCCTTCCGGGGTTCCACGTGTGGCTCCAACCAACTGAAATAAAGGAGACGTCCATTTTTAATCACATGACCTTACTCCCAATTTCAGAAAATACAATATTCGTATAAACCATGCACACATTCCATTCATTTATCTCATTTCAGAACATCCAGATAAAGATCAAGGAGATAAAACATGAAGCTTATATTACAGCGCGGATGTTGGTGGTTTCTCAAATTACACAACCATAGGACCCATACACCGGCCATCTATATTGCAACAAATGGCGCAAGGTCTAAGCAAACTACATATAAACTAAAGCATCTCACTCCTCATAGATTACAACTAGAAGGAAGTCGATGATTTAACAACTAGAAATCGTCGAAGTTGCCTACGGAAGACTGACTGCCAAAAGAAGAATGGTGGGGACTAAGAACAGGGTCCCCATGCTCAGAATCAAGTTCTGAGACTCCCTCAATCTCCTCTGGATCTTCTTCTTCAGCTTCAGGTACTGCAGGTGTGACGGGAGGTATCGGTGGCTGCTGCAGTTCTTCAAGTTGAGCCTGAGCATCATCAGCCGCAAGGATCAGATCATGGATTTGTTCCTGAAGGAACTCAATGATGGTGTTACGCTGAGTGATTATATGATCACTCTCATTGATCTAATCTTCTCGGTGAAGGATGTTTTCATCCCGTGCTGCGATAATCTCATCCTTCTGAGTCACTAAAGCTCGAAGCTGATCAACTTGAGTATTTTGTCTATCAGCCTCTTTATAGTGACTTCATGCGGCATGGATCAACCGACCCATTTCACGACGTAGGAGCAGTTGATAGTGATACTGTACATTCATAAATCACATCATTCCTTGAAGCGCTTCTCCCGGTGGACCTTCCAATCTATGACTCTCAGGGACGATTATGAGATTCCATTCTAGCTCATCGGGACTTGTTGTTGAAAATAACCCAATGGGCTATCCTGCAACTTCTTTCGGATGCTAATTACAGAAACGATAAATTGCTTCCAGTGCTGCTCCTTCAATAGTATCAACTATCCGATAGCCCATCATGTTGATTTCAATGGGATGCCATTGTGAGCGGAAAGGATGCTGAGGTATGGTCATTCTGACTTGAGCTCTGTGAATTCCTTCTTCCTGATACTCAACAGCATCATATTGGGGAGGTTCCGTATAGTGGAATGACTATAAGGATTCCCAAAGTAAACGAGGGAAACCCTTCCAGTGCAGGGCATTGGTATGGAGATGCCCTTCCGGATCCAAAAAGACATTAGAAGGGGCTGCCATCTGCAACAAGAATGCAAATGGTGAGATATGTTTACCTTGCTAGGAAATCACAAGGTAAGTGGAACGAGACAATTGATACTGACAACAGCAAGATCTAAATCCCGGATGAAAACTTAAGATTCTTGACCAACACTACCACAAGAACCCTATTAACCTATATTAAAGATAAACAGCATACTACTCATCCTTATCAAACTTAAACATATATTGCATTCTTTTGTTTGTCAAGGAATTATGCATGCACGTACTATTTGTTCTCTCAACCAGAAACAACTGCCGAATATCTTCGGACTTACGTAATTAGTTTCGGTGGCATAGCACATACGTCTCTCCCTAATAACTAGCCGATAAATCCTACTCATCCTAACCTCTTAATCGTGGTTAGTATACCTGCAAGAAATCACAATATATATCCAATGAATCTTTCATGCCAGCATGTCATGAAAGCGTCCCCAATCATTACTGTTCACTATAGAAACAGCATCTGTACCATTACCGCCGTACAGACAACGTTAACATACGTCGTCGAAACAACGTATTCACGGGGGGTACCGCAAAATGCGGGGGTATGAACAGCGATCGCCATACCCTGCGTCGAACCATATACTCCCAATATAATCAACCGAGGTTGGTATATTGGTAGCATCTCAAGTAAGCACTGCTTGAGAAACAGCGTTCGGTTCGCATCACCGACAGGAAGGCCAACCTCCCTCAGTTGGCTGAGGATCCTTACCTTCTTACCTCACCATCAAAAATGTCGTTACAAGAAGTAAGGTTGGGCTGTGCATAAATTTAAGTTTTGACAGAAAATAATGTTGGTAGTTAGAGTTATATATATACTATAGCCACCTTTAATTTCCCTTAAACATCATCTTAGGGCTTTACGTACTAAGCACAACCTTAACGAATCCAACATGCTTTTGCAAAATACTTTGTTGATCAAGTTTTATACCGAAAGTATTTTTAAGGCACTTCACATCTCCAGTGTACACTTGTTAGCTCTGATACCAGCTGTGGCAGAACCAACCCGAATTACACCAGCTCAAGTACGCGAGTCCACTTTTGAGGGCTTCAACATACTTCAAACGGTATAATCCTTTGGTTTGTCGGGTAACGTCCTGATAAACCACCGAATGCAGGATCAAACAAGGTACCCCGCATGAAGGCGAGTCCAGAGATACAAATGCCATCACATTTTACATCACAGGCAGATATATTACATGAGTGTTTAAAAGTGACATAACTTTCTCAACTAGGGAAATTATTACAAACAGCCATAAGTTTCAGGTTATATAGCGGAGTTTAAAGCACGGGAACTATACACGTCGTCCATGCAGACATCATGCTAGCCCAAACATGACATCACTCGGAGGGGTCTGTGTTGGCCGGGGACGGGTCCCACTCCACGGACCAACCATCAAACAGAGGGTAGGGCCACGGTACAGGCAGCGCTGAGTCGTCAGGAGGATTACCTGAACAGAAGTCACAAGGCAAGACTGAGTATTCTAATACTCAGCAAGGCTTATTCGATTATGGTATACTTAGCCATGTAGCTAGACTGTATGAAGGCTTGCTCTGGTTCTAGATTTAGTTTTTAGCTGAAAGCAACTAAGAGTAAATCCTTAATTTTAACTTTAAGCTTCCAGATTCTAGTTGAGTATCCATTCTAGGTAAGCACCTATAATGTCACACCCGATTTATAAGAACATAAATCGAGCAATCATATATGCGCCAGGATCAAGTCACGCATATATACAACAGATTATCAAGATATCACAACACATGTCACGAATAAAAGCGTATAAATTATAAAATGAATATTTTTATTACAACCGAATCAAGAATCGGTTCAAGAGTTGCGGAAGCGTAAAAGAGTTACATGTAAAGCGGGGCGCCACAGGGACGTCGACTGGGAGACAAACTCCTAGAAGTCATCGAAGCCGCTGACGTAGTCCTCCATGTTGCCGGGCTCTGAGCAGCAGTTGAAGATGTCCGAAATAGAGCAGAAGAGTAGAGAGGCAAGTGTGAGTACAAACTAGTACTCAACAAGTATAACACAAACTATGAGGCTCTAGGCTAGCTGACCCAACTGCATTAGCTTTTAGTCTTGGCAAATTTTATTAAAACTATTTACTATAAGTGGATGAATTACCATAAACCCAAATTGCATAAGAAATTAATCAATATTAATTAAGAACTACTGAGAACCATCCAAACCAACACCACCCGGGGAATCTCCCTAATCAAAGGTTGATAACCCCACTAATCAAAAGGAGGATCTGGGCCGCTCATGACTGTGAGCACAGCTGATATATCAGTTTTACACTCTCGAGAGGTTGCACAACTTTACCCACAAGTCGTGAGCTACGCTAGTTGTTCATCACACTTCCTTAGGTGAGATGGCTAGCAAGCACACTACGAGACCGTTACAAAGGATCACGTTGGTAAGGTGTAACCGCTAAGGTTTCTGGATCAGCGATGATGGGGCCCACCTCCGGGGGTACAAGACACACAGCACAGACCAAGCCGGAGGAGCAGGGACCATTGAAGCTTACCACCCCTCTTGCCCACGCAGGTAAGTTACTCCCGAACCAACACGACCTAATTAGTAAGTCAAGACCGTCCCATTCCAGTCTTGTGGTTGTGCGGTTGTCCCAGGTTGTCGCTCTATGAACCGGTCCTTATGGAGAGTGGCCAACCAAGCACTAAGCACCGTGCTGGCCCCCTAAACCAAGTTTCTAACAAAACATCTTTTACGGAGACGTGAGCCACTCAGGCACACAGCACAGAGGGCCACGCTCAGGATTAAGTTGCATAAGACCATTAATCAAATTTAATTAAAAAGGACCAAGTTTGTTATAGCACAGCAACCTAGCACAACTAACCATAATGCAACCCCAAGGATATATATATATATAGGATATAAAGTGGCTAGGAAAGTCCTTATAGGCATACAGAATTAAAATACAATATGACATTTGTATTTAGAAGTGATAGGAGGTTCATGTTATACTTGCCTTCCTCAAAGTTCTCCTTCTGCTGCTCAAAGGCTTCAGAAGATGGTGGCTCCTGGTACTGGTCCAAAGGCTCAGCGTCTACTCACGATCGCAACGCCAAAACATGGTCCAACACATACACATACATGCATACAAAGACAAAGGATAAGAAATAGTACAACATTTCATCAAAACCGCATACAAAACTATGCTAGAACTATTCTACGCGTTACAACGATCGCGTGAGCGCAAGAATCACCTAAAACGGAGCTAAGACACGAAATCTAGGGCTAAAACAAGGTTCAGGGACCTATCTGCGAGAAAAACAGAACTTCCAGGGGTTTCTGTGCAAAAACCAGGGGCTTAAACGTGATTAAAGGCTAGACGCAGGGGCTAACACATGAAAACACAAGGCATGGACTGCGGGCACTAATTCCAGGAAGCTCAGGGGTTAAAATGGAAGGAAAGGACCTGTCTGCGAATACTTTTGAACTAGAGATGGACGGCGGGTTAATTCCTCAAAAAGGCAGGGGCTCTTTAACAAAACTGCCACAGCTGAAGGGGGTATCTTCTAATCTGGGCGGTTGGATCTGAATCGCACGGTTCGGACGCATTCCGGTCGGACGGTTGTGACACTCAGGTAATTAGCTTGGTCACACATTAGAGTTTTGGTATGCTTGTATGTTTAAAGTATGGCAAATGTGTATTTATGTATGCAATATTATGGAAGAAGTGATGTTTATGTAATTAATACTAACTAAAGGTCCTTTTATGCAAAATGGGTGGACATAGGGAGAGAAGTTTAAAAGTAAGAGGGTTATTTTGCAAAAGGGGGAAACTGTGGTTAACTTTGCAAAATATGTGAAATTACCCTTGGGTATATATGTAAAAGTATTTTTAACCATAGGATTTACATAAAAAGTGAAATTATTACTAAGTCTATTTTATTTCCAAAACTATTGCTCAAATGCAGATGAACCTTAAAGAGAAGTTGTAGAGTTTGAAAAACCATGCACTTTTGCTTTTTGGACCATCTTCATTTGAGCACTGGTTTAAAAGTTGCAAGCTCTTTTCAGTAAGGTCCCTGCTTTTCTCTGATTTTGCAAATCAGTCCTCAGCTGCATTCCTCCCCCTTTCTTCCTCCTGGCGCCTCTGCTCCCCTGTTCTGCTTCTGAGCTCTCTGCCGCCGGCGCAGTACTTTGAATTCCGGCCGCCGCCGGCCACCTCCCGTGCCCCCCTTGCCACGCGTTGCCGCCCCACCCTCTCACCGCTCTAGCTTTCCCCTGTTGGCGCCCAGCCCGCGCGCCACGGCGCCTGTGCAGAGCCGCACGCCGGAGTCACTGCCGCCCGCCAGCACCTCTGTCGCCGCCGGGTTTTCTGTGGTTCCTCTCCCCCGTAGCACCCATAATTAAGTCCTGCTCGTCGTGCCTATCCTTCTCCCCTGCTCTGCCTATAAAAGGATGCCTAGGTCTCTTCGCGCGCGCACGGAAACCGCCTCCTCCTCCATTACCGCCGCCGGGACCTCGGGCCATCGTGGAGCCTTCCCCTCCGCTCTCCCCCTTCCCAAACCAGTAGCGCCACTAGCTTTCCCGTGCCCTACCGCACCTCCCCAGCCAGTTCTTCCCCTCCTCCACACGCCGGGACCACCCCGCCGCCGTGCGCCTCCGGCCGCCGGTCCGGCCCTCCGTGGGCAGCCCGATTCCGGCCACCCCGAGCCTTCCCAAGACCACCCACAGGTAGCCCAAGAAATCCTCGTGCTCCCCCTCCCTTTTCCCCTCGCCGCCGGCGACTTTCCCTGCCGGAATTTGGCCGGACATGTGCTCCCCCACCGCCGACCATGGCCCTGGACCTGATTGCCCTCTGTGTTTTCTTTCCAGGGGGTTAGTTGTAAAATGCAGGGACTAGTTTCTAAAGGATGCTTGTTATTTCATGTGAGAGCTTTCCCTGTCTTGTAAAATTCGTAGTAATTCATAGAAAAATCCAAAAATAGCAAAACCAGTTTTGTTAGAAAATAGATTTCAAACTCTATGACTTTTGTTAATAGAGCTTAGTTTGAAACAAAATATTTCTATCTGTATTTTAAATCTAAGTTTAAGGGGTAATGAACACTTAACCTTGTCATTCCATGTTTGGTTACTTATGAAATTTGGCATGAATGTTCTATGAACTCTAAATAACTTTGTGCAAGTTACAAACTTAACTTTGATTTAAACTTAACCTCTTTTATTTTGAAACTTTCAAATTTGAAATAAACCCAATATATAACCTTTCTCTAATTGGAATCTTTTATCATTCACTAATGTGATATTTTATAATGTCTAATATACAATCAAATTTCTATAATATTTTATTTAAAAGTTTTGAATTCAAATTTTGGTTCATTTCAAATTTAATTTAAATATTTTAGTTCGTATTACAATAAACTCTACCATATCTTTATAAATTGTGTTTTAAATCTAAAACCTCTTTATTTTATGCATGTTTGTGTGTTAATTGGATAAGTTATAATATTTGCAATGTGAATTTTTTTTAAATTTAAATTTCACCTTATTGCACCTCATATAGAATCAACGACACTCGACGACGGGGACTACGAACTGGTCTTAGGGCAAGACCAAGACTTTCCAGAAGATCCAGCACAAGTCGTCGAAGGATTAACTGAAGCCCCGAACCCAAGTTCGGAAGCCTCTAACACTCCTGCCCCCAACCCCACTCAAGAAGGCAAGCCCCGGACATATCCCATTACTTTATTTACACTGCAATCTATGCTTATCTATATTATATCTTGCATTAAGTCTAGGAGTTGAAGTGAAACCCTAGATGCATGAATCCTAGGAATCCAATATAATGCTCCCGAGTCCTTATCGAATAGATGCTCCGCTAATAGGACTCATTGAGCGAAAGCTCAATGAATTTTTAAATCTGACCCAAGGTACCCGCACGGTTACACAATATGCACAGGTTTTCAATCACCTGTGCCAGTATGCGGGATCACATGCGGACACGGATGCCCGTAAATGTGATCGTTTCCGTCGAGGCCTAAACACCAAGCAAAAAAGAATGGCTGAATCTGGTGAAGGCGGAAAATTTCAATGAGTTGGTCAACATGGCCATAACTCAAGAAGACTGCATTGCCGCCCATAGAGCAGAAAAGAAACGAAAGGCACCTACAGGACCTGCAACTCCACAGTCGCCACGGTATCGGTTGGTTCCAAGCAGCGTTCCTCGAGCTCCGCCTCGAGGCAATTTACCTGGCAGATGGGTAGCCCGACCTCCCCAACAAGTACAATTCAACCGACCACCCCTGCCACAAAATCAGCAACAACCCCAACAAGGTCCACGGCCGAGCTTTCCGCAAGCTGCTCCAGGAAACAACAATTATCGTTGTTTCAATTGCGGAAGCCCGTCCCACTTCATTAAGGATTGCTCTCAACCTAGGAAATCATTCCAAGGGCAAACATCTAATCCAAACGACAAGGGCAAGGGCAAGAGGCAAGTGGTGCAAGTCCGTCAAGGGAGGGTAAATTTCACCACACTCTCCGAACTTCCTGAGGGGACACCAATAATGACGGGTACATTTTCTATTAACCATCATCCCGTTATTGTTCTTTTTGATTCCGGTGCTACCCATAGTTTTATCAGTAAAGAATGTGGAAGTAAAGTTGGTTTGGATATGCATCCTACTAAAGAAGATTATGGGATAATCACTCCTGGTGGGAAAACTTTATCAAACCAAATTTGTATGAAAGTGCCACTTCTCTTGGGTAGTCAAGTGATAAAAACTGACTTACTTCTGTTAGACCTGAAGGGAATGGATGTTCTTTTGGGAATGAACTGGATGGCGCAGCACCATGTGTCCTTAGATATCTCTTCTCGCACTGTGGAAATAGGTTCACTGGAGAATGAAGCTACTATTCTTTATCTTCCACAACCAAAACCCTTCAACTCTTGTACCTATGCTGCATCTAAGGTCAAACTTGAAGATATTCCAGTCGTCTGTGAATATCCAGATGTTTTTCCAGATGACTTACCTGGAATGCCTCCAGACAGAAATATCGAGTTCATTATAGAACTCCAACCTGGTACAGCCCCTATTTCTAAGAGACCTTACCGTATGCCTCCTAATGAGTTGGCTGAATTAAAAATTCAACTCCAAGATCTCTTAGACAAAGGCTTCATTCGTCCAAGTGCATCACCATGGGGTTGTCCGGCCTTATTTGTGAAAAAGAAAGACAATAGCTTAAGGCTGTGTGTCGATTACCGTCCTCTCAATGCGGTGACTATCAAAAATAAGTATCCTCTACCCCGCATTGATATTCTCTTTGATCAACTAGCCGGAGCTAAGGTGTTTTCTAAAATAGATCTTCGTTCCGGCTACCATCAAATTAAGATTCGGCCCAGCGATATTCTCAAAACAGCTTTCTCTACCAGATATGGCCTATATGAGTATCTGGTTATGTCATTTGGTCTCACCAATGCCCCAGCATATTTCATGTACCTTATGAACTCTGTCTTCATGCAAGAACTCGACAAATTTGTCGTAGTTTTTATCGATGACATTTTGATCTACTCTAAAAACTCAGAAGATCATACCAAACATCTTCATGTCATCCTTCAACGATTAAGAGACCACCACCTGTACGCCAAATTCTCTAAATGTGAATTTTAGCTTGATACGGTCAAATTTCTGGGCCATACCATCTCTAGTGACGGAATATCCGTCGATCCCAGTAAAGTACAAGAAGTGATGGATTGGAAACCCCCAACCTCCGTCCATCAAATTCGCAGTTTTCTCGGTCTAGTTGGCTATTATCGTCGTTTCATTCCTGACTTTTCTAGAATAGCCAAACCTATGACCGAACTACTAAAGAAAGGTGTGAAATTTTCCTGGGATCAAAAATGCGAGGATGCATTTCATCTTCTTAGAAATCATCTTACGACTGCTCCAGTCTTAGCTCAACCAGATGTTTCAAAACCTTTTGACATCTACTGTGATGCATCAGGAACTGGACTTGGTTGTGTGCTTATGCAAAACAACCGAGTAATTGCATATGCATCACGAGCACTTAGGGTTCATGAACAAAACTACCCTACTCATGATCTTGAACTTGCAGCCGTTGTTCATGCCCTGAAGATCTGGAGACACCATCTGATGGGTACGAAATGTCATATTTATACCGATCATAAAAGCCTCAAGTATATCTTTACCCAGGCAGATTTGAATATGAGGCAAAGATGCTGGCTAGAACTAATCAAAGATTATGATTTAGAGGTACACTATCATCCCGGCAAGGCTAACGTTGTTGCCGACGCCCTCAGTCGCAAGGCACATTGTTCCTGCTTGTCCGTTGAAGCGTTCAACGAGACTCTCTGTTGGGAAATGAGAAAGCTCAATCTAGAGATCGTTTCCCAAGGTGACTTAAACCATCTTTCGGTTGAAGCCACACTCAGAGATAATATTGTTCTAGCACAACAGCGTAATAAAGGGGTCAGAATCATTAAACAAAAGATAACCCAAGGTGAAAGGAAGTATAAATGCTTCCAAGTAGATCCTGAAGGAGTATTATGGTTCAATGAGCGTATTGTTGTACCGAAGGACCATAAACTCCGAAAACAAATAATGGATGAGGCCCATCTATCTAAATTCTCTATCCACCCTGGTAGTACAAAAATGTATCAGGATCTGAAACAGAACTTTTGGTGGACCCGTATGAGGCGAGAAATTGCCAAATATGTGTCGGAATGTGATATCTGCCAAAGAGTTAAAGCCAGTCACCTCAAGACTGCTGGTATCCTTCAACCTCTACCCATTCCTTTGTGGAAGTGGGAGGATATCAGTATGGACTTTATTGTTGGTTTGCCCAACACTTCCCGGAGGCATGACTCTATTTGGGTAATCGTTGATCGGTTAACTAAAACTGCACATTTTCTTCCCGTGCATACCACATACAATGCCAAAAGGTATGCTGAGATTTATCTGGATCAAATTATTCATCTTCATGGAGTACCTAAAACGATCATTTCTGATCATGGAGCACAATTTGTTGCTAGGTTCTGGGAGCAGCTTCATGATGCTCTTGGGACTAAATTAATTCGAAGCTCTGCCTATCATCCTCAGACGGATGGGCAAACTGAACGAATAAACCAGATTCTGGAAGATATGCTCAGAGCTTGTGTACTCCAATTTGATAAAAATTGGGATAAATACTTGTCACTAGCAGAATTCTCTTACAATAATAGCTATCAGACAAGTATTAAAATGGCCCCCTTTGAAGCATTATACGGTCGCCGATGCCGAACTCCTTTGAATTGGTCACAAACCGGCGAGCGTAAAATTTTTGGTCCCGATCTAATTATGGAAGCAGAAGATAAGGTCAGGCTTATCCAGGACAATCTAAAGGCCGCCCAATCTCGATAGAAAAGCTACGCGGATATACGAAGAAGACCATTACAGTTTCACGTCGGAGACTTCGTATATTTTCGAGTATCTCCTACCCGAGGTGTTCAAAGATTCGGTGTAAAAGGAAAACTTGCTCCTCGATACATCGGACCCTTTGAAATCCTTGAAATCTGTGGACCTGTAGCTTACCGTCTCCAACTTCCACCTCAATTAGCGGCCATCCATAACATCTTTCATGTATCCCAACTTAGAAAGTGTGTTAAGATCCCCACTGAGGTCATCGATTCCCAAGCTATCGAAATCGAACCAGATCTGACCTATACAGAACATCCAATCAGAATCCTCGACATGAAAGAAAGAAGTACCAGAAGAGAGACCACCAAAATGTACAAGATTCACTGGAACCATCACACAGAGGAAGAGGCAACATGGGAAACCGAATCTTATCTTCAACACAACTTTCCCGATTTCTTCCAAACCAATCTTCGAGCTTAATCATCCTGTCCTATCCTGCTTCGGAATCTCGGGACGAGATTCTTTTTAGGGGGAAGGCTGTGACACTCAGGTAATTAGCTTGGTCACACATTAGAGTTTTGGTATGCTTGTATGTTTAAATTATGGCAAATGTGTATTTATGTATGCAATATTATGGAAGAAGTGATGTTTATGTAATTAATACTAACTAAAGGTCCTTTTATGCAAAATGGGTGGACATAGGGAGAGAAGTTTAAAAGTAAGAGGGTTATTTTGCAAAAGGGGGAAACTGTGGTTAACTTTGCAAAATATGTGAAATTACCCTTGGGTATATATGTAAAAGTATTTTTAACCACAGGATTTACATAAAAAGTGAAATTATTACTAAGTCTATTTTATTTCCAAAACTATTGCTCAAATGCAGATGAACCTTAAAGAGAAGTTGTAGAGTTTGAAAAACCATGCACTTTTGCTTTTTGGACCATCTTCATTTGAGTACTGGTTTAAAAGTTGCAAGCTCTTTTCAGTAAGGTCCCTGCTTTTCTCTAATTTTGCAAATCAGTCCTCAGCTGCATTCCTCCCCCTTTCTTCCTCCTGGCGCCTCTGCTCCCCTGTTCTGCTTCTGAGCTCTCTGCCGCCGGCGCAGTACTTTGAATTCCGGCCGCCGCCGGCCACCTCCCGTGCCCCCCTTGCCACGCGTTGCCGGCCCACCCTCTCACCGCTCTAGCTTTCCCCTGTTGGCGCCCAGCCCGCGCGCCACGGCGCCTGTGCAGAGCCGCACGCTGGAGTCACTGCCGCCCGCCGGCACCTCTGTCGCCGCCGGGTTTTTTGTGGTTCCTCTCCCCCGTAGCACCCGTAATTAAGTCCTGCTCGTCGTGCCTATCCTTCTCCCCTGCTCTGCCTATAAAAGGATGCCTAGGTCTCTTCGCGCGCGCACGGAAACCGCCGCCTCCTCCATTACCGCCGCCGGGACCTCCCCCTTCCCTTCCATGTTTGGTTACTAATGAAATTTGGCATGAATGTTCTATGAACTCTAAATAACTTTGTGCAAGTTACAAACTTAACTTTGATTTAAACTTAACCTCTTTTATTTTGAAACTTTCAAATTTGAAATAAAGCCAATATATAACCTTTCTCTAATTGGAATCTTTTATCATTCACTAATGTGATATTTTATAATGTCTAATATACAATCAAATTTCTATAATATTTTATTTAAAAGTTTTGAATTCAAATTTTGGTTCATTTCAAATTTAATTTAAATATTTTAGTTCGTATTACAATAAACTCTACCATATCTTTATAAATTGTGTTTTAAATCTAAAACCTCTTTATTTTATGCATGTTTGTGTGTTAATTGGATAAGTTATAATATTTGCAATGTGAATTTTTTTTTAAATTTAAATTTCACCTTATTGCACCTCATATAGAATCAACGACACTCGACGACGGGGACTACGAACTGGTCTTAGGGCAAGACCAAGACTTTCCAGAAGATCCAGCACAAGTCGTCGAAGGATTAACTGAAGCCCCGAACCCAAGTTCGGAAGCCTCTAACACTCCTGCCCCCAACCCCACTCAAGAAGGCAAGCCCCGGACATATCCCATTACTTTATTTACACTGCAATCTATGCTTATCTATATTATATCTTGCATTAAGTCTAGGAGTTGAAGTGAAACCCTAGATGCATGAATCCTAGGAATCCAATGTAATGCTCCCGAGTCCTTATCGAATAGATGCTCCGCTAATAGGACCGGTAGAAGTCGAGTGATTTCCTGTCACTCGCGCGATATAGGAGTTGCATGTTTACATTTCTGCAACCACTATAAGGATGACGGACAGGGTCATGTGCTGTATCATGACCTGGAAGTTTACCCTGTCTGTTTTGATAAAAGCTTTAAGGTCGAAATGTGTGGTAGTGGTGGCTAAGTTTTTGAAAGTACTAGCCACATGCCGCGAAATATGGTAAGCGGTAAGCCTAGTAACCAATCGGCCCGGCAAGTGGACATACCTCCCACCACTCGATTTTATGTTATGTTCACATGCACCGACGTGCGGGAGTACGTTCTGCAAGGCAGACAAGAATACGGGTTTTGTAGTCGCGCTACAGACGTATGTCCTGTACACATTGGGTGTGCGTACGGTCCTGCAGTCGCTTGTGGTGGACCTGATCCATGACCCGGAATGAAAGGCAAACGGTTGCTTGGAACACCCTGTCGGTACTCCGAGCGTGTGAGTTAGGTTTACCTTGCAAGGTTAATTTCGATTCAAATCGTCCGGCTCTCACGATGCTTGAGACTGCTTATCCCTTCTGCTACATTGAGTAAGAAGTGAAACTAATGATGGATAATCTTGATGGATGATAATCACTACCTTGCTTGCTTAGTGTAGGTGCTAATCTAGAATAATTACTCAACTAGAAGATGAAAGCTAAAACTTGAAAGTAGTTCATACTCTTTGTTGCTTTTCAGCTGAAAATAAACCCAGAGCCTTTACAAAGCCTTCATGAGTCTAGTTATGGGCTAAAGTATACCCAACCCCGGGTAAGCCTTGCTGGGTATTAGAATACTCAGCCCTGCCAATGTCTGTTTCAGGTATAACCTTCGAGAACCCCACGGACAACCTTGTGTGGCCAACGTCCGTTCCGTTTGGCTGGTCCGTGGAGTGGGACCCGTCCCCGGCCGGCACTGACCCTCCGCAGTAACACCAAGCCCTGGGATAAGCTTGGTGTTCGTCTTCGCGACGAATGTAGTCGTGTACAACTTTTTCTTCCGTTGTGAGTTGGACAAGCTGTAATGCTTGTCGGTTTGAACATGAGTTGTATAAATTTACTTACCTTTGAACTCGGTTTGTAATAATGTATGTATGGTTGTAAATTAAAAAGTTGATGAGCTATTCTATGATGTGAACTTGCCTTCGTGCGAGATAAACCTGCTTCGATCCTGCTGAACCGTGGTTGTATCGGGCGGAGACCCGACAGACCAAAGGATTGTTCCGTTTGAAGTGCGTTAAGCGGATTTCAGGTGTGCGGCGATCATTAGCGCACTTGAGCCGGAATAATTCGAGCGGTTCTGCCACAACGGTCCGATCTGAACAGCGGGGTTCGGACGGTCCGATCTGGATCGGACTGGTCCGATCTGGTTGGGCTCGCGGGGACGGCGGGTCTTTACGGCGGCGCACGCCGGCGACGGCGTCGCGACTTCGGGTGCGGCCTACGGTTCATGCTAGCTAGCGTAAGAGGGAGAGGGGAACGTGCTGATGCTCACCGAGGGCCTGAACTGGTCGGTGAAACAGCGCAGATGGTCGGCGACGAGGTCCGAGCGGCGGAGACGGGCGGCGCTCGTGGGGAAGGCTGCTGCGGAGAGGCTCGAGGTCCCTTGGACGAGCGGATCGGTTGGGGAACTCCCTGCGGAGGCAACCAGGGGGTTAAGACGGATCAGGATGCAACGACGATGAGGAATTCCGACGGCGGAGCGGCTCACCGTCGAAGGTTCCTTCAGGAAATTCGGTCGATGCCGAGGCGTAGGGCTTCGATGCTGGGCTCGCGGAGCTTCTGGATGGCGAGAGGGAACGGACACGGGGGTTGTGGTGGTCCGGGGTGCCGCGGAACGGCTGGTCGGCGGTGAGGCCGAGGCGTCTGCACGGAGGAGGGAAGAAGGAGGCGATGGCGCTGCGGGTCTTCAGAGGTGCTGCTGCGGCTAGGTTTAGGGTTCTAGGGCGCGGAACCTTCTTGTAGGGCAGCGGCCCACATTGGCGGGCGGGCCCGAAGCGAGAGAGCTCGCCGGAAGTTTCGGGGGCCGTTGCGCGGCCGGTAGAGGAAGGAGGAAGAAGGGGCCGACAGGTGGGGTCGAGCTGGGGAAATGACTGAGAAAGAAGGAATGACTGAGAATAGAAGGAATAACTGAGAATAGAAGGAATGACTGAGAATATAAAGAATGACTGAGGATAGAAGGAATGACTGAGAGAAAAGAAGGAATGACTGAGAGAAAAGAAGGAATGACTGAGAGAAAAGAAGGAATGACTGAGAATAGAAAGAATGACTGACCTACCTTCCTGTTTCCTTCCTTTACGTTTTTTTTTCAAACCAACTCGATTCTATTTGAATTCAACTCAAATTTGAATTCAACCCCTATGCACTAAACCAAATAAAACTTATGCACCAGCATGAATGCACAAACATGTTGAACCTAAATAAATTTTTATTCTTTGTGAATTAAATTACAAATAAATGCAAGCTAGGCAAAATAAATCCTTAGAAAATTACTGGAGCCCAATTAAATTCATTATAGATCTCAAAATTTTACCTTAGGGTGTTACAAACCTACCCCCTTACAGGAATCTCGTCCCGAGATTTGAATAGGCTAGCTAGCAAAGAGATCGGGATACATCTTTCTCAACTTATCTTCTCGCTCCCAAGTAGCCTCCTCCTCCGTATGATGACTCCACTGAACCCGGCACATCTTGATCTTCTTGTTCCGGATGTCTCCAAAACCTTCACCGGATGCTCGATGTAGATCGGTGCTTGTTCTTCTGGCACCCTCAAGCACTTCTTCAGCTGAGACACGTGAAACACATCATGCACCCCTAAGAGGTTGGGAGGCAACTCCAATCGATATGCCACCTCACCTTTCCGTTCCAGCACCTTGAACGGACTGATGTATCGAGGGGCTAGCTTCCCTCTCACATTAAACCTACGGATTCCTCTCATCGGCGAGACCTTCAGGTACACATGGTCACCCACTGCAAAGGTCAAATCTCGACGACGCACATCCGCATAACTTTCCTGACGAGTCTGAGCGACCCTCAGATTCTCTCGCACCTGCTGTACCAACTGCTCTGCCTCTTCAACAATATCTGGACCAAATACCTGCCTCTCGCCAATTTGATCCCAGTACAGCGGAGTCCTGCACTTTCGGCCATACAGGGCCTCGAAAGGAGATTTCTTCAGACTGGCCTGATAACTGTTGTTGTATGAAAACTCTGCATACAGCAGGCACTTATCCCAGCTGGTACCATACTGAATGGCACAAGCTCGAAGCATATCCTCCAACACTTGGTTGGTCCTTTCTGTCTGCCCATCTGTCTGAGGATGATAAGCGGTACTGAAGCGCAGTTTCGTATCCAATGAATCATGCAACTGCTCCCAGAACCGTGAAGTGAACTGAGATCCTCGATCAGATATGATCTTCTTTGGAACACCATGCAGACAGACGATTCTGGAGATGTACAACTCTGCGAGTCTAGCGCCGGAGTAAGTAGTGTTCACCGGAATGAAGTGGGCAACCTTCATCAACCGATCCACTACTACCCATATGGAGTTGTACCCTTTCTGAGTACGAGGCAAGCCAACAATGAAGTCCATGGTGATCTCCTCCCATTTCCACTCTGGAATCTTCAACGGCTGCAATAGACCTGCTGGTCTCTGATGCTCTGCCTTGACACGCTGACAAGTGTCACAGATAGCCACGTACTCCGCAACAGAACGCTTCATTCCATACCACCAGAATCGTTCCTTCAGGTCGTAATACATCTTCGTGCTACCAGGTTGGATAGAATACGCTGTATCATGAGCCTCACTTAGAATCAACTTCCTGAGATCTGCTACATCCGGCACACATATCCGACCCTTGTACCACAAGGTACCCTGATCATCCTCCCTGAAATGCGGGGCTTTACCAATCTTAAGCAATTCACGGATCTCCTGCAGCTTGTTATCTTCTTTCTGATGCGGCCTGATCTCTGCCTCTAGAGTGGGTTCTGCCTCGAATGATGTACCCGAGGTATGATGCAAGAAACCCAGACTTAACTGCTCAAACTCCTCGCATAACTCCTGAGGCATCTGAAAAGCCATGGCCATGTTAACGTAGCTCTTCCTGCTTAGAGCATCTGCTACAACATTGGCCTTGCCCGGATGATAGTGAATCTCCAGGTGTAACACCCTAATGTAATTTTCCCAAATTTTAAGGAATTTATTTTGGCTCAAATAAAATTTTCAAGGTTTTTCTAATTTATCCTGCATTTAAAAGAAATTTATAACACGGGAAATAAAATTTATTATAAGGTCAACATGTTTGTGCATTCATGCTGGTGCATAAGTTTTATTTGGTTGAGTGCATACAAGTTGAATTCAAATTCGAACTGAATTCCAATAGATTTGAGTGGAAACAGGAAAGTGAGTCAGTCATTCTCTCTTTTCTCAGTCACTCCCGTAGTCTCTCTTTTCTCAGTCATTCCTTATATTCTCAGTCATTCCTTCCTTTCTCTCAGTCATTCCTTCTGTTCTCAGTCATTCCTTATATTCTCAGTCTTTCCTTCTTTTCTCAGTCATTCTCGTTCTTTCCTCAGTTATTCCTTCTTTCTCGGTCATTCCCCCAGCTCGACCCCACCTGTCGGCCCCTTCTTCCTCCTTCTTCTCCGGCGCTCAACTTCCCCCCGAGATCTCCGGCGAGCTCCCTCGCCTCGGGCCCGCACGTCAGTGGGACCGCCGCCGCCCTACAAAGAGCAGCCCCCAACCCATCCGAACCCTAACCCTAGCCCCTGCGTCGCCCCGAGGACCCCCAGCGCCGCCGCCGGTGAGGCGCTCCGTCCTCGCAATTCCTCGCCGTCGGTGATCCCCGGACCTCCCTAATCCCTCTGGCACCTTCGCAGGACCTTCGCGTGTCGAACCGAGGAAACCCGACGCTCGGAGAGCGCCCACAGCCGCCTTCCCCACGAGCCCCGCCTGTCTCCGTCCGTGCTCCGCCGCCGTCGTCGCCAGCACCTTTGCACCGCCCCTAGTCGATCTGAAACCCCTCGGTGAGCTTCCCCTTCGTGCCCTGGTTCTTTTGCACTAGGAGTCGTGATCCTTAGCTAGCCGCAGAGCCTAGACCGCGCGCACGCTGGCGTGGTTTGTCGTGCCGAGCCGCTCTCGTCATCGTTGCACCCTAACCGAGCTCGAATCCACCTCCTCAAGTGCCCAGCTAGGTTCCCCGCGTTGTGCTCTACCTCTTGGGTTTGATCTCGTCGTGAAATGTCCCCGGGAACGCGTGATTGCGTGTCTCCGGCGAGCTCCCGAGCCGCGCCGCCGCGGGCTTAATCGCTGGCGTCTCCTGCCGCCGCCTGTGCTCCCCGACCCAACCCGAGCCGTCCGATCCGAAGTCAGCGGTCGGGATTAGATCCCGCGTACCTCTTCCATCCCAGCCCTCCGATCAGGATCCAGTGGACCGGACCCCCCTCGGACAGATCGGACCGTCCGTAAACGGCAGTTAGATCGGACCAGTCCGAACCGCACTGTCCAGATCGGACCAGTCCGAACTCCGCTGTTCAGATCGGACCGTCCGAACCGGAGTGCGTCTGAACCGTTCGATTTAGATCCAACCGCCCAGAATAGAAGCCGCGTACCCCTTCAGCTGTGGCAGTTTTGTTAAAGAGCCCCTGAACTTCCTTGGAATCAACCCGCAGTCCACTACAGTTCAATAGTAATTGCAGTTTAGCCCTATTTCTTGCACCGAAGCCCTTGATCTTTATGGAATTTGAACCCGCAGTCCAAGCCCCGTATTTTCGCATGTTAGCCCCTGCGTTTAGCCTTTAATTATGTTTAGGTCCCTGGTTTTTCGTCCAGAACCCCCCTGTAGTCCAGTTTTTCTTGCAGATAGGCCCCTGGGTCTTGTTTTAAGCGTAGTTTTCGCGTTTTAGCTCCGTTTTAGGCGTTCTTTATATCCACGCGATCGTTCTAACGCGTAGAATAGTTTTAGGCTAGTTTTATGTGCTGTTCCATTGTATTGGTGTACTGTTTTCTTATATTTTGCTATTGTTTGCATGTGTGTGCATGTGTGGCCCATGTATTGCTGTTGCGATCGTGAATAGACGTCGAGCCACCGGAGCAGTACCAGGAGCAGCCATCTTCCGAGCAGTTCGAGCAGCAGCCGGGAGAGTACGAGGAAGGCAAGTATAACATGAACCTCCTATCACTTTTAAATACAATTTCATACTGCATTTTAATACTGTATGCCTATAAGGACTTTCCTAGCCACTTATTTACCCTTTAAATATATCCTTTGGGTTGCATTTTGGTTAGTTGTGCTAGGTTGCTGCGCTATAACAAATCTTGGTCCTTTTTAATTAATTTGATTAATGGTCTTACGCAACTTAATTCTGGAGCCGACCCTCTGTGCTGTGTGCTTGAGTGGTTTGTGCGTCCTTAAAAATATGTTTTTGTAGAAACATGGTTTAGGGGGCCAGCACGGTGCTTAGTGCTTGGTTGGCCACTCTCCATAAGGACCGGTTCATAGAGCGACAACGTGGGACAACCGCGCAACCACAAGACTGGAATGGGACGGTCTTGACTTACTAATTAGGTCATTTTGGTTTGGGAGTAACTTACCTGCGTGGGCAAGAGGGGTGGTAAGCTTCAATGGTCCCTGCTCCTCCGGCTTGGTCTGTGCTGTGTGTCTTGTACCCCCGGAGGTGGGCCCCATCGTCGCTGATCCAGAATCCTTAGCGGTTACACCTTACCAACGTGATCCTTTGTAACGGTCTCGTAGTGTGCTTGCTAGCCATCTCACCTAAGGAAGTGTGATGAACCACTAGCGTAGCTCACGACTTGTGGGTAAAGTTGTGCAACCTCTCGAGAGTGTAAAACTGATATATCAGCTGTGCTCACTGTGGCAGAACCAACCTGAATTATACCGGCTCAAGTACGTGAGTCCACTCCCGAGGGCTCCAACGTGCTTCAAACGGTATAATCCCTTGGCCTGTCGGGTAACGTCCCGATAAACCACCGATACACAGGATCATAACAAGGTACCCCGCACGAAGGCGAGTCCAGAGATACAAGGGCCATCACATTTTACATCACATGCAGTTATGTTCCATGAGTACTACAAATGTACAGGATCTTCCCTACCGGGAATTATTACAAAACGACATAAGTTTTAGAGTAAACAGTGATACCAAAGTACGATATGCTACACGACGTCAGTAAGGATGTCGTGCTCGCCCTTGCATGACATCACTCGGAGGGGTCCGGGTTGGCCGGGGACGGGTCCCACTCCACGGACCAACCGTCAGGCAGAGGGTAAGGCCACGGTACAGGTAGGGCTTGATCAGCAGAAACATTACCTGAACAAAAGTTTTAAAGCAAGGCTGAGTATTCTACTACTCAGCAAGGCTTACCCGGAATTGGGTATACTTAGCCCATAACTAGACTTATGAAAGCTTATAATGGTTCTGGGTTTAGTTTCAGCTGAAAAGCAACAAAGAGTAGATCCTTAATTTCAAGTTTTAGCTTTCAGATTCTAGTTAATTATCCATTCTAGGTAAGCACCAATAACTAAGCAAGCATGGTATAATCTTTGGTCAAGCATCATCTTTGATAAACATAAGATTGCTCTTATTACTCAATGTGACAAAGGAATTAAGCAGTCTCAATCATCGTGAGAAGCGGACGATTCGAATCGAATTTAACCTTGCAAGGTAAACCTAACACACACGCTTGGAACACCACAGGGTTGTTCCGAAGCTACCGTTTGCCTTTCATTCCGACTCATGGATCAGAGCCACCACAAGCGACTGCAGGTCATACGCACTTCCAAAGTGCAGGACGTACGTCTGTAGCGCGACTACAAAACCCGTACTCCTGGTTGCCCAGCAACACGTATGCCTACACGTCGATCATAAGTAACCAAAAGAAACAAGACGAGTGGTGGGAGGTATGTCCATTACTCGGGCCGATTGGCTACTAGGCTTACCGCTTACCATATTTCGCGGCATGTGGTTAGTACTTTCAAACGCTTAATCCCGATCACCACACGCTGCGACCTTATCAGAATTTTAATAACACAGACGGGGTATCATCTCAACCATGATACCGCACAAAACTCCCGTCCGTCATCCTTATAGTGATAACAGAAATGTAAGCATTACAACTCCTATGTCGCGCGAGTGACAGGAAATCACCCGACTTCTACCGGCCCTATTAGCAGAGCAGCTAGCCGGACTCAATACTAGTATTCATCACAGTGGATCCTAGGAGAATGCAACTAGGGTTTCAAGCAAATCCTGAAAACTTAATGCATAGAATATGTAAATAGATATAAAGTGTAGTGTAAATAAAATAATGGGTTATGTCCGGGGCTTGCCTTCTTGAGCAGGGTTGAGGGTAGAAGGATTGAGGTTTTCCGAACTTTGGTTCGGACCTTCAGTTAGATTCTCGACGGTGTCTCCGGAATTTCCAGGAATTTCCTCGGCTTGATCCGCGATTAGCTCGTAGTCACCGTCAGCGAGGGTAATCGGTTCTATATGATATGCAAAGTAAATATCATTAAGAAATGCGCATTCTTTTATTTGAGTCACATCAAAGATTATGCTTTCAAAGATTAACACTCCGAGAAAGGCCAAAACAAAGAAAATTTTAGCCTAAATTTATAGTTGATGCTTAATTTAACCACATCATTGAATTAATTCAAGATAAGCATCAAAGCATACATTAAAATTAAATTTAAATTTGAATTTAAACTTCTAAGTAAAGAAGATTATAAAATTTGGAACACTTAAAAAGAAATAGATTACCTCTTAATTTATAACTAAAGGATCTAATTAGTTAAAGTTTGAAAAGATATGTTTAGCTAATATTAATTTAAGATAATTTAAAAGGATTTAAATTGTAGTATAAACTTGGTTTTGAATGTTTTGCATCATTTTAGACATCATGTATGAAAATTACATATCATAATTGCAAACAATCAACACAACATGTAAGAATTAAAAACATTACACTTCCTTGTTTCAAATTTAAATTAGATTCAAAAATATTTGGTTTCATATCAAATCCTTTTAACCAAAGTTATAGAGTTCATAATCTAGTTTCCAACAAAACAAGTTTTGCTAATTTTGGAATTTCCTACGATTTGTTATGTATTTTACAAGGCAGCATATGCACCTCACATGAAATAATAGACATCTAAGGAGGGGGGGGTCTCGGTAATTTTGCACTGGAACCCCTGGGACCACAGAACTAATTGCATCCGGGTCCTTGCCCGACCTCGCGACGGCCGGCGCGTCGGGTACGGCGGCGTTCCCGCCGGCGGCGAGGACTCCGGCCAAGGGGGAGGGGTCTATCACCATCTACACGACCTCGGAAGAGTATAGCACAAGGAAACACAGGATTGGTAGTAGATGAACAGGGCGACCGACGGATGGGGGCGGCGGCCGTGGCGGCGCATCGCCGTTCCCGGCGATGGGACGGCGAACACGGGCCAAGAAGGGGCGCATGAGCACCAGTGAACCATTGGGGAGTGGTTTGTCTACCTGGTGGAGCGAGAGGCCGAGTGGAAGGGGCTGTCGATGGGAGGACCGAGCTCAAGCAGCTCCGGCGGGCGGCGGCTCGGGATGAGCAAGATTCCGGCCAAGGGGCGGTCGGGGTTGATGGGGCTCGAGCTGAGGAGCAAGAGGAGAGGGTGGAGGAGCTACCAGTGCAAGGAATTGGATCGAAACGAAGTGAGTGCTACGGATTTTGGCGAGGAATGCACGGCGGCGAGCTCGGGTTCTAGTGCCCGTGAAGAAGAACACAGGGCAAGCTAACTGGGGAAAGAGGAGGGAATGTGGTTTGGTTGTAGCATCGCTAGCTTACAGAAGAGAGGGAGACACTGGGGGAAAGAGTGGATCACGGCCGGCTCTGGATTGCGACGACAAGGCGGCGGCCGGCATGCAACCGAGGGCATCGTGGCGCCTGCGCAGGAGGACACCGGAGCAGGGGCTGCTGCGGTGGGCAAGGAGGGGACTGACGCGTGGAGAGGGGCAGCATGAGGTGGACGGCGGCGACTGCAAGACGGCGGCCAGGGGAGGCGCACTGTCGCCAGCGTCTGGGCAGGAGCAGAGGAGCAGAAGGGGTGCAGAGGAAGAAGAAAGGGGAAAAGAGATCCAGGGACTTGTTTGCAAATTGTAAAAGTTATAGGGACCCTGCAGAAAACTACTTTTTCCCACTAATCTAGGGGTTTTCTGAGAAAAGGTCCAACATGAAAATTGTAGAGTTTTTCAAGCTCTACACTTTTGCTTTAAAGCTCAGATTCAAAAACTCAAAGTTTGCCCTATTACAAAATGAATTTTGGATCAAGGTAGAATTAATTTTACCCCTGTCTTTACCAACCCAAGTTTTAATCAAATTTTCGACATGTCTACATTATTTTTAGAATGTCATGATGACAAATATTTTTCACAGATAGGTCCTTAAGTAAGCATAAAATTACTTTTACCCCTTACCTTTTTGCACAAAAGACCCTGTAACCTGTATTTTTACACATAGGCCCTTGCCTTTACTTAAGAGCTTATTTAGCCATATCCATGCACACACTTTAAACACAAAAGACTTATAACACATGGAAAATTTTTAGATACACCCTTAACACTTATGTCTATTACATCCAGGGTTAAATTTTTATGAAACTTATTACCTGGATGTCACAGCCTTCCCCCCTAAAAAGAATCTCGTCCCGAGATTCGGAAGCAGAAGATAATAGAATGATCAGATTTGGGGATTAGTTGAAAGGAAGGTCGGGAAATTCTGTTGAAGATAAGATTCCGTTTCCCACGTTGCTTCCTCTTCAGTGTGATGATTCCATAGGATCTTATACATTTTAATTGTCTTCCTTCTAGTGACTCTTTCTTTGGTATCCAAGATTCTGAGAGGTTGTTCAACATAGGATAGATCGGGTTCGATTTCGGTGGCTGGGATTTCAAGGATCTCCGAGGGTACCTTGATACACTTTTTAAGCTGAGAGACATGGAAGATATCGTGAATAGCACTCATTTGAGGTGGAAGGAGAATTTTGTAAGCCACTGGGCCACAAATTTCAAGAATTTTGAAAGGTCCGATATAACGGGGTGCTAGTTTTCCCTTTATTCCAAAACGCTGAACGCCCTTGGTGGGGGATACTCGGAGATATACAAAATCTCCTATTTGGAACTGTAAGGGTTTCCTTCTCCGATCTGCATAACTCTTTTGTCTGGATTGAGCTGTTTTAAGATTAGCTTGAATAATTCTGACCCTATCCTCGACTTCCATAACTAAATCTGGTCCAAAAATCTTGCGCTCACCGGTCTCAGACCAACTCAAAGGGGTTCGACATCTGCGACCGTATAAAGCTTCAAAAGGTGACATTTGAAGACTGGTCTGGTAACTGTTGTTATAAGAGAATTCGGCCAAGGCAAGATATTTGTCCCAACTTGTTCCATAATGAATGATGCAAGCTCGGAGCATATCTTCAAGAATTTGATTAACTCGTTCAGTTTGTCCATCCGTTTGAGGATGATATGCAGAGCTTCGAATCAGTTTGGTGCCGAGAGCGGATTGTAATTGCTCCCAGAAGCGTGCAACAAATGGTGCTCCTCGATCAGAGATGATGGTCTTAGGAATACCGTGCAACCGAACAATTTGATCAAGATAGATTTCAGCGTACTTCTTGGCGGAGTACGTAGTATGTACGGGAATAAAGTGAGCCACTTTTGTGAGTCTATCGATTATTACCCATATAGAGTCATGCTTTTGGGAAGTGTTAGGAAGACCAACAATAAAATCCATACTAATGTCTTCCCATTTCCATGATGGAATGGGTAATGGTTGGAGTACACCAGAGGCTTTAAGGTGACTAGCCTTGACCCTCTGACATGTATCACACTCAGATACATATTTAGCAATTTCTCTTTTCATCCTAGTCCACCAAAAATGTTGTCGTAAGTCTTGATACATTTTGGTGCTACCGGGATGAATAGAGAATTTGGACAAATGAGCTTCATCAAGAATTTGCCTGCGAAGCTGATGATCTTTTGGTACAACAAGGCGTTTGTTGAACCATAAGACTCCCTGAGGGTCAAGATGGAAACACTTGTATTTAGCTTTTCCTTGGGATAGTTCTGATTTAATGATTTTGATACCCTTATTATGTAGTTGTGACATGATAATTTTATCCCGAAGGGTATTCTCCAAGGCTAAAAGATTTAGGCTGCCTTGAGGAACGATCTCTAGATTGAGTTTCTTCATCTGATTGCAGAGAGTATCATTAATAGCAGTTATGGATGTACAGTGGCAATGTGTTTTGCGGCTGAGTGCATCCGCAACCACATTAGCTTTTCCAGGGTGGTAGTATACCTCAAGGTCATAGTCTTTGATCAACTCTAGCCATCGCCTTTGCCTCATGTTCAAATCTGCTTGGGTAAAGATGTATTTGAGGCTCTTATGATCAGTGTAAATGTTGCACTTAGCACCCATGAGATGGTGCCTCCAAATCTTAAGAGCACGGACAACGGCTGCTAATTCCAGATCATGAGTTGGATAATTTTGCTCATGATTCCGGAGTGCTCTGGATGCATAAGCAATGACTCGGTTGTTTTGCATTAGAACACAACCGAGACCAGTCCCAGAAGCATCACAGTAAATGTCAAAAGGTTGGGTATTATCCGGCTGAGCTAATACCGGAGCAGTGGTTAAAAGTTTCCTTAAGGTATGGAATGCCTCATCACACTTATCATCCCACTGATATTTAACTCCTTTCTTAAGAAGCTCAGTTATAGGCTTGGCTATCTTAGAGAAATCTGGAATAAATCGGCGATAATACCCTGCCAACCCAAGGAAGCTACGGATTTGATGGACTGAAGTTGGGGGCTTCCAATTCATAACTTCTTGGACTTTTGTTGGATCAACCGATATACCTTCGCTAGAGATAGTGTGTCCCAGAAATTTCACACTATCTAGCCAAAATTCACATTTTGAGAATTTGGCGTAAAGGCGATGATTACGTAATCGTTGAAGAACGATATGTAGATGATTGGCATGGTCTTCATTATTTTTGGAATAGATTAAGATATCATCAATGAAGACTACGACAAATTTATCAAGTTCCGGCATGAAGACTGAATTCATGAGATACATAAAATATGCCGGGGCATTAGTAAGTCCAAAGGACATAACCAGATATTCATATAACCCATATCTGGTTGAGAAAGCTGTTTTCGGAATGTCACAAGGCTTAATTTTGATCTGATGATAGCCAGAGCGTAAGTCAATTTTTGAGAAGACCTTAGCTCCAGCTAATTGATCAAACAAAATATCAATGCGGGGAAGTGGGTACTTATTTTTGATGGTGACCGCATTGAGTGGACGATAGTCAACACATAGCCTTAGGCTATTATCTTTCTTTTTGACAAAAAGAGCAGGACAACCCCAAGGCGACGCACTTGGGCGTATGAAACCTTTATCAAGAAGATCTTGAAGTTGGATTTTAAGCTCGGCCAATTCGTTTGGGGGCATACGATATGGCCTTTTGGAGATAGGAGCGGTGCCTGGTTGGAGTTCAATAACGAACTCAATATCTCTGTCAGGTGGCATCCCCGGCAAATCATCAGGGAAGACATCAGGATATTCACAAACTACCGGAATATCTTTAACTTTGAGGTCTGTGATAGCATAGGTGCAAGGATAGAGATATTCCTGCCTGGGCAGATAGAGGGTAATGGTTCTATAATATGGTGAATTGATTTCAATAACTCGGGAGGAAATATCCAATAGCACTCTATGTTCAGTCATCCAGTTCGTCCCGAGTATAACGTCAATACCCTCTAGGTTTAACAAGATCAAATCAGTTTTAATCACTTGGCTGCCTAGTTGAATTGGTGCACTTCTAACCATTTGATTAGAGGTAATCTTACCTCCAGGAGTGGAAATCATATATGATCCTTGGGTGAAACAGGGATCAAATCTTATTCGGATACTACAGTTGTTACTAATAAAACTATGAGTTGCCCCTGAATCAAATAATGTAACAACTGGTTGATGATGGATATAGAACGTACCCGACATGACAGGGGCTCCGTCCGGAAGTTCCGCAAGGGTGGTGAAGTTGATTTGCCCTTGCCGAACTTGCATCAACGGCCTTTTACCCTTGTTCTGATTGCCTTGATTAGAACTTTGCCCTGGATTAGGCTTCTTAGGCCGTGGACAATCTCTGATGAAATGATCTGCACTCCCACAATTAAAACAGCGATAGTTGCTGCCTTTTGGTGGAGCTTGCCGCGCATTTGGCCTTGGACCAAATTGCTGTTGCTGTTGCGGAGGTGCAGAGGGTCTATAGCTTCCTAGTTGTTGAGGCGGCCTAAAAACCAATCGACCAACCGGGGCATTCCTCTGGGGTGCTCTTATTTGGGTGTTAGGAACGACCCGATATCTTGGTGGTTGAGCACTCGAGGATCCCGTAGGGGTCTTTCTTTTCTTTTCCGCACGGTGTGCCATGATACAATCCTCCTGGGTTAGAGCCATATTGACCAGCTCACTGAAACTATTGGGCCTGACAAGATTCAAGCGCTCTTTGAGCTTAGTATTAAGGCCACGACGGAAGCGGTCTTGCTTTTTGGCATCATTATCTGCATGATGACCAGCATATTGGCACAGATGATTGAACGTCTGTGCGTATTGCAAGACTGTATTGGAACCTTGAGTTAATGCCAAAAATTCATTTAACTTCTGCTCCAGTAATCCTTCAGGGATGTAGTGTGCCCTAAAGGCAGTTCGAAATTCTTCCCAGGAGATAACGTGTCCCGCGGGCTGCATGGTACAAAAATTATCCCACCATATGCGAGCAGCACCGCGCAGCTGCTGAGCAGCAAAAGAAGCTTTGCTTGAGTCCGCACAAGGTGTAGTCAAAAGAGCGAACTTGGACTCAATGATATGAAGCCAGGCATCAACGTCCAGAGGTTCTTCGGCTTTACTGAAGAACGGAGGTTGAGTGCTAAGGAAATCTTGGTAACTGGCCACTGGAGGAGGAAGGTCATCACGACCTCCACGAAACGGTTGACGCTGCTGGTTTTGTTGTGCTTGCACCAGCAGATTAAGAAGCTCCGTCTGCCGTGCCATCATCTCAGCTAGGTTGGGGGGTGGTGGAGGCGTCTGTTGAGAACCACTGGCCTGATCTGCCCGGAAACCTTCCGGGGTTCCACGTGTGGCTCCAACCATCTGAAACAAGAATTTAGATGATAAGATTTATTTACCCTGCTAAAGACTTACAAGGTAAATAGGACGAGATAACTGATTTTGATATAGCAAGAGCTGGAAAGCAGAAAGATACTTAAGAGGCTTAACTAACACTACCACAAGGATCCCGTTACTCGCACCAAGGATCAACATTCTACCACACATCCTTAAAAGAACCAAAACACACATTGCATTCATGTATTTGATGATGAGTTATGCATGCACGTTCTACTCGTCCTCACAAACCAAAAACAACTGCCGAATATCTTCGGACTTACGTGGTTAGTTTCGGTGGCATAGTACATACGTCTCTCCTTAATAACTAGTCGATAAGCCCTATCCGTCCTAATTTCGTAATCGTGGTTAGTGTACCTGCAGAAAAACCACAATACAAATATATATATTCAATGAACCTTTCATGCCAGCATGTCATGAAAGCGTCCCCAATCATTACTGTTCACTATAGAAACAGCATCTGTACAATTACCGCCGTACAGACAACGTTAGCATACGTCATCGAAACAACGTATTCACGGGGGGTACCGCAAAATGCGGGGGTATGAACAGCGATCGCCATACCCTGCGCCGAACCTTATACTCCCAATGTAGTCAACCTAAGTTGGTACATTGGCAGCATCTCAAGTAGGCCACTGCTTGAGAAACAGCGTTCGGTTCGCATCACCGACGGGAAGGCCAAGCTCCCTCAGTTGGCTGAGGATCCTTACCTTCTTACCTCACCATCGAAGATGTCGTTACAGAATGTAAAGTTGAGTTGTGCATGAATTTATGTTTTGACAGAAAGTAATGCTGGAAGTTAGCTTTATACACTTATATAGTACAGCCACCTCTATTATTCCCTTAAACATCACCCTAGGGCTTTACGTACTAAGTGCAACCTTAACGAATCCAACGTACCTTTTGCAAAATACCTTGTAGAACAAATTTTATACTAAAAGTGTTTTTTTTTTAAGGCACCTTACATCTCCAGTGTACACTTGTTAGCTCTGATACCAGCTGTGGCAGAACCAACCTGAATTATACCGGCTCAAGTACGTGAGTCCACTCCCGAGGGCTCCAACGTGCTTCAAACGGTATAATCCCTTGGCCTGTCGGGTAACGTCCCGATAAACCACCGATACACAGGATCATAACAAGGTACCCCGCACGAAGGCGAGTCCAGAGATACAAGGGCCATCACATTTTACATCACATGCAGTTATGTTCCATGAGTACTACAAATGTACAGGATCTTCCCTACCGGGAATTATTACAAAACGACATAAGTTTTAGAGTAAACAGTGATACCAAAGTACGATATGCTACACGACGTCAGTAAGGATGTCGTGCTCGCCCTTGCATGACATCACTCGGAGGGGTCCGGG
Source organism: Panicum hallii (assembly GCF_002211085.1). Taxonomy (NCBI): domain Eukaryota; kingdom Viridiplantae; phylum Streptophyta; class Magnoliopsida; order Poales; family Poaceae; genus Panicum; species Panicum hallii. The sequence continues at coordinate 16,575,442 of NC_038045.1, forward strand.
TTGGCCGGGGACGGGTCCCACTCCACGGACCAACCGTCAGGCAGAGGGTAAGGCCACGGTACAGGTAGGGCTTGATCAGCAGAAACATTACCTGAACAAAAGTTTTAAAGCAAGGCTGAGTATTCTACTACTCAGCAAGGCTTACCCGGAATTGGGTATACTTAGCCCATAACTAGACTTATGAAAGCTTATAATGGTTCTGGGTTTAGTTTCAGCTGAAAAGCAACAAAGAGTAGATCCTTAATTTCAAGTTTTAGCTTTCAGATTCTAGTTAATTATCCATTCTAGGTAAGCACCAATAACTAAGCAAGCATGGTATAATCTTTGGTCAAGCATCATCTTTGATAAACATAAGATTGCTCTTATTACTCAATGTGACAAAGGAATTAAGCAGTCTCAATCATCGTGAGAAGCGGACGATTCGAATCGAATTTAACCTTGCAAGGTAAACCTAACACACACGCTTGGAACACCACAGGGTTGTTCCGAAGCTACCGTTTGCCTTTCATTCCGACTCATGGATCAGAGCCACCACAAGCGACTGCAGGTCATACGCACTTCCAAAGTGCAGGACGTACGTCTGTAGCGCGACTACAAAACCCGTACTCCTGGTTGCCCAGCAACACGTATGCCTACACGTCGATCATAAGTAACCAAAAGAAACAAGACGAGTGGTGGGAGGTATGTCCATTACTCGGGCCAATTGGCTACTAGGCTTACCGCTTACCATATTTCGCGGCATGTGGTTAGTACTTTCAAACGCTTAATCCCGATCACCACACGCTGCGACCTTATCAGAATTTTAATAACACAGACGGGGTATCATCTCAACCATGATACCGCACAAAACTCCCGTCCGTCATCCTTATAGTGATAACAGAAATGTAAGCATTACAACTCCTATGTCGCGCGAGTGACAGGAAATCACCCGACTTCTACCGGCCCTATTAGCAGAGCAGCTAGCCGGACTCAATACTAGTATTCATCACAGTGGATCCTAGGAGAATGCAACTAGGGTTTCAAGCAAATCCTGAAAACTTAATGCATAGAATATGTAAATAGATATAAAGTGTAGTGTAAATAAAATAATGGGTTATGTCCGGGGCTTGCCTTCTTGAGCAGGGTTGAGGGTAGAAGGATTGAGGTTTTCCGAACTTTGGTTCGGACCTTCAGTTAGATTCTCGACGGTGTCTCCGGGATTTCCAGGAATTTCCTCGGCTTGATCCGCGATTAGCTCGTAGTCACCGTCAGCGAGGGTAATCGGTTCTATATGATATGCAAAGTAAATATCATTAAGAAATGCGCATTCTTTTATTTGAGTCACATCAAAGATTATGCTTTCAAAGATTAACACTCCGAGAAAGGCCAAAACAAAGAAAATTTTAGCCTAAATTTATAGTTGATGCTTAATTTAACCACATCATTGAATTAATTCAAGATAAGCATCAAAGCATACATTAAAATTAAATTTAAATTTGAATTTAAACTTCTAAGTAAAGAAGATTATAAAATTTGGAACACTTAAAAAGAAATAGATTACCTCTTAATTTATAACTAAAGGATCTAATTAGTTAAAGTTTGAAAAGATATGTTTAGCTAATATTAATTTAAGATAATTTAAAAGGATTTAAATTGTAGTATAAACTTGGTTTTGAATGTTTTGCATCATTTTAGACATCATGTATGAAAATTACATATCATAATTGCAAACAATCAACACAACATGTAAGAATTAAAAACATTACACTTCCTTGTTTCAAATTTAAATTAGATTCAAAAATATTTGGTTTCATATCAAATCCTTTTAACCAAAGTTATAGAGTTCATAATCTAGTTTCCAACAAAACAAGTTTTGCTAATTTTGGAATTTCCTACGATTTGTTATGTATTTTACAAGGCAGCATATGCACCTCACATGAAATAATAGACATCTAAGGAGGGGGGGGTCTCGGTAATTTTGCACTGGAACCCCTGGGACCACAGAACTAATTGCATCCGGGTCCTTGCCCGACCTCGCGACGGCCGGCGCGTCGGGTACGGCGGCGTTCCCGCCGGCGGCGAGGACTCCGGCCAAGGGGGAGGGGTCTATCACCATCTACACGACCTCGGAAGAGTATAGCACAAGGAAACACAGGATTGGTAGTAGATGAACAGGGCGACCGACGGATGGGGGCGGCGGCCGTGGCGGCGCATCGCCGTTCCCGGCGATGGGACGGCGAACACGGGCCAAGAAGGGGCGCATGAGCACCAGTGAACCATTGGGGAGTGGTTTGTCTACCTGGTGGAGCGAGAGGCCGAGTGGAAGGGGCTGTCGACGGGAGGACCGAGCTCAAGCAGCTCCGGCGGGCGGCGGCTCGGGATGAGCAAGATTCCGGCCAAGGGGCGGTCGGGGTTGATGGGGCTCGAGCTGAGGAGCAAGAGGAGAGGGTGGAGGAGCTACCAGTGCAAGGAATTGGATCGGAACGAAGTGAGTGCTACGGATTTTGGCGAGGAATGCACGGCGGCGAGCTCGGGTTCTAGTGCCCGTGAAGAAGAACACAGGGCAAGCTAACTGGGGAAAGAGGAGGGAATGTGGTTTGGTTGTAGCATCGCTAGCTTACAAAAGAGAGGGAGACACTGGGGGAAAGAGTGGATCACGGCCGGCTCTGGATTGCGACGACGAGGCGGCGGCCGGCATGCAACCGAGGGCATCGTGGCGCCTGCGCAGGAGGACACCGGAGCAGGGGCTGCTGCGGTGGGCAAGGAGGGGACTGACGCGTGGAGAGGGGCAGCATGAGGTGGACGGCGGCGACTGCAAGACGGCGGCCAGGGGAGGCGCACTGTCGCCAGCGTCTGGGCAGGAGCAGAGGAGCAGAAGGGGTGCAGAGGAAGAAGAAAGGGGAAAAGAGATCCAGGGACTTGTTTGCAAATTGTAAAAGTTACAGGGACCCTGCAGAAAACTACTTTTTCCCACTAATCTAGGGGTTTTCTGAGAAAAGGTCCAACATGAAAATTGTAGAGTTTTTCAAGCTCTACACTTTTGCTTTAAAGCTCAGATTCAAAAACTCAAAGTTTGCCCTATTACAAAATGAATTTTGGATCAAGGTAGAATTAATTTTACCCCTGTCTTTACCAACCCAAGTTTTAATCAAATTTTCGACATGTCTACATTATTTTTAGAATGTCATGATGACAAATATTTTTCACAGATAGGTCCTTAAGTAAGCATAAAATTACTTTTACCCCTTACCTTTTTGCACAAAAGACCCTGTAACCTGTATTTTTACACATAGGCCCTTGCCTTTACTTAAGAGCTTATTTAGCCATATCCATGCACACACTTTAAACACAAAAGACTTATAACACATGGAAAATTTTTAGATACACCCTTAACACTTATGTCTATTACATCCAGGGTTAAATTTTTATGAAACTTATTACCTGGATGTCACACTCACAGTCACGAGCGGCCCAGATCCTCCGTCTGATTAGTGGGGTTATCAACCTTTGACGAGGGAGATTCCCCGGGTGGTTTTGGTTTGGATGGTTCTCAGTAGTTCTTAATTAATATTGGTTAATTCTTATGCAATTTGGGTTATGGTAATTCATCCACTTGTAGTAATTAGCTTTAATAAAATTTGCCAAGATTAAAAGCTAATGCAGTTGAGTCAGCTAACCTTAGAGCCTCATACTCGTGTTATACTTGTTGGGTACTAGTTTGTACTCACACTTGCCTCTCTACTCTTCTGTTCTATTTCGGATATCTTCGACTGCTGCTCAGTGCCTGGCAACGTGGAGGACTACGTCAGCGGCTTCGACGACTTCTAGGCGTTTGTCTCCTAGTCGACGTCCCTGTGGCGCCCAGCTCTTCATGTATTCATTTTACGCTTCTGCATTCCTTGAACTGATTCTTGATTCAGTTGTAATAAAGATATTCATTTATTAATTTATACGCTTTTATTCGTGACATGTGTTGTGATATCTTGATAATCTGTTGTATATATGCGTGACTTGATCCTGGCGCATATATGATTGCTCGATTTATGTTCTTATAAATCGGGTGTGACAGATTGGTATCAGAGCCGTGTCGACTGTAGGACGAAGCCTAGATAGAACTGGTCGAGTTTAGGACTTCTTTTCGCTTGCCTTGCTTCCGCAAATCTTCAACCATCATTTTTCTGCTTCTATTCCTTGAGTCTTAAGCCCTTGATTTGCTATCTCTCCTGTCCTTTCTGAGAAATAGCTTGAGTTTTTCGTAGACGTTGGCCTGAATTCGTTTAACCCTATAAGTTTAGGCTATCCTGATAAAGGGCGCTAGAACGAGTGTGTTGGTCGAGTAGTGTGATAAACTCGACTAAGTTGTGAATATTGACTGTTTGTTATTGTGCAAATGTTTGATTTGGATTTTTGGTTGATTGCATAGATTAGAAGTAAATCTCTTGATGCAAATCGATCTTAACGCAAACTTGAATTGAGTAATAAAATTGAGTTAGATCGTGGGGGTAAAACCGTACATTCCTTTCTCCCTATTTTATCCTGTCAGAGTTTTCCTTCCCGAAGTTATACCCTATCATTTCTTATGAAATTTCATTTGTTGCAATCAGATGGTGAACACCAGGCGCACCGGTTCCGGTTCTGACCAGCAGGAGCAGAACAACCAGGGTACTGGTCAGCCGTTACCGATGCCTCCACCACTGACCCCGGAGCAGTTCTTCCAGCTCCAGATGCAGATGATTTCGACCCTGAACAATACTGTTCAGGCTCTGCAGCAGATCCACGCTCAGCCACCGCCTCCTCCGCCACCTCAGCCCCGTGATAGGCGTGCGGACTTTCTGAGAGGTCACCCTTCGACCTTCTCTCACGCCACGGACCCACTCCAGGCGGACGACTGGCTTCGTTCGGTGGAGCGCCAGTTAGTTGTTGCGCAATGCGACGACCGAGAGCGGGTTTTGTACGCAGCAGGGCAGCTGCGAGGCTCCGCTCTTGACTGGTGGGAGTCCTACCCAGCTCAGGACCGCGACTCTCTCACCTAGGTCCAGTTTCGTGAGCGCTTCAGGAACCATCACATTCCTGAGGGCATTATGAAGATGAAGCAGAAGGAGTTCCGTGCCCTTAAGTAGGGATCGATGACGGTGACGGAGTATCGTGACCGTTTTCTTCAACTTGCCCGTTATGCCCCTGCTGACGTCGCTCGTGATAGCGATAAGCAGGAGTATTTCAAGGAGGGACTGGATGATCACATCCAGTATGCGCTGCTGAACCATCGCTTCAACAACTTCAACCAGCTGGTTGATGCTGCCCTCAACACCGAGCGTAAGCGCCGGGAGATTGAGGATAAGAAGAGGAAGATGGCTCCATCCTCTTCAGGCAGCAACACTCGTCCCCGCTACCAGCATCCGCAGCAGCAGCAGCAGCAGAGGCTGCCTCAGCAGTACCAGCAGCGGCAGCAGTTTCCGCCTCGTCCTCAGCAGCAGCAGCAGGCAGGACAGGGTCAGAGGCTTCCAGCGCCTCCGGCTCCACCAGCTCAGAGGCAGGGGGTGCCCACTCCTCCTCCTGGGCAGCAGGCCGCTGCATTTCCGCGAGTGTGCTTTCACTGCGGCGAGCCAGGGCACTACGCCAACGTCTGCCCTCGGAAGGCACAGGCAGGACAGCAGGGCCATGCAGCTCAGCCCAAGGCCCCAGCTCAGGGCAGGGTGAACCACGTGACGGCCGAGTCAGCAGCCGAGGCTCCTAACGTGGTCATTGGTACGTTCATGGTTAATGCCCATCCTGCCACAGTGCTTTTTGATACTGGTGCTACGCATTCTTTCATCACCCAGTCTTTTGTTGAGCATCATGGTATTCCTACTAGCACATTAAAGAGGTGCATGTTAGTATCTTCACCGGGAGGGCAGTTGAGGTCTCATGTCTTCTGCCCCAGAGTCAGTGTGGCCATAAGGGGGGTAGATTTCAGTGCGAATCTGATGGTGCTTGACTCCAAGGGCATTGATGTGATCCTTGGGATGGAGACTCTTGCTAAGTGGGGAGTCCGGATAGATTGTGCTCAGAGGACGGTTCTTCTGTCAGCACCGGATGGTCAGGAAGTCACTGTTGGAGCTACGGAGCCTTCTGGAATTCTTCATCAGATGGAGGCTAGACCCACGGATGGTATTCGCGTGGTGTCTGAATTCCCGGATGTCTTTCCGGACGATTTGCCAGGTATGCCGCCTGATCGCGACATTGAGTTTTCTATTGATCTCTTGCCTGGCACAGCTCCTATTGCTAAGAGGCCCTATCGTATGGCTCCTGTCGAGCATGAGGAGGTTAAGAAGACTGTCGACGAGTTGCTAGCTAAGGGTTATATCCGTCGCAGTTTCTCTCCTTGGGCTTTTCCTGTATTGCTTGTGGAGAAGAAGGATGGCGCGAAGAGGATGTGCGTCGATTATCGGGATCTGAATGCAGTCACTATCAAGAACAAGCATCCATTGCCCCGTATTGAGGATCTCTTTGATCAGCTTCAGGGTGCATGTGTATTCTCGAAGATTGATCTGCGTTCGGGTTATCATCAGCTGAGGATTCGTTCGGAGGATATTCAGAAGACGGCATTCACCTGCAAGTATGGGTTATACGAGTATACGGTCATGTCCTTCGGCTTGACTAATGCTCCGGCTTTCTTCATGCATCTGATGAACAAGGTTTTCATGGATTATCTGGACACCTTTGTGGTGATATTCATTGATGATATCCTGATATATTCCAAGTCAGAAGCAGAGCATGAGAAACATCTGAGGCTTGTGTTGTAGAGGCTCAGAGAGCACAAGCTGTATGCCAAGCTCAGCAAGTGCGAGTTCTGGATTGACGAGGTTCCGTTCCTCGATCATGTTATCTCCAAGGGAGGTATTGCTGTGGACCCCGGGAAGGTGAAGGATGTGCTGGACTGGGTTGTACCGCAGACGGTGAAGGAAGTCCGCTCTTTTCTGGGCTTAGCAGGTTATTATCGGAGGTTCATTGAGAATTTCTCCAAGATTGCGAAGCCTTTGACTTCCTTGCTAGAGAAGGATGTGGATTTCTCTTGGACTGATGAGCGTCAGAGTGCCTTCGAGGAGCTGAAGAAGAGGTTGACTACGGCGCCAGTCCTTACTCTGCCAGACCAGAGCAAGAGGTTCACAGTGTATTGTGATGCTTCGAGGGATGGTCTTGGTTGCGTCCTGATGCAGGAAGGCAGAGTGATAGCTTATGCCTCGCGGCAGTTGCGCCGGCACGAGCTAAATTATCCCACTCATGATCTGGAGTTAGCCGCGGTTGTGCATGCTCTGAAGATATGGAGGCATTACTTGTTTGGGCAGAGGTGTGATATTTACACCGATCACAAGAGCCTCAAGTATATTTTCACTCAGAGTGAGCTGAACATGCGGCAGAGAAGATGGCTAGAGTTGGTCAAGGATTATGACCTGGAGATTCACTATCATCCGGGCAAGGCTAATGTTGTAGCAGACGCTCTGAGCAGGAAGAGCTATGTTAACATGGCCATGGCTTTCCAGATGCCTCAGGAGTTATGTGAGGAGTTTGAGCAGTTGAGCCTGGGTTTCTTGCATCATACCTCGGGTACATCGTTCGAGGCGGAACCCACTCTAGAGGCAGAGATCAGGCAGCATCAGAAGGAAGATAAGAAGTTGCAGGAGATTCGTGAGTTGCTCAAGATTGGCAAGGCTCCTCATTTCAGAGAGGATGATCAGGGTACCTTGTGGTACAAGGGTCGTATATGTGTGCCGGATGTAGCAGATCTCAGGAAGTTAATTCTGAGTGAGGCTCATGATACAGCATATTCTATCCATCCAGGCAGCACGAAGATGTATTACGATCTGAAGGAACGATTCTGGTGGTATGGAATGAAGCGTTCCGTTGCGGAGTACGTGGCTATCTGTGACACTTGTCAGCGTGTCAAGGTAGAGCATCAGAGGCCAGCAGGTTTATTGCAGCCGCTGAAGATTCCAGAGTGGAAATGGGAGGAAATCACTATGGACTTCATTGTTGGCTTGCCTCGTACTCAGAAAGGGTACAACTCCATATGGGTAGTAGTGGATCGGTTGACGAAGGTCGCTCACTTCATTCCGGTGAACACTACTTACTCCCGTGCTAGACTCGCAGAGTTGTACATCTCCAGGATTGTATGTTTGCATGGTGTTCCGAAGAAGATCATATCTGATCGAGGATCTCAGTTCACTTCACGGTTCTGGGAGCAGTTGCATGATTCGTTGGATACGAAGCTACGCTTCAGTACCGCTTATCATCCTCAGACAGATGGGCAGACAGAAAGAACCAACCAAGTGTTGGAGGATATGCTTCGAGCTTGTGCTATTCAGTATGGTACCAGCTGGGATAAATGCCTGCCGTATGCAGAGTTTTTGTATAACAACAGCTATCAGGCCAGTCTGAAGAAGTCTCCTTTCGAGGCCCTGTATGGTCGGAAGTGCAGAACTCCGCTGTATTGGGATCAGATTGGCGAGAGGCAGGTATTTGGTCCGGATGTTGTTGAGGAGGCCGAACAACTGGTACAGCAGGTGCGAGAGAATCTGAGGGTCGCTCAGACTCGTCAGAAGAGCTACGCGGATGTTCGTCTTCGGGAATTGACCTTCGCAGTGGGTGATCATGTGTATTTGAAGGTCTCGCCGATGAGAGGGATCCGCAGGTTTAATGTACGAGGGAAGCTAGCACCTCGGTACATTGGTCCATTCAAGGTGTTGGAACGGAAGGGTGAGGTGGCATATCGTTTGGAGTTGCCACTCAATCTCTCGGGGGTGCACGATGTGTTCCACGTGTCTCAGCTGAAGAAGTGCTTGAGGGTGCCAGAAGAGCAAGCACTGATAGAAGGGTTGGATGTGCAGGAGGATCTGACCTACACCGAGCATCCAGTGAAGATTCTGGAGACATCTGAGAGAGTTACCAGAAACAAGAGGATCAAGATGTGCCGTGTTCAGTGGAGTCACCACACAGAGGATGAGGCTACTTGGGAGCGAGAAGACGAGCTGAGGAAGACATATCCCGATCTCTTTGCTAGCTAGACTATCCGAATCTCGGGACGAGATTCCTGTAAGGGGGGTAGGTTTGTAACACCCTAATGTAATTTTCCCAAATTTTAAGGAATTTATTTTGGCTCAAATAAAATTTTCAAGGTTTTTCTAATTTATCCTGCATTTAAAAGAAATTTATAACACGGGAAATAAAATTTATTATAAGGTCAACATGTTTGTGCATTCATGCTGGTGCATAAGTTTTATTTGGTTGAGTGCATACAAGTTGAATTCAAATTCGAACTGAATTCCAATAGATTTGAGTGGAAACAGGAAAGTGAGTCAGTCATTCTCTCTTTTCTCAGTCACTCCCGTAGTCTCTCTTTTCTCAGTCATTCCTTATATTCTCAGTCATTCCTTCCTTTCTCTCAGTCATTCCTTCTGTTCTCAGTCATTCCTTATATTCTCAGTCTTTCCTTCTTTTCTCAGTCATTCTCGTTCTTTCCTCAGTTATTCCTTCTTTCTCGGTCATTCCCCCAGCTCGACCCCACCTGTCGGCCCCTTCTTCCTCCTTCTTCTCCGGCGCTCAACTTCCCCCCGAGATCTCCGGCGAGCTCCCTCGCCTCGGGCCCGCACGTCAGTGGGACCGCCGCCGCCCTACAAAGAGCAGCCCCCAACCCATCCGAACCCTAACCCTAGCCCCTACGTCGCCCCGAGGACCCCCAGCGCCGCCGCCGGTGAGGCGCTCCGTCCTCGCAATTCCTCACCGTCGGTGATCCCCGGACCTCCCTAATCCCTCTGGCACCTTCGCAGGACCTTCGCGTGTCGAACCGAGGAAACCCGACGCTCGGAGAGCGCCCACAGCCGCCTTCCCCACGAGCGCCGCATGTCTCCGTCCGTGCTCCGCCGCCGTCGTCACCAGCACCTTTGCACCGCCCCTAGTCGATCTGAAACCCCTCGGTGAGCTTCCCCTTCGCGCCCTGGTTCTTTTGCACTAGGAGTCGTGATCCTTAGCTAGCCGCAGAGCCTAGACCGCGCGCACGCCAGCGTGGTTTGTCGTGCCGAGCCGCTCTCGTCATCGTTCCACCCTAACCGAGCTCGAATCCACCTCCTCAAGTGCCCAGCTAGGTTCCCCGCGTTGTGCTCTACCTCTTGGGTTTGATCTCATCGTGAAATGTCCCCGGGAACGCGTGATTGCGTGTCTCCGGCGAGCTCTCGAGCCGCGCCGCCGCGGGCTTAATCGCTAGCGTCTCCTACCGCCGCCTGTGCTCCCCGACCCAACCCGAGCCGTCCGATCCGAAGTCAGCGGTCGGGATTAGATCCCGCGTACCTCTTCCATCCCAGCCCTCCGATCAGGATCTAGTGGACCGGACCCCCCTCGGACAGATCGGACCGTCCGTAAACGGCAGTTAGATCGGACCAGTCCGAACCGCACTGTCCAGATCGGACCAGTCCGAACTCCGCTGTTCAGATCGGACCGTCCGAACCGGAGTGCGTCTGAACCGTTCGATTTAGATCCAACCGCCCAGATTAGAAGCCGCGTACCCCTTCAGCTGTGGCAGTTTTGTTAAAGAGCCCCTGAACTTCCTTGGAATCAACCCGCAGTCCACTACAGTTCAATAGTAATTGCAGTTTAGCCCTATTTCTTGCACCGAAGCCCTTGATCTTTATGGAATTTGAACCCGCAGTCCAAGCCCCGTATTTTCGCATGTTAGCCCCTGCATTTAGCCTTTAATTACGTTTAGGTCCCTGGTTTTTCGTCCAGAACCCCCCTGTAGTCCAGTTTTTCTTGCAGATAGGCCCCTGGATCTTGTTTTAAGCGTAGTTTTCACGTTTTAGCTCCGTTTTAGGCGTTCTTTATATCCACGCGATCGTTCTAACGCGTAGAATAGTTTTAGGCTAGTTTTATGTGCTGTTCCATTGTATTGGTGTACTGTTTTCTTATATTTTGCTATTATTTGCATGTGTGTGCATGTGTGGCCCATGTATTGCTGTTGCGATCGTGAATAGACGTCGAGCCACCGGAGCAGTACCAGGAGCAGCCATCTTCCGAGCAGTTCGAGCAGCAGCCGGGAGAGTACGAGGAAGGCAAGTATAACATGAACCTCCTATCACTTTTAAATACAATTTCATACTGCATTTTAATACTGTATGCCTATAAGGACTTTCCTAGCCACTTATTTACCCTTTAAATATATCCTTTGGGTTGCATTTTGGTTAGTTGTGCTAGGTTGCTGCGCTATAACAAATCTTGGTCCTTTTTAATTAATTTGATTAATGGTCTTACGCAACTTAATTCTGGAGCCGACCCTCTGTGCTGTGTGCTTGAGTGGTTTGTGCGTCCTTAAAAATATGTTTTTGTAGAAACATGGTTTAGGGGGCCAGCACGGTGCTTAGTGCTTGGTTGGCCACTCTCCATAAGGACCGGTTCATAGAGCGACAACGTGGGACAACCGCGCAACCACAAGACTGGAATGGGACGGTCTTGACTTACTAATTAGGTCATTTTGGTTCGGGAGTAACTTACCTGCGTGGGCAAGAGGGGTGGTAAGCTTCAATGGTCCCTGCTCCTCCGGCTTGGTCTGTGCTGTGTGTCTTGTACCCCCGGAGGTGGGCCCCATCATCGCTGATCCAGAATCCTTAGCGGTTACACCTTACCAACGTGATCCTTTGTAACGGTCTCGTAGTGTGCTTGCTAGCCATCTCACCTAAGGAAGTGTGATGAACCACTAGCGTAGCTCACGACTTGTGGGTAAAGTTGTGCAACCTCTCGAGAGTGTAAAACTGATATATCAGCTGTGCTCACAGTCACGAGCGGCCCAGATCCTCCGTCTGATTAGTGGGGTTATCAACCTTTGACGAGGGAGATTCCCCGGGTGGTTTTGGTTTGGTTGGTTCTCAGTAGTTCTTAATTAATATTGGTTAATTCTTATGCAATTTGGGTTATGGTAATTCATCCACTTGTAGTAATTAGCTTTAATAAAATTTGCCAAGATTAAAAGCTAATGCAGTTGAGTCAGCTAACCTTAGAGCCTCATACTCGTGTTATACTTGTTGGGTACTAGTTTGTACTCACACTTGCCTCTCTACTCTTCTGTTCTATTTCGGATATCTTCGACTGCTGCTCAGTGCCTGGCAACGTGGAGGACTACGTCAGCGGCTTCGACGACTTCTAGGCGTTTGTCTCCCAGTCGACGTCGCTGTGGTGCCCAGCTCTTCATGTATTCATTTTACGCTTCCGCATTCCTTGAACTGATTCTTGATTCAGTTGTAATAAAGATATTCATTTATTAATTTATACGCTTTTATTCGTTACATGTGTTGTGATATCTTGATAATCTGTTGTATATATGCGTGACTTGATCCTGGCGCATATATGATTGCTCGATTTATGTTCTTATAAATCGGGTGTGACACCAGGTTATAATCCTTGACCAACTCTAGCCATCTTCTCTGCCGCATGTTCAGCTCATTCTGGGTGAAAATATACTTGAGGCTCTTGTGATCAGTGTAAATATCACACCTCTGCCCAAACAAGTAATGCCTCCATATCTTCAGAGCATGCACAACTGCGGCTAACTCCAGATCATGAGTGGGATAATTCAGCTCGTGCCGGCGCAACTGCCGCGAGGCATAAGCTATCACTCTGCCTTCCTGCCTCAGGACGCAACCAAGACCATCCCTCGAAGCATCACAATACACTGTGAACCTCTTACTCTGGTCTGGCAGAGTAAGGACTGGCGCCGTAGTCAACCTTTTCTTCAGCTCCTCGAAGGCACTCTGACGCTCATCAGTCCAAGAGAAATCCACACCCTTCTCTAGCAAGGAAGTCAAAGGCTTCGCAATCTTGGAGAAATTCTCAATGAACCTCCGATAATATCCAGCTAAGCCCAGAAAAGAGCGGACTTCCTTCACCGTCTGCGGTATAACCCAGTCAAGCACATCCTTCACCTTCCCGGGGTCCACAGCAATACCTCCCTTGGAGATAACATGACCGAGGAATGGAACCTCGTCAATCCAGAACTCGCACTTGCTGAGCTTGGCATATAGCTTGTGCTCTCTGAGCCTCTGCAACACAAGCCTCAGATGCTTTTCATGCTCTGCTTCTGACTTGGAATATATCAGGATATCATCAGTGAATATCACCACAAAGGTGTCCAGATAATCCATGAAAACCTTGTTCATCAAACGCATGAAGAAAGCCGGAGCATTGGTCAAGCCAAAGGACATGACCGTATACTCGTATAGCCCATACTTGCAAGTGAATGCCGTCTTCGGGATATCCTCGGAACGAATCCTTAGCTGATGATAACCCGAATGCAGATCAATCTTCGAGAACACACAAGCGCCCTGAAGCTGATCAAAGAGATCCTCAATGCGGGGCAATGGATGCTTGTTCTTGATGGTGACTGCATTCAGATCCCGATAATCGACGCACATCCTCTTCGCACCATCCTTCTTCTCTACGAGCAAGACAGGAAAAGCCCAAGGAGAGAAGCTACGACGGATATAACCCTTAGCTAGCACCTTGTCGACAGTCTTCTTAACTTCCTCATGTGTAACACCCTAAGGTAAAATATCGAGATTTATAATGAATTTATTTGGGCCTAAATAAAATTTCCAAGGTTTCCTCTAATTTATCTCGCATTTAAAGTAATTTTATAACGCAAGTAATTAAAATTTATCCTAGGATCAAATTGTTTGTGCATTCATGCCGCAGCATTGTTTTACTTGTGTTGAGTTATAGGGTTGAATTCAAATGGTAATTTGAATTCAATTAGATTTGCTTGAATGTTTGAGTATAGAAAAGAAAAGGAAAAGAAGAAGGAGGGAAAGCAACCCAAACCCCATTGGCCCGGCCCAGTTTTCTCTCTCCCTTCTTCTTTCTTCCCCCGGACCCCCTCTCCTCTCTTTCTCCCCCGCATGGGCCACGCGCCGGCCCACTTCCCCTGCCCCTCAGCCCGAGCGCCCTCTCCCTCTCCCCTCTCTCTCTGACCGCTGGCCCCGGGCTGTCAGCGCTTTCTTCTCCCTCTCCTCGTTCCTCCCCGGTGCGCAACTTCCCCCGATAACCCTGGCGAGCTCCTTCTCCTGGGCCCGCACGCAAAGGGTGCTCCGCCTCCCTACAAGTAGGATCCCCAACCCCCTCTACCTCCTACCCTCGCCGCTACAGCCGCCACCGAAGCCCTAGCGCCGCCGCCCGCTTGCTCCGCCGCCGCCGCCCCCTGCTCCGCCGCGGATCCACCGCTCCGGTGACTTCCAGCTCCAGCCAAGAGCTGCAGTAGCTCCACCTCGTCATCAGGGAGCTGTCCAGGGCTTCTGCATCAACCCCCGAGCCCTACCCATGCCGGAATTGGAGCCAAAGCCGACGCCGGTGAGATGCTCCGCACCCACGATTCTTGGTCGTCGGTGATCCTCGGACTCCTCTAATCCCCTGGCGCCTTCACAGGACCCCCACACGTCGATCCACGGTGACCCGGAGCCCGGAGAGTCCCGGCAACATTCCTCCCCGCGAGCACCCGATCCTCTCCGCCGCCGGTCGTCGTCGTCTTTCCCTTTCCACCGCAGCTCCGGCTTCCATCAGCCCTCGGTGAGCTTCACCTCCTCCCCCTGGTCCTTTAGCGCCGGATGTCGCAGGCTTTAGCTACCCGTAGCGCCCAGAACGCCGCTCGCCGGCGCTGCCCGTCATCCCGAGCCTCCCTCGCCGTTGTTCTGCTTTGGCCGTGCCTAAACCCGCCACCACGACTGCCCAGATGGATTGCACGTGCCGCCAGCATCCTCCAGGGCTTGACCTCGTCCCGGATGGAGGCCGGACGGCCAAGATCGGCCATCGCCGGCGTAGCGCCGCCGCGGAGACAGAGCTCCGGTGGCCACGCCGCCACTTCAAGCGCCGTTGACCCGAGCCATGACCCGAGCCGTGATCCGAGCTGCCCGATCCGAACCAAACGGTCTGGATTAGACCCAGACCGGTACCCAACCCGAACCGCTTGATCTCAAACTAACGATCTGGATTAGATCTAGATCGGCATCAGGTCCGGACCGTCCGATTTAGATCGGGTGGCCATAGTGAGCGCGTACCCCTTCGTTTAGTAAGTCTAAACTCAGCCGCACGATCAAGATCCGAGGGCCCAGAAAAGAGAGTACCACTTCAGCCTGGCATTCTTGCTAAAGAGCCCCTGTCTTTCAGAGAAATAAACCCGCAGTCCTAGTTAGTGGAGAAATAATTCTAGAAAGACCCAGAATCTTGCACGGACCCCCTGAGCTTTCCGGTTTTCGAACCCGCAGTCCATGCTTTGGGTTTTCACGTGCTAGCCCCTGTGTCTACCCTTTATTTATGTTTAAGTCCTCGGTTTTTGTGCAGAACCCCTTAGAACCTCCAGTTCTCTTACAAATAGGTCCCTGGATCTTGTTTCAAGCATAGCTTTCGCGTTTTAGCTCCGTTTTAGGTGTTCTTTATATCCACGCGATCGTTGTAACGTGTAGAATAGCTTCAGACTAGTTTTCTATGCTGTTTCTGTGTAATTTTGTACTGTTTTCTTATATTTTGTTATTGTTTATGCATGTGTGTATTTGTGGGCTATGCTTGACGATCGTGAGTAGACGCGGAGCCTTTGGACCAGTACCAGGAGCAGCCATCTTCCGAGCAGTTTGAGCAGCAGCCGGGAGAGTACAAGGAAGGCAAGTATAACATGAACCTCCTATCACTTTTAAATACAATTTCATACTGCATTTTAATATTGTATGCCTATAAGGACTTTCCTAGCCACTTTATATCCTATATAAATGTCCTTTGGGTTGCATTTTGGTTAGTTGTGCTAGGTTGCTGTGCTATAACATATCTTGGTCCCTTTTTCATTAATTTGTTAATGATCTTATGCAACTTAATTCTGCAGCCGACCCTCTGTGCTATGTGCTTGAGTGGTTTGCGCATCCTTAAAATATGTTTTTGTTAGAAACTTGGTTTAGGGGGCCAGCACGGTGCTTAGTGCTTGGTTGGCCACTCTCCATAAGGACCGGTTCATAGAGCGACAACCTGGGACAACCGCGCAACTACAAGACTGGAATGGGACGGTCTTGACTTACTAATTAGGTCGTGTTGGTTCGGGAGTAACTTACCTGCGTGGGCAAGAGGGGTGGTAAGCTTCAATGGTCCCTGCTCCTCCGGCTTGGTCTGTGCTGTGTGCTTGTACCCCCGTGAGGTGGGCCCCATCGTAGCTGATCCAGAAACCTTAGCGGTTACACCTTACCAATGTGATCCTTTGTAACGGTCTCGTAGTGTGCTTGCTAGCCCTCTCACCTAAGGAAGTGTGATGAACAACTAGCGTAGCTCACGACTTGTGGGTAAAGTTGTGCAACCTCACGAGAGTGTAAAACTGATATATCAGCTGTGCTCACAGTCATGAGCGGCCCAGATCCTCCTTTTGATTAGTGGGGTTATCAACCTTTGATTAGGGAGATTCCCCGGGTGGTTTTGGTTTGGATGGTCCTCAGTAGTTCTTAATTAATACTGATTAAACTCTTATGCAATTTGGGTTCATGGTAAGTCATCCACTTATAGTAAATAGTTTCAATAAAATTTGCCAAGACTAAAAGCTAATGCAGTTGAGTCAGCTAACCTTAGAGCCTCATAGTTTGTGTTATACTTGTTGAGTACGAGTTGTACTCACACTTGCCTTTCTACTCTGGCGGCTAGCGGCACGGGCAGTGCCGAGCGAGCAGTGCCAGCGCAGGCAAGCGGCAGGCGCGGTGGCGGCTCGGCGCGGGCTGGACAGCTGGCGGAGCAGAGCGCGGGCGCTCGGGATCCAGCGCTCCAGGCTGCGGCTCAAGCGCGCGGAGGCTGGCGACGTAGGAGCTCGCAGCGACGGCGCGCTGCTGCCGTGGCAGCGTGCGAGCAGAAGACAGGCGATGTAAGCAAGACGTGACGCAGGCCAAGAACGCATGCGGTTCGGGCGTGCGTGGGAGTGATGCGGCAAGGCTGGGGCGAGCGCGAATCTAGCAGATGAGGAGGAAGAGGAGTAGCAGAGAGTGGACGTACGTGCAGCAGAGGCACGCGCAAGAGAGCGGAGGAGCTGTTATAGCGCGGCGAGCTCGGAAGGAGCAGCTACGCAGCGGCAAGGCGGTCAAGGCAGAAGTAACGCGGCGCGGGTTCGACGCGCAGCGTAAGACCGGCGGCAGTGGTAGGCCGGTCGTGATGGCGTCACAGCAGATGGAAAGGATGGCGGAGTTGCAGGACCCGAAGGTCCGAGCAGAATTGAACCGGCACGTTCGTGAGTGTGAGTGGAAGTGTTTTGCCAGTGGCCGGCTCGACTCGATTCCGCAGGCGAGTGCGCGTACAAGGCAACAGGCCACGCGCGAGCAGGTTAAGAGCCAGTGATGTGAGAGCAGAACGGGAACAGCGCGTAGGAGATGCGACCGGGCGCGGTGATTCTGCAGGAGGCTACGCGGGTGTGCCGGCCATGTTTCAGCAACACACCTGCGTGAGCAGTGGAGGCTTAGCCCGTGAGCAGGAAAACCCTGAGGTTCGCGGAGGAGTTAGCATAGCGAACCAATCCGGCTCCATCGTCTTGTCCCATGGTCCACGACGTCCAGCAGCTCCTATTCCTCGCCGATCGTCCGAGCAAGACCACAACACCTCAAGAAAGCTCGTTAACCCTCTTATCGAGCTTCTTCGATCCCTGTATGCCGGAACATCATCGCCGTGGCAAAGCCGACTATCGTCACCACGGATCACCGTGAAGAATACCTCTCTGGTTATCTTCCACCCACTACAAATCACTTGGCAAGCTTCTTCATCATCCACAGAACGTCGCCACCATCGAGTACTTCTCACCACCAATCCTTTTCACCGCGGGAATTCACTTTCTGCCTATTTTTCTCCACAACCAAGGCTACCACGAGTTTTGCCCTGATTCACTGAATCTTCCTAAATGCCGGCGACTCCTTTGCCGGAACATCGTCGTTATCTTCCTGTTCTCTGTTTTTCCCGACCAGGGATTTAATTGCTTTGATTTAGAAAGTTCTAGGGTGTTCTCTATAAAATTTCCAGAACCTTCTTTATTTCAAATCAGTGAACTTCTACATTCCATAGAATTTTGTAAAAAGTTCATAAAAGTACAAAATCAGTTTTGTTTGAAACCTTAGGTCAAAATCTACAAGTTTATGTTGTGATCTTGAGTTGAAGTCTTTAATTTGTGGTCTACGTTAAATGTTAGAGAATGAATGCTTTATTTGTACCTTGTGTTATATGCATGTGTTATAGCCGAAAAGTAAATCATAGGATGTATGTCTTAAGTAGAGATGTGTAATATCTAGTTAATCTTTTCACACGAGTGCTCATATACCTACCATCAAGACCTTATCCTTGTTTTGATTGCCGTTTCCTTAAGGTCCTTTTCGTGTAGAGATCCTTGTTAGTCCGTGTGTATCTGCTACTTATCCAATACAGCTCTGCAGCTATGCTTCAGCAACGGCTATCAGCTCAGCCGCTAAACATCCGTTTCCTTTGAATCTATGATGTTTCTGTGTAACCGCTGTCAGCCGATACATTCTTTTGATATACTTCTACCATCAGCTGGTTAGCTGATACGGTTGTTACCCTTCTAATATCGGCTACTGCCGATACAATTCTTTTGTTCTGTCCTACATCGGCTGCACATAGTCGATGTATCGGAGATGCACACACGATCTTAAGATTCTTGCTATCGGCCAATCTAAGCCGATTCTAGTTGTTTTCCATATCGGTTATGGCCGATCAATCTTTAGTTTTCCCATCCTTACCCACACACTTCTATCAGCCGATTTATCAGCTAGAAAATCGGCTATATATTTATCGGTCACATACCCTCAACCACACTCCATTTGGTTACACAGGCCAAAGTACACAACTCTAGATCAGTAAGATAGCACAGTCGACACGCCTCTGTTAGGCACGACCAAAGCACATCAATCGGCTAAACCTGATACATCCTCATCGGTTAAGGCCAAGACCAATACACCAACCAATTAGATAGACCAAAGACATGCTGATAATCCAATAGGCAAGATCCTTCCTTGATCTATCCTTGAAACATTGTACCCTTAATATTCCAATCTCTATCAGCCGTTTCAACCTTTGGTGAAGCCAAACCGGTTAATCTCTTCTGCTCATATACAGGAACTACTCATGCCGATTTCTCTTCTAAACAGAAATCAGCAGATCTCCTAAAACTGTGTAGAGAGCTCCCTTCTTTACCGATTCTATCGACTGAACCCCTGTTGTTTCCAATCGACTCTGCTGTAGTCTTCAACGAATAGTCCATCTTAATTAGTTGTCCACCTGAAGCTCTACCTAAGTTTAGCTCCAGATCTTTTTGATTATTATATGAGTAATATGTTAAATGAGTGTTGGATTGCAACTTTATTGTGAAGTAAGATAGTTTTATGTGCACACTTTGAATGTAATGTTGCATTGCATGTAGATACGTCTACTTCTGCAAACGGTACCTACAAAATCTCCCAGGAGTCTGCAGAGGATGTTTCTGAAGACCAAGTGAACGTCACCAAGGGATTATCGGAAGTCCCGAACCAAAGTTCGGCAGATAATAATAATACTAACATCCCTAGCTTCAGCCCCACCAATAAAGGCAAGCCCTGGACATATCCCACTAGTTTATTTACACTGCAATCTATGTCTATTTATATTCTATCTTGCATTAAGTCTAGGAGTTGGAGTGAAACCGTAGTTGCATGAGATCTTAGGAATCCAATGTATTGTACCCGAGTCCTTATCGTTTAGATGCTCTGCTAAATAGGACCGGTAAAAGTCGGGTGATTTCCTGTCACTCGCGCGATATAGGAGTTGCTTGTTTACAATTCCGCAACCATTATAAGGATGATGGACAGGGTCATGTGCTGTATCATGACCTGAAGATTACCCTGTCTGTTTTGATAAAAGTTTTAAGGTCGAAATGTGTGGTAGTGGTGGCTAAGCGTTTGAAAGTACTAGCCACATGCCGCGAAATATGGTAAGCGGTAAGCCTAGTACCCGAATGGCCCGGCAAGTGGACACGTCTCCACCACTCGACTTTTATTTTATGTTTACATGCATGGTAGATAGGAATACGGGTTTTGTAGTCGCGCTACAGACGTATGTCCTGCACAATTGGTGTGCGTACGGTCCTGCAGTCGCTTGTGGTGGCCCTGATCCATAACCCGGAATATGAGGGAAACGGTTGCTTGGAATGATCTTTGGATGTTTCCAGGCGTGTGAGTCAGGTTTACCTTGTAAGGTTAAATTCAATTCAGAATCGTCTGCCTCTCACGAGGATTGAGACTGCTTATCCCTTTTGCCACATCGAGTAAAAAGTGTAATTGTTGATGGAATAATCTTGGTGGATGATAATCTTTATCTTGCTTGTTTAGTATAGGTGCTTACCTAGAATGGCTAATCAAGCTAGAATCTGAAAGCTAAAACTTGAAAGTAGGTTATACTCTTTGTTGCTTTTCAGCTGAAAATAAACCCAGAACCCTTGAAATGCCTTCATGAGTCTAGTTATGGGCTAAAGTATACCCAAACCCGGGTAACCCCTGCTGAGTATTAGTATAGTCAGCCTTGCTAGTTTTATATTTTTCAGGGAAAGTCTTTGAAGACCCTACTCTTCCCCTGCCTTGGCCCTGTGCTCTCCTAGATGGTTGGTCCGTGGAATGGGATCCATCCGTGGCCAACACTGATGATACCGAGTGATGTCGTGCCCGGGCTTAGCATGACATCCGTCTTGACGACGTGCTGTAAATCATCGCGTATGTATTTCCGCTACCAAAAACTATAACTTTAATAGTTTGTAATGTTTTTCTATAAACTTGAATCTTCGTACTGCTTTTGGAAACTCTTGTAATGTAATTCCCTGTGATGTAAAATATGATGGTGACTGTATCTCTAGACTCACCTTCATGTGAGGTAACCTTATTGATCCCGTATCGGTGGTTTATCGGGACGCTACCCGACAGGCCAGGGGATTATACCGTTTGAAGCACGTTGGAGCCCTCTAGAGCGGACTCGCGTACTTGAGCCGGTATAATTCAGGTTGGTTCTGCCACACTTTAATAGACATGCTTAACTAATCCTAGTATAAATCAAATTGAAATGTCCAAATTTTAAAAGAACTCAAGCTACAAAACTATATTAGGTTTGAAAATCTTACACTAGTTCATATATAACTTATAGGAATTGTATACCAAAAATAAGGATTAACAAAGTTAATATGTAGGAGCTATGCATATTAAACTCCCTTATCTTAGATTTAAAATAGATTAAAAAATATTTAGTTTCAAACTAAACCTACTTAATAGAAGTTGTAGAGTTTAAAATCTAGTTTCTAACAAAATTAGTTTGACAATTTTTGGAATTTCCTACAATTTTCTATCAATTTTACAAGTTAACTGCATAGATCACATAAAATAACAAAAGCATTTACACAGGGGTCCTTAGCAACACTGTTTCACTGAGTCATGGACCTTGCAGAAAACCCCTTAGGTTTTCAGTCCTTCTAACCCGAGGTCCTTGACTGGAAACAGAAGAAGGGCAGAGAGGGGACGGCTGTGTTCCGGCGAGGAGGTCACGGCGGCGAGGTCCGAGGGGAGGGGAGAAACTCAAGAGCTCACGGCGGTTTGAACGCACCACGTGTCGAGGACCGTAGTGGTCAGAAGAGCGGATCCCGACGAGAACCCGAGGTGGCGGCGGAGGGTCACTGTTGACGATGAGGTTCCGGTGACCGATGTCGGTGGAGGGGTAGCGCAATAGCTTCAGCGTGTCATGGGGAGGATGTTGACGCAAACAATTGGGAGTGTACGCGTCAGATAAGAAGCAATCGACGAAGACAGTGGCGGCGGCAGCGAGGATAGACGCCGGCGAGTGTCGGGAGAATGTTGCAGGGCACTAGAGACTCCACGAAGTGGTCGTAGAGCTCCAGGGTGATGATGTGGTGCTGGCTAGGGAGTCGGGGTGGTGTGGGGATGCTCGGATTGAGCTGCCCACGGTGAGGCCGAAGGCGACGACGACGGCGCTCGTCGGAGATGAAGCTCCGGCTGCGATTGAAGGGCAACAGGGGGTCGACGAGCACGAGTGAGCAACAGAGAAGCTTGCACGGGGGTTGATTGGGGTGAGAGATGCCTGGTGGCGGCTGCCCACGGCAATGCCGATCGTTGCCGGAGTAGAAGAGGGGAGGCGGCAGCAGAATTCAGGTCAGGTGCTCGAGCATTGGCAAAGAGACTGGAGGAATGGGATGTAGAGGTTGGTGTGGTGCTGTTGCGCGTGAGAAACAGAGGGTTAAGGCTCCGCGGTGGGTTTACCTCGGCGGTGATGAGGTGGCGGTCGGCAAAGGCTCAGAGGAGCCGTGGCGCGCTCGGAGCGGGACAGTGAGGGGAAGCTACAGCGGCGACCAAGGTTACAGTGACGCGTGGGAAGGAGGAGAGCAGGAGGTGGACTGCGGCGTCGACGGCAGAGCGGCGGCCAGGGGGGAGGTTCTGCGCTGGCGGCAAAGATGGGAAGCAGAGGAGCAGAGGGTGTTCAGAGGTAGAAGAAGAGGGGGAAAGTCCAAGGACTGGTTTGGAAAACTTAGAAAGTTCAGGGGTCTCTTAGTAAACTAAAAATTCTCACTGATCTAAAGATCAAATGAGGAAAAGTCCAAAATGAAAGTTGTAGAGTTTTTCAAGCTCTACAAACTTGCTTTAGGACTCAAATTCAAAAACTCAAAGTTTGCAACATTTCATGTTGAATTTTGAGCAAGGTAGAATTTAAATTACCCCTGTCTTTACCAAAAGAGGTTTTGATCAAATTTTTGATATATTTGCAAATATTCATGAAAGGTCATGATGACTAGTACTTTTACAAGTAGGCCCTCAGGTAAACATGAAAGTTACTTTTATTCCACAGTTATTTTGCATAAAAGACCCTATGGCTTATGTTTATTTACAAATAGGCCCTTACTCTTACTTAAAGGCTTATTTTCCTTATGATAACATAAATTTAACACCTAACATTATATTTCTCCTAGGTTTCAAGGCTACCTTCCAATCCACCCATCTTACACATAAAGGCCTATATGTATAGAAATTACAAATACAACCCTAGCCCTTTGTACTACCCATATCAAACATGCCTATTTCACACGAGAGTTTAGTGTCTATATTCCCTTATTACGTGGATGTCATAGGTACCTACGAGCTAATCCTGGAACCCGACGAGGGTATTTTTGAAGCTCAAGTGAACATCGCCGAGGATCGTACTCAAGCCCCGAACCAAATTTCGGAAGATACTGACATCCCTAACCCCAGCCTCACCCAAGAAGGCAAGCCCCGGTGCATAACCCAATATTTTAAATTATGCACTTATATTGCTATATATCTATCTTGTGCATTAAGTTGCTAAGAGTTGTTATGAAACCTTAGTTGCATGAAACTTAGGAACCTATGTAATGTTTCTGAGTCCTTATCAAGTAGATGCTCTGCTAATAGGACTGGCAGAAATCGAGTGATTTCCTGTCACTCGCGCGTTATAGGAGTTGATTATTTACAATCTCACAATCACTATAAGGATCACGGATGGGGATTATGTGCAGTACCATGATTTGGAATGGTACCCTATTTGTGTTGATCAATTTGATAAGGCCGTAGTGTGTGGTTGTGGTGGTCAAGTGTTTGAAAGTACTAGCCACATACCGTAAATATGGTACGCGGTAAGCCTAGTACCTGATTAGCCCCGCAAGTGAACTTCTCCCACCACTCAAAATTTTTATATTTTATATTCACACACATCGACGTGTGGGAGTATGTTCTGCATAGCAGATAGGAGTACGGTCATACAGTCGCGCTTTAGATGTACGTCCTGCACATTGGATGTGCGTATGGTCCTGCAGTCGCTTGTGGTGGTTTTGATTCACGACCCGGAATATGAGGGGAATGGTTGCCTGGAAAGGAAAGTTTCCGAGCGTGTGAATTAGGATCCCTTACAAGGTTATGAAATTCGATTCAGGAATCGTCCGTTTCTCGCGGTGATTGAGACTACTTGATACTTCTGCCACTTAGAGTAACAAGAGCAACAGTTGGTGGAATAATAATATTGATGTATGTTTTCATACCTACCTTGCTTGTCTAGTATAGATGCTCACTTAGAATGGTTAATTGAACTAGAATATGAGAGCTAAAATATGGAAATAAGGACATACTCCTTGTTGTTTTTCAGCAAAAGAAAACCTAGAGCCTTTCAACCTCCCATGGTCTAGTTATGGGCTAAGTATACCCATTGACGGGTAAGCCTTGCTGAGTATTAGTATACTCAGCCTTGCTAGTAATGTGGTTTTCAGGTATGCCATTCGAGGACTCTGTGGTTAGTTCTCCTTGGTCCTGTCCTTTACCACTTGGCTGGTCCGTGGAATGGGATCTGTCCCCGGCCAGCAATGACCCTTCGGTGTAACGTCATGCTTTCGGGCTGAGTATGGTGCCTACCTTTGCGATGTATGTAGTCGCGTTGTTATTTTTGCTGCTAACTCTGAATTCTACCTAGTAAACTTGAAGTTTCAAATAATGCTTGTATAAATTTGTATTAGCTAGGATGAAACAAAACCCCTGCGTAATAATGTTTAATTATCCTATGGTGTAAAAGTTACGAGCTGTTGTAAGGCTGGACTCATCTTCGTGCGAGGTAAACCTACGTTGATCCTGTGTAACCGTGGTTGAATCGGGCGGTGACCCGACAGACCAATGAGTTGTTCCGTTTGAAGTGCATTGAGCTTCTGTCGCCTGCCTAGCGATGACTAGCGCGCTTGAGCCGGAATAATTCAAGCGGTTCTGCCACATTATGCAACTTTTATTTATATATATGATCCTAGTACCTATGATATGAACACTAGTCTTTATCGGTCGCTAGATTGTCATGCTAATAGGATGCCGGTAAAAGTCGAGTGATTTTCTGTCACTCGCGAGATATAGGAGTTGCTTGTTTTAACTATGTTGGAATTATAAGATCCACGGACGGGGCTATGTTATGATATTCTTGTTGATGATTGAGGCCCCACCTATTTAGTGAAAATGCTAAGGTCGTGGTGTGTGGTAGTGGTAGTTAAGTTTTTGAACGTACTAACCACATGCCGAGAATATGGTAATCGGTAAGCTTAAGTACCTAACTGAACCGGTGCATGGACATACCACCCACCGTCTTGACGCCATTCCCATGGGCACATGGTGAGTGCAGGAGCAACCACGGCCCAGCGCCGTACCGTGGTTCGTGGACCTCTATACTCAAGGACGGTGGCCCAGATCCATGAAACGGGAATAAAGGAAAAAAGTTGCACATGTGACTCTGTGAGTAACCACGTGACGTGTGTTTAGGTTTCCCTTGCAAGGTTAAGAAATTCGATTCGAATCATCCGTTTCTCGTGGCCATTAAGACTGCTTAACCCTTTTACCACATAGAGTAAGAAGAGGAATAATGATAATGATTAATTTGGTTGGATGCTCAATTAATTATTTTCCACCATGTGTGATTGGGATAGTTGCTTACCTAGAATGGTTAATCAACTAGAACTTGATGCTAAAACTTGAAAGCAAGGACTCACTCTTAGATGCTTTTTGGCAAAAAAATACCCTCAGCCAAAAGCCTTACATGTCTAGGAGTCGGCTAAGTATATACCACTAGTCGGGTAAGCTTTGCTGAGTATTAGTATGCTCAGCCTTGCTTGTGGCTTTGTTTTCAGGTGAGACCTTTTAGGACATGGTTGCTAGTTTGATTGGTCGGGTACTCTTCCTTCTGGTTGGTTGGTGGAATGGGATACATCCCCGGCCAACGATGATAACGCTGAATGATGTCATGTATGGGCTTCATCATGATATCTTGTATCATCATTAGAACTATCATCTATTTTCCGCTGCACTATTAAACTCTAAAAGTACTTGTTTATGCATGAATGCAAACTTGGTTTGTAATAATAATTCATGTTGAACTCTATGATCTAAAAATTATGGATTGTTGTAATCTCTGGGCTCACCTTTGTATGGGTTGTATGTTTCCATTGTTTCGGTCGAAATTCCAGTGTTTGAATCGGGACGTCACTGTGGCAGAATCGCCTGAATTATTCCGGTTCAAGTGCGCAGACCATCGCTATACAGGCGATAGGATCTCAACGCACTTCAAACAGAACAACTCATTGGTCTGTCGGGTCACCGCCCGATTCAACCACGGTTACACAGGATCAACGTAGATTTACATCGCACGAAGGCGAGTCCAGCCTTACAACAGCTCGCAACTTTTACACCACAAGATAATTAAACATTATTACATAGGGGTTTTATTTCATCCTAGCTAATACAAATTTATACAAGCATTATTCGAAACTTCAAGTTTTAACTGACATTATTCAGAGGGGCAGCGGAAAAGATACAATAACGCGACTACTCGTCGCAAAGCAGGCACCATACTTAGCCCAAAGCATGGCGTCATTCCAATGAGTCATTGCCGGCCGGGGACGGATCCCATTCCATGGACCAGTCAGGCGGTAAAGTGCAGGGCCAAGGAGAACTAGCCACAGAGTCCTTGAATGGCATACCTGAAAACCACATTACTAGCAAGGCTGAGTATACTAATACTCAGCAAGGCTTACCCATCAATTGGGTATACTTAGCCCATAACTAGACGATGAGAGGTTGAAAGGCTCTAGGTTTTCTTTTGCTGAAAAACAACAAGGAGTATGTCCTTATTTCCATATTTTGGCTTTCAGATTCTAGTTCAATTAACCATTCTAAATTAGCATCTATACTAGACAAGCAAGGTAGGTATGAAAACATACATCAATATTATTATTCCACCAACTGTTGCTCTTGTTACGCTATGTGGCAGAAGTATCAAGTAGTCTCAATCTCCGCGAGAAATGGACGATCCTGAAACGAATTTCATAACCTTGCAAGGGATCCTAACTCACACGATCGGAAACTTTCCTTTCCGGGCAACCGTTCCCATCTTATTCTGGGCGTGGATCACGGCCACCACAAGCGACTGCAGGACCATACGCACATCCAATGTGCAGGGCGTATGTCTACAGCGCGACTGTATGACCGTACTCCTGTCTGCTATGCAGAATGTATTCCCACATGTCGGTGCGTGTGTGCAACAAGACCAAAAATTCGAGTGGTGCGGTAAGTCCACTAGCCGTGCCAATCAGGTATTAGGCTTACCGCGTACCATATTTACGGTATGTGGCTAGTACTTTCAAACACTTGACCACCACTACCACACACTGCGACCTTATCAAACTTAAACCAACACAGACAGGTACAATTCCAAATCATGGTAGTGCATATAATCCCGTCTGTGATCCTTATAGTGATTGCAAATTAGTAAACAATCAACTCCTATATCGCGCGAGTGACAGGAAATCACTCGACTTCTACCGGTCCTATTAGCAGAGCATCTACTCGATAAAGACTCGGAAATATTACATAGGTTTCTAAGTTTCATGCATCTAGGGTTTCATTACAACTCCTAAAACTTAATGCACAAAATAGATATATAACATAATAAGTGCATAATTTGAAAAACTGGGTTATGCACCGAGGCTTGCCTTCCTGGGTGGGGCTGGGGTCAAGAATGTCAATAACTTCCGAACTTTGGTTCGGGGCTTCAGTAAGATCTTCGGTGACGTTCACTTGGTCTTCAGATATACCCTGCTCGGGTTCCAGGACCAACTCGTAGGTTCCGTCTTCAAGCGTCGTCGATTCTACATGATATGCAATGATTTGAATTAAGTGGTTATTAAGTCAATAATTTTCCTTTACGATAAAGTTGCAATCCAACAATTCTCATTCAATACAACACAAATCAAAGGATTTGAATTCCAAGAATTCAAACTTACCCATTATAAATTACACTAACTAACTCTACTAACACCATAACTAATTTCTATAATTTTAAGCATAAGAATACTGAGGTTAAGAATTTAACCACACACACTTGAAGTTGATACAAGGCTCCTGTTAATTTTTCATATTTTTAAACTTAACAAAATAGTAGTATGAAAATGAACAAATTCAAAGTTAAGATAACAACTTTTATTTTTAGAAACATTATTACACAGATCGCAAGTTTTACACCACAGGATAATTAAACATCATTACACAGGGGTTTTATTTCATCCTAGCTAATACAAATTTATACAAGCATTATTCGAAACTTCAAGTTTTAACTGACATTATTTAGAGGGGCAGCGGAAAAGATATAATAACGCGACTACTCGTCGCAAAGCAGGCACCATACTTAGCCCAAAGCATGGCGTCATTCCGATGAGTCATTGCCGGCCGGGGACGGATCCCATTCCACGGACCAGCCAGGCTGTAAAGTGCAGGGCCAAGGAGAACTAGCCACAGAGTCCTTGAATGGCATACCTGAAAACCATATTACTAGCAAGGTTGAGTATACTAATACTCAGCAAGGCTTACCCATCAATTAGGTATACTTAGCCCATAACTAGACCATGAGAGGTTGAAAGGCTCTAGGTTTTCTTTTGCTGAAAAACAACAAGGAGTATGTCCTTATTTCCATATTTTAGCTTTCAGATTCTAGTTCAATTAACCATTCTAAGTGAGTATCTATGCTAGACAAGCAAGGTAGGTATGAAAACATACATCAATATTATTATTCCACCAACTGTTGCTCTTGTTACGCTATGTGGCAGAAGTATCAAGTAGTCTCAATCTCCGCGAGAAATGGATGATTCTGAATCGAATTTCATAACCTTGCAAGGGATCCTAACTCACACGATTGCAAACTTCCCTTTCCGGGCAACCGTTCCCATCTTATTCTGGGGCGTGGATCAGGGCCACCACAAGTGAGTGCAGGACCATACGCACATCCAATGTGTAGGATGTACGTCTATGCTACTGTATGACCGTACTCCTATCTGCTATGTAGAACGTATCCCTACACGTCGGTGCGTGTGTGCAACAAGACCAAAAATTCGAGTGGTGGGTTAAGTCCACTAGCCAGGCCAATCAGGTATTAGGCTTACCGCGTACCATATTTACGGTATGTGGCTAGTACTTTTAAACACTTGACCACCACTACCACACACTGTGACCTTATCAAACTTAAACCAACACAGACGGGTACCATTCCAAATCATGGTAGTGCACATAATCCCGTCCGTGATCCTTATAGTGATTGCAAATTAGTAAACAATCAACTCCTATATCGCGCGAGTGACAGGAAATCACTCGACTTCTGCCGGTCCTATTAGCAGAGCATCTACTCGATAAAGACTCGGAAATATTACATAGGTTTCTAAGTTTCATGCATCTAGGGTTTCATTACAACTCCTAAAACTTAATGCGCAAAATAGATATATAACATAATAAGTGTATAATTTGAAAAACTGGGTTATGCACCAGGGCTTGCCTTCTTGGGTGGGTCTAGGGTCAGGAATGTCAATAACTTCCGAACTTTGATTTGGGGCTTCAGTAAGATCTTCGGCGACGTTCACTTGGTCTTCAGATATACCCTGCTCGGGTTCCAAGACCAACTCGTAGGTTCCTTCTTCTAGCGTCGTCGATTCTACATGATATGCAATGATTTGAATTAAGTGGTTATTAAATCAATAATTTTCCTTTACGATAAAGTTGCAATCCAACAATTCTCATTCAATACAACACAAATCAAAGGATTTGAATTCCAAGAATTCAAACTTACCCATTATAAATTACACTAACTAACTCTACTAACACCATAACTAATTTCTATAATTTTAAGCATAAGAATACTGAGGTTAAGAATTTAACCACACACACTTGAAGTTGATACAAGGCTCCTGTTAATTTTTCATATTTTTGAACTTAACAAAATAGTAGTATGAAAATGAACAAATTCAAAGTTAAGATAACAAGTTTAATTTTTAGTTTGGAATCTACAGAGGTTCTGGCCTTCAATTTTGATAAATGTGTTCACCTATCAGATGAGCTTGCCTTAAATTTTTCATAATTTTTTGAAAGCAGAGGCTAAGTTATTTGAATTAAATTCAATTTCAGGTTTAAATCAAATCCTAAGGCAAAACAGTGCTATAAAATCATTCAAAATTCCCTGTGAATTACTCAACATTAGAACAACACATGGTAACAAGATTTAAGTATGGAAGCATCAGTAGCATGCTTGAATAAATTTACTTGATTTCAAACTTCCTTTGCAAAAGTTTAAATTGGTTCAAGTTAGAGTACACTACTGGTGGTGAACTTTGCACACAAGTTCACTCATATCACATACAAGTTGCATACCAAAAATCACATGAAATAAAACTAGCATGCAAGAGATATATAAAAGATTCCCTTTTGATAAATTTTAAAATAACACTTAAAGCATTAAGTTCCAAACTAAACTTTAGTAACAAAAGTTGTAGAACTAAACTTCTAGAGTATAACAGAACTGGTTTCATAATTTTTGAATTTTTCTACAAATTTCTACAGATTTTCAAAGCTGGCTGGTTTGAATTGAGGGGGGTACTGATATTTTGCAGAGAGGACCTTAGAAAGAAAAGAAGGTCTACAATTGGGTCCCTGGCCGGTTTGAACCGAGGGACATCAACGGCGGTGATCAAATTTCGGTGAGGATGATCACCGGCGGTGAGGGGGAAGTGGGGGAAAAGGTTTAGGAGCTCACGGCAGGCTCGGGGGTGGCCAGAATCAAAG
This sequence comes from Panicum hallii, assembly GCF_002211085.1. Lineage (NCBI taxonomy): Eukaryota > Viridiplantae > Streptophyta > Magnoliopsida > Poales > Poaceae > Panicum > Panicum hallii. The sequence continues at coordinate 16,606,104 of NC_038045.1, forward strand.
AAGAAAGGTGCGGAGACGGCGGTTCGATGGAGGACCAAGCCGGCGCGGCGAGGTCCCGAGGCGGTGGCGGCATTCCGGCAGTCGGAGTGCAGGAAGGCGGTGAAGCAGTAGCTAGGAAGCTTCCACGCGTAGATGTGGTGCTGGTGGTGAGCTCGGTGAGGGCCGAGAGGGGGCAGAGCGTCTGGACAACGGCGAGGCCGAGCGGCGGCGGTGGACAGGATGGCCGGCGCGGTGTTCTGGTGGCATGAGTGTGAGTGGATGGAGAAGAACTGGTCAACGAGCTTTAGTGGGGTGTAGTGGTGCCGGTGGAGCACGGGATTGTGGGTGTGGGGCGGCAGAGATGGCTGACGACGGTGAGCAGAGCTGGCGGCGGTAGTCTGGTGGCTGTGCTGAGCGGAGAAGAAGCCGAGGGATGAAAATGCGATCGCATGAAAGTGTAAATGAAGTCAAGGAAGACTCCTGGACGTGCTGTACGAACAAAAAGAGGCACGGTGAGCTGGAGCAGCTGCTGGCGACCGGCGGCGCGACGTGGCAGGGCGGGGAAAAACCAGCAGGGGTCGGGCGAGCGGCGGGCGGGTGAGCTGGAGGGCTAGGTGGTGGGGTTAGAGTGGCGAGGGGCAGCTGGCAACACGGGAGCTCACCGGTGAGGGGCGGCGGTCGGTGGAGCAGAGCAGCAGAGAAACAAAGAGGAAGGGGTGAGAGAGGAAGATGACGAGGACTTCTCTGTAATTTTCCAAAAGAGAAAGGGGTGCAATATAAAGTAAAATTTTCTTTCAAACCATAGCTCAAATGAAAATATGCCCAAAAGAAAAAGTGTAGAGTTTAAAAAGATCTACAACTTTGCTTTAAGGGTCAGCTTCAAAAGAGTTAGGGTTTTGAAACTAATTCGAAATCCGAAAAACTATCAAATTTCACATAAAACCTATTTAAAATTCACATTCCAATTGAAACCTTATGGTGATTCTACTTCTTACAGTGATTTAAAAGTAAATTCTTGCCTTTACAAAACTAACCCTCATACAAATTGAAATTACCCTACCTTTAAACACATTTAGCAAACGAACCCTAATTTTTCCATAATTACAAAAACACCCTTTACTTGCATTTAGGTTTTAAAAGCATTTATCAAAGCAACACACACTTCATTCTAACAAGCACAACATATACTAGATTTTAGCATGCCTATCTCCTAAGTACCTGAATATCATAGACACCCGTTAGACTGTCGTTTTACTCCGTTTTAAGTGCGTGTTAGCCTGGAATTGCCTCTATGGTGATGGTTAGTGCACTTAAGCTGGATTAATTCGGACGGTTCTGCCACAGCTGGTATCAGAGCCGAAATGCATACACTAGAGAGTATAACGAGCCTTAAAAACTTGTTTTCTTAAAACTTGACAACAAAATTGCATTTGCAAAAATGCATTGGTTCGTTAAGGATGACGCCTAGTTCGTAAAGACCTAGCTGATTATGGGAAGTAACCAGGTGGCTATCTTAACTATATTATATATAATTGACTTCTAGCATATTACTTTATGCCAAAACTTACTTTTGTGTACAACCGATATTTAATTTCTATAACGACGCACTCATCGCTAAGGTAAGAAGGTAAGGATCCTCAGTCAATGTAACACCCTAAATTTTGCAAAGTACAAAAATCAAATAAAGTGATAGCTTAAAGGAGTCATAGGTTTATGATAAATAATTTTCTTCTTAAGTATAAAAATGAATATAGGAAAGTTAAATGTTTGTGCATCTCATGCTCTTGCATTGATATTTTGGTTGTCTCCCTTTTGAATTCAAATTTCAGTTTAAATTCAAAGGCCTTTTGATTTGTTTGTCTCCTTTTTCCCTCTCCCTCTCTTCTCCATTGGGCCCAGCCCAGCTCGCCACCCCCTCCTCTCTGTTCTCTCCCCTGCAGCCCGGCCCGTGGTCTCCCTTTTCTCTCTCCTTTCTCTTTCTCGTCCCGGCCCAGGTCGTCCGCGCGTCCCTTTCTTCTTTCTCTCACCGCGCGCGGCCCCTCTTTCCTCCTTTTCTTTTCCCCGCGCACGCGGCCCACCGGTCCCTCCCCCGGTCCATCAGCGCACCGCTCCTCCGCCCCCTCTCTCTGGCACTTTCTCTCTCTGGCGCGTGGACCCCGCCGGTCGGATCCTCCTTCCCCGTGCCGACCGGGACTCTGCTTCGAGTCCGACTCGCCCGCCCCGCGAGATCGCCGCCTCCGCCTCGAGCCCGCACGCCCAGGCGCCCTCAGCCGCCCCTACTTAAGCCGCCGCACCTCCCGCACCTCTCTTCCCCCAAGCCGCAGCCGCTCGTGCCCCTAACCCTAGCAGCCGCGCCCGCCACCGCCGCCTTTGCCGCTCGCGCTTCGGGCCGCCGCCGCACCGCCGTCCCGCTGCCGCCCGCCGTCGATCGACCGCCCCCGGAGCACCACGAGGTGGTGAGGATGCTCGGCCGCCCATCTGCTCTCTATCCCCCGCTCCTCCCGTGGACGTCCAGTGCACACCGTAGCTCGCCGCCGCCTCTCGCCGCCGGCCGCCGCCTACGGCCGTCGCCCCTTCTTCTCTACCCTTAGATCGGTTCCCCGCGTCCCCCTCTATCGCCCCGACCAGATCCCGTCCCGAACCGTCACCGGAGACGCGAGATCGCGTATCTCCGGCGAGCCTCCGCTGCTCGGGCCGCCGCCGGTGTCTCCCCTCCGCCGCCTCACACCCCCCGTTTCCCTGGACCGTCCGATCTAGATCCATCGGCCGCGTTTTAATCTAGCCCAAGTCAACAGATTCGTATACCGGTCAGCCGTGCCAGTTTTTCAGTTTGGCCCATCAAGTTTTTAGAAATCAACCCGCAGTCCTGTGTAGTTCAAAAATAATTGCAGTTTAGTCCTTTTTCTTCTGTTCAGCCCCTGGAGTTTTCTAAAAATTAACCCGCCGTCCTCTAGCCTTCGGTTTTGCGTGCTAGCCCCCCCTTTCTAGGGTTTAATTGCGATCTAGCCCCTGGTTTCTTTGTTTTAGGTCCTTTTAGATCCAAATCTTTCGCATATAAGCCCCTGAAACCCTGTTTTAGCCCTAACTTCTCCGTTTTAACTCCGTTTTCATCGATTCTTGCGCTCACGCGATCCTTACGACTTATGCAATGTTTCTAAAATATTATTTTGTTCTATTTTCACTGATTGGTGTACTGTTCTTATTTTATTATGTTTGTTTGTTTGTATGTGCTCACGTGTCACGATAGACGGTGCGCAGTTCGAGGATTCGCAGGGTCAAGACTTTGAAGAATTTCCTGAGCAGCAGCAGTTTGCTAACGAAGGCAAGTGGTCCTTGATCATGTTTTCAGTCCTATTAATATCACAATCACACCTTTACTTTATATGCATGCATGTGTCTAGAATATGCTGGAATCCCAAATTAAGGATATGCCTAGTTTCATTTAAACTTTCTTGTTTAAACCTGGGTTGTTTTATTTTATATTATAGCTTCGCTAGTTGCTTATAAGTAGATTTTGGATGGTTGGAAATCATGTTACCTCCTATATCCTTCATGTCCTCGGAATATTGTTTTGGCGATAAATAAGGTTATTGAATGAATTGGAACATGGAGAACCACACAGGAAAACAGTACAACCACAGTACTATATGGCTCTGGTCTTGGCTAATTAATTAGAAACTTTGGCTTATGATGATCTTACCGAAAGGGCAAGAGGGGTTGCATCGTCGGGGTATAGCTTGGTCCTCTTGAGGGTGTGATATGATCTTGGGTAAGGCGTCCGCCTCATTAGGGGAAGTTATGACCGCTTTGACTTGAAACCTTAGCGGATTATCATAAGTTAGGGAATCTTTGTAAAGGCCTCGTAGTGAATCCCTGCCACTCACCTTGGAAGTGTTTAAGGGCCTTGCAAACCCGGTCATAAAGGGAAACACAAGCTGTGGGTAAAGTGTACGACCTCTACAAAGTGAAAACTGATATATCAGCCGTGCTCACGGTTAAGAGCGGCTTGGACCCTCACATGATAATTGAACTTGAAGATGATTTAAGCTGCTGTTTCTTTATTGATGTTGTTGTTTAATTAATCAGTCTTTTGTATAAGGGTTGGTATAAACTTAAACCTAGTTAATGCTTGCTAAATAAAACTTGACCAACTAAAATGCTTATCGCAGTCAAACCATGTCAGCTTATCCTTGTTTTGGCCTTGCATGTCATATAATTTACTCCACTTGCTGAGTACCAACCATAAGTGTACTCATGCTTGCTTTATTAAAACCAATGCTGCTCAGAACAAGATAGCTTTCCGGAGTTTCCTGAAGATATTGGAGAATTCTAAGCGAGTGTCTCCTAGTCAACTGCCTGTGAAGTTGAAGTCCGCTGCTATTTATCGATGTTTGTTTATTCGTTTAAGCTTAAGACTGTCGGTCATGTGATAAAGTACTATTATACTCTGTATCGTTAATGCATTGCTTCGGATATTTGCTTGTGACGTCTACTGTATGTGCGGAACTTGATCCTGGCGCACATATGGGATGCATTCGGTTATCTTTCCTAAACCGGGTGTGATAGAAGTGGTATCAGAGCCGTGTTGACTGTAGGACGTTAGCCTAGCTAGTAATGGTCGAATTTTAAGTCTTATCTTGCTTAGTAGCCAAGCTTCTACCTGCTTGCTTTTGGAAAACTGCTTATTTCTTGATTATATCACTATTTCTATCTTCTTCTCCTAGAACTCATGCTTGTCTCTCAAGTGTGTTGATGTTTACAAAAAAATGCCATCTTGTTTTAAGGTCACTCATAGAATTCTTCTAAAAAGCCCTCTATCTTGCGTTGCCCTCACTTCTGTTGCAGATGGTCAGAACCAGGCAGACTGCCCGTAAGAGCACCTGTGGACCACCGCATCCGATTCATCACCCGCAGGAAGTGTCTGACCCAGAGGATGACCACCACTACGACCATTCCAATGGAGGATGGGTGGACACCGACACTGAGGAGGAGCCCATGGAGTTGCCAGACGACCATCCAGAGGTCTCAAGTGGCAGCAATGAGGGCCCTGCAGGAGGAGATGGTGGTGATTCAGGTGCCGCAGATGGAGACAAGGATAAGGGTGATGCTGAAGACTCTGATGCGCCAGGAGGTGACGATGATGATCCAGATGATGATCTAGAGCCAGCTGTCGCCACAAACCCACCACCACCCGAGCCTCGCTACAAGAAGCAGATACTTCACTTGGAATCTGCTGAGGGTCCATTCCCCGCGCTTCTCTGGAGGGCCATGTAGAGGATTGGTTTTCCGCGGAAGCCACATTTTGAGGCCCACTTGTACCAGAATGCACAGCACGAGGAAGAGTGGTTGGTGTCAGTGTTGATTTGCGTCCCGGATGAGAGACCTGGGTGCTGGGTGGAATACTCCAAGCACATTGACGAAGTGCCCAGGAGGACTTTGGAGGCAGGGACTAGTGAAGCTACCAGGAGCTACTTGTGCTTACAAGGAAGAGCTCCAGGGCACTGAGTTTTAGCAGTTTCCACAGCGCAAGAGGGGAGCTACTTGTGCGCAGATTCCTGCCCCACCCCCTGGGGAAGGAAGCCTGCTCATGGACACTACACAGGAGCTGGTCGCCGCTCTCAGCACGGATCTAGACGCAGTCGGGATAGAGATCCTGGAGGTCAAGGAAAAGCTGCTGAAGACTATCAAGGAGAAGGCAATTCTGGAGGCTCGGCTGAGAGGAGATCCCGTGTTACCCCCGGAGTACGATAGTGATGAGCCGAGGGAGTACCTACCTGAGTCACCTCCTCGCAAGCGCGTTCACTACGGAGAGCCCGGCTACCGCACCAGCTATCGTTAGAGGATAGATCTAGGAGTTAAGATAGGAGTGAATCTTCTTTCTAGATAGGAGTTTCTAAGGGTCTTTTGTAATCGCTAGTACGAACGATCTTAGTAGTGTGCTAAATTAGATTAATGTGAAGGTGTGCTTGGTTTTGTGATAATGGTGTGATTTGGATCTTTGTAATGATTGCGATAGGTTGTGGAGTGATGACCACAATCATATCAAGATATTAATATAAATATATAGTTTAGTAAAATTTTGGGGATGTCTATTTCTTTACTATCTTTACCTTGCCCTTGTTCCTATCCATTTTCCATGATTGAATTCATGAGTCTCCTTTTTCTAACCCAATCAGATGGTGAACACCAGGTCCGGGTCAGGAGTTGATCAGCCTGCAGCGCCGCGACGGAGGGCGCGCAACAACACCAACCCCAACCCGCCACCAAGCCAACCGCACCAGACGCCACCTGCAGGGATGGAGCAGTTCCTCGCCGCCCAGACTCAGCTGCTGACCAACATGGCGAACACCATCGCCAACATGCAGGCTCAGATGAACCAAGCTCCACCACCTCCACCACCAGCAAGGGACAGGCACAGGGAGTTCATGAGTCAAAAGCCTCCCACATTCTCTCATTCACCGGATCCACTTCAAGCTGATGACTGGATCAAGACCGTGGAGAAGATGCTCAACCTCGCCCAGTGCACCGACAGGGAGAAGGTCCTTTATGCCTCAGGTCGACTGGAAGGGACCGCTGCAGATTGGTGGGATGCTTACACAGCAGCTCATGACAACCCCGACACTATCAGCTGGCAGGAGTTCAGGAGCAAGTTCAGGGAGCAGCACATACACAAGGGCCTGATGAAGCTCAAGAAGTAGGAGTTCCTTGCATTGAAACAAGGAGCAATGTCTGTGAGCGAGTATCATGACAAGTTCATCCAACTGTCTCATTACGCCCCTGCAGATGTTGCAGATGATGAGGAGAAGCAGGATCACTTCAGGGAGGGTCTGATTGGTCCTATCAAATATCAACTAATGGTGCACACTTTTGATAGTTTCCAGAAGATGGTGGACAAAGCCATCATGGTGGAGCATGCTCGCAAGGAGATGGGTGAGCAGAAGAGGAAGTACGAGTCACCGACGCAGTTAAGCAATGCACGTCCTCGCTTCAACACCCCGCAAGGAACACCTTTCCGCTCAGGAGGACAGAATGTCAACTTCGGGCAGAGTCAATACCAGCGCTTCAACCAACAGGGCCAACAGCAGCAGCAAGCTCAACATGTAAGTCAGTCAGTGCAGCGCTCCAACTTTCAGCAAAATCGCCAGGGCACCCCTACGGGCACACCGATGAGAAACAATGCCACTGCTCCCACCGGTGGTAATACTTGCTACAGATGTGGTGAAGCGGGACACTATGCAAACCGTTGTCCCAAGGGAAATGGCCAGAACACTCCAAGCCAGTTTAACAACAGCGGACAGAGGCAGACACCGCAGCAGCAGCAACAGCCCCGAAACCACACGCAGACGCCCCAGAGCAACAAGGGTCAGCAAAACTACGTCCGCGGGCGTGTGAATCATGTCGCTGTGGAGACCGCTCAAGAAGCTCAGGACGTTGTGTTCGGTATGGTCCTAGTCAACTCTGCCCCTACATCGGTTTTGTTTGATTCCGGTGCATCACATTCCTTTATTTCCGCTCAGTTAGTTGCAAAACATGGCATTCCCGTGCATTCTATGTCAAACCTGAAGCGTCCCCCCATCAGGGAAGACTTAAAAGTGTTACTTTATCAGTCCCAGGAGGCTGATAACACTTTATTACATCAGATGGTACATCACCGTACAACTCTTCGCGGCAATGGGCAGTGAAGCGCCACTATCGCGAGGATTACAACTAAAACCCACACTACTATACTGGCTACGAAAAGGGGGTCATCAGAGTCTTGCGCCATGCGGAGTTCCAACGGTGACCTCACCCACAGGCAAGACTGGGTGCAGGACGGAACTCTACTTGACGTCTTCGGGGATGTAATCTGGATCTTCCACTGTAAAAGTAAGAATGGGGTGAGTACGAACGTACTCAGCAAGTCCAATCACACCCGCGGAGGGGAATAACAGAATTAAATGCACAGGATAATCCAAGGATAAGGTTATGGTTCATTTGCGGAAAAACTCGGTTTTATGCAAAAGTTCGTTTAAAACATTTTCAAAACAAGTTTTCAAGTGCCAAGGAGTACGTGCTATTGATCCACACAGGATCCAAGTTTTAAACTGCTACCGGACTCCCCGTCCGCCATAGCACACGGCACAACTGCCGGACATTTTCCAATTAACTCACACCAGTCCAACCAATCCCAGAGGGAAACACTAATTATGTGTCCACACCATAACTTGCCCAATACCGTGGGCATGGCTATTCGAATAGATTTTAACTCTGTAGAGGTGTGCAACTTTACCCACAGGTGGGGTACCACAGCACGAACACCTTAGTGCCGGTGCAGATCCCATCAAAGCCATTACCCACCTTAGCTAGTCCTGACTAGCCACCACGGGATCCATCAAGGGGTCATTCGACCTATCTCCGAGGTTTAACCGGGGCATAAGTCATACAGAGCTTATCCCTTCTCCTTGATCACCCGTTGCTCCCAGCTCTCCTGATGGCTATCAGACCAACTAGTGGGGTTAGGCTAAGCCGTTGCCCATACAACGGTCAAGTGGTTTGCACGACAGGAAGCTAGGTGAGACGACACATCGACTCGGTCCTTAGGGGTGACAAGATGGATATCTCCCTTCCTCGCTCAACCACACAGGTACGAGCACACCAACGGCAATTCACACAGAAATGCCATCCATCCCGTCTGACTCATCTTTCAAAACCACATTTTATCCCTTCACACACACACACATTTTCTTTATTAAATCATGCGGTCAGGGTAGGGCTATCACAAACAAAGGTGGCTATCCTACCATGTTTTTAGCAAGCAAAACCATGCAATTTTATAAAACAGGCCACTGGGTTGTGTTTATAAAAACTAGGACAGAAACATGCATCAAAGGGTGGAGTTGAACTTGCCATCATCAAACCCTTGCGGAAGGTCCTGATCGAAGCACTGTCCCTCGGGCTTGGGATCGCAGAACTGGTCCGCATTCGCCTGGTCACAGTCGGGACCTTCCTCGTTCACTCCGTGTCCTAAGGCGCAAACAAACAGACACACAATCAAGCGAAAGAACTAAAAGTTTTCATTGTTGAGCTTAAATCGGAAATAATTTAGTTATGGAGTTAGGGGTAATATTTTTGGGTGGTTTCTTAATGGCATGGCTAGAACTATACTAGAAAGGGCGTGGTAAAGTTTCGGGTCGATCGGAGATCGTTTCGCACAAAAAATGACGAGGTAAAGAGGGTTCGGGTGGTTAAACAGGGTTCCAGGGGTTTATTCGTAAGTATCTGGGGGGAGCAAGGGCCTATTTGCAAATTCTAGAAGTACCCAGGGCACGCTAAAGGATGTCGAGTATAATTAGGTTTATGTTATGGAGGGTCTATTTTGAAATAACAGAAAGAACAGGGCCTCTTCTGCAAAAGAGAGTAAGTAGGGGGTTTCCTTTGGGGAAATATAGGGAAAGGGGGGGCTATGGGCAAAACTGCCCTTCTCCTTCCTCTCCCCCGTGCAGAACAGAGGAGGGGAGGTGGGGCGCCGGCGCCCGGCCGATTCCGGCGGCCCGGGGCACGGCGGCGGTCCGGGGGTGGGGGAAAAGGGAGAGGGGGCACGGGGATTCCATCCCTGGCCTCACCTTGGGCCGAGGTGGAGTGAGGGAGCGCGCCCACGGGAGCGGAGGCGGCGGTGCAAGGCGGCTCGGTGGGGCGGCGCCGGGCTGGGGGAGGCGAGGCCGTGCGGCGGTGCAAGGCGCCCAAAGGCGGCGGGGTGGTGGTGGCCGGTGAGGGGGGGCCGGCGAGCGGCGCGGAGCGCCTTAATGGCTCCTGCGTCGTGGCGCGGCGGCGCGGGCGATGAAGCCGGGGTGAAGCGACGGCTCGGTACGCACGCGAGCACGTGGGGGAACGCTGTGCGGACACAAGGCGACGCGCGAGCGGCGAGGGCGGAGTGCCAGCGGCGGGCGGCGCGGCGCGCCGTGTAGGCTCGGGTGCGCGTGCCAGGGCGCGCGTGCGCGGGGAAGACGGGGAGCAAGGACGCGTGGGCGCGTGCGCGGCGGCTCGGGCGGAGCGCGGCAGCGGCGGGCGGCGCAGCGTCGCGGGGCCGGGCGCGCGCGCGGCGCGACGCGGGCCAGGGGCGAGGTGCGGGCGACGGGCGGCGCGGCGCGGCGCACGGCCATGCGCTGCGGGTGCTCGTGCGTCGCGGCATGGCCGGTGCAGAGTAGGCGCACGGCCGGCCGTCATTCGAGCACGCGGCAGGGAAAACAGGAAAGAAAGAGAGAAGGGAGGAGGGGAAAAAGAAAGAAGGAAGGAGAAAGGAGAAAAGAGAAAGAGAGAAAAGAAAAGAAATGGGGGAGAGAGAAAGGGAAAAGGAGAGAGAGAGAGAGGGGGGGTGTGTCGACGCCGGTCACGGCGGCGACCGTGGCCGATCGGCCACGCGCGCGCGGAATTCGCGCGCTGCACGAGGAGCGCCGGCGCTAATTGCGGCGGGTGATCGCGCGCGGCGGCAAGCCTCCGAGCGGCGCGGGATGGGACGGCGATAAGGTTTAGTGTCGGTCAGAAGGGGTTAGGGCTAGGGTTTCGTCGATGAGTGGTTTTTAAACGAAACACTCTAGCGCGTGTTTTAATTTGGTAAATTTTCAGGGCGTCACAAAACCACATGCTAGTTAGTTCACCTGGGGGAAATATGAGGGCCATGTATCAGTGTTTTGGAGTCAGTTTCAAGATTGTGGGCAGCGAGTTCCGTGCAAACTTTCTGGTGCTGGATTCCAAGGGAATCGATGTTATACTCGGAATGGGATGGCTGAGCAAAGTTGATGCAGTAATTCAGTGTGCCAAAAGATCAGTACTTCTCACTAGTCCAGAAGGTGAAAGATTCGAGTTTGTTGCAACACTCCCGTCGGCAGCAGATTGTGCAGCAAATCAGTTGAAGGCAAGTTCGATGGAGGATATCAGAGTTGTCAGCGAGTACCCGGATGTCTTCCCTGATGATTTGCCAGGTATGCCACCTGAACGTGATATTGAATTTATCATAGATCTTTTACCTGGTACTGCACCTATTGCCAAGAGGCCATATAGAATGTCAGTTGGTGAGTTAGAGGAACTTAAGAAACAACTGAAAGAATTGCTAGGTAAGGGTTACATTCGTCCTAGCTCTTCACCTTGGGGAGCACCCATAATATTTGTTGAAAAGAAAGATGGTACACAGCGGATGTGTGTTGACTACAGGGCCTTGAATGAGGTAACTATCAAGAACAAGTATCCATTGCCGCGTATAGAAGACTTGTTTGATCAGTTGAAGGGAGCCAAGGTATTCTCAAAGATTGATTTGAGGTCAGGTTATCATCAGCTGAGGATACGACCTTCAGATATTGCCAAGACAGCATTTACTACTAGATATGGATTATATGAATATACGGTGATGTCGTTCGGGTTCACTAATGCTCCAGCTTACTTTATGTACCTGATGAATAAAGTGTTCATGGAGTATCTCGACAAGTTTGTGGTGGTATTCATTGATGATATTCTGGTGTACTCCAAAAATGAGGAGGAACATGAGGAACATTTGAGGCTTGTTCTGCAGAAACTCAGGAACAATCAGCTGTATGCCAAGTTCAGTAAGTGTGAGTTCTGGTTGAATGAGGTCTCATTTCTGGGTCATGTCATCACAGACGGAGGTATTGCAGTGGATCCAGGGAAAGTAAAAGATGTGTTGAAATGGGAGCCACCAACGACAGTTTCGGAAATCCGGAGTTTCCTAGGACTGGCGGGATACTATAGGAGATTTATTGAAGGCTTCTCTAAGATAGTGAAACCCCTTACATCACTGCTAGCGAAGGACAAGAAATTTATATGGTCAGCGGCATGTCAGGACAGTTTCGAGGAGCTGAAAAAGAGGTTGACAACTGCACCAGTGTTGGCTATGCCTGATATTTACAAAAGTTTCGATATCTACTGTGATGCATCTAAGCAGGGTCTTGGTTGTGTATTGATGCAAGAGGGACACGTGATTGCATATGCGTCCCGTCAATTGAGGAAGCATGAACAGAACTACCCCACACACGATCTGGAGTTGGCAGCAGTGGTACATGCTCTGAAAATATGGAGGCACTACTTGTTGGGTCACCGATGCCAGATATACACTGATCATAAGAGTTTGAAGTACATTTTCACTCAGAATGACCTCAACTTGAGATAGCGAAGATGGTTAGAACTCATCAAGGATTATGACCTGGAGATACACTATCACCCGAGGAAGGCAAATGTGGTTGCTGATGCCTTGAGTCGTAAGAGTTATGTGAATGCGGTCATGGTTAGTCAGATGCCTCAGGAATTGGGCAAAGAGTTTGAACGTCTCAATCTGGGGTTCATCGCTCATACGGAAGGAATCACTATAGAAGTGGAGCCAACCCTCGAGCAAGATATACGAAAGGGTCAGCTTGAGGACTCTAAGATACAGGAGATAAAGGGAATGATAGAAGCAGGCAAGGCACCAGATTTTACCGAAGATGAACATGGGACAGTATGGTTCAGAAAGAGGATATGTGTGCCAGATATGGACCACCTCCGAGAGAAAATTTTGCAGGAAGCTCATGACTCGGCTTATTCTATACATCCTGGCAGTACTAAGATGTATCAGGATTTGAAGGAGAGGTATTGGTGGTATGGCATGAAACGTGACGTTGCAGCTCATGTGGCATTGTGCGATGTGTGTCAGAGAGTTAAGGCAGAACATCAAAGACCAGCCGGATTGTTACAGCCCTTGAAGGTGCCGGAGTGGAAATGGGAAGAAATCTGTATGGATTTCATTGTGGGGTTGCCACGTACACGAGATGGTTACGATTCTATATGGGTTATAGTGGACCGACTGACCAAGGTGGCTCACTTTATACCGGTGAAGACTACATATACAGGTGCACGATTGGCAGAGTTGTACATCTCGCGAATTGTGTGCTTGCACGGGGTACCTAAGAAAATAGTATCAGACAGAGGTGCTCAGTTCACGTCTCGATTCTGGCAAAAGTTACATGAGTCAATGGATACGAAGTTGAACTTCAGCTCCGCTTATCATCCGCAGACTAATGGGCAGACCGAAAGGACAAATCAGGTGTTAGAGGATATGCTCAGAGCTTGTGCATTGAAACATGGAGGCAGTTGGGATAAGAGTTTGCCGTTCGCAGAGTTCTCCTATAACAACAGTTATCAGGCCAGTCTTAAGATGGCACCATTCGAGGCACTGTATGGCAGGAAGTACAGGACTCCACTGTATTGGAGTGAGATAGGTGAAAGTCAGTTGTTCGGGCCTGAGATCATTAAAGAAGCTGAAAGGCAGGTATAGGTTGTTCGTGAGAACTTGAAGGTGGCTCAGTCGAGGCAGAAAAGCTATGCAGATACTCGACGACGAGAGTTGACCTTTGAGGAGGCTGACTACGTATATCTGAAGGTGTCACCTATCAGAGGTTTGCGCAGATTCAAGGTCAAAGGGAAATTGTCGCCTCGTTACATTGGTCCGTTCAAGATTCTAAAACGGAAAGGCGAGGTGGCCTACCAACTAGAGTTACCCGCACGGTTGTCAGACGTACACAATGTATTTCATATCTCTCAGTTGAAAAAATGCTTGAGGGTACCCGAGGAGCAGTTACCACTGGAGGAACTGGATGTGCAGGAGGACTTGACTTATGAGGAGCACCCGATTAAAATACTGGACACAGCAGAGAGAATTACCCGGAGTACGAGAATTCGGATGTGCAGGGTTCAGTGGAGTCACCATTGAGAGGATGAGGCTACCTGGGAACGAGAGGATGAGTTACAGGCAGATTTTCCCCAGCTCTTTGCTAGCCCGGCTGAATCTCGAGGACGAGATTCCTTTTAAGGGGGGTAGGTTTGTAACACCCTAAATTTTGCAAAGTACAAAAATCAAATAAAGTGATAGCTTAAAGGAGTCATAGGTTTATGATAAATAATTTTCTTCTTAAGTATAAAAATGAATATAGGAAAGTTAAATGTTTGTGCATCTCATGCTCTTGCATTGATATTTTGGTTGTCTCCCTTTTGAATTCAAATTTCAGTTTAAATTCAAAGGCCTTTTGATTTGTTTGTCTCCTTTTTCCCTCTCCCTCTCTCCTTTGGGCCCAGCCCAGCTGGCCACCCCCTCCTCTCTGTTCTCTCCCCTGCAGCCCGGCCCGTGGTCTCCCTTTTCTCTCTCCTTTCTCTTTCCCGTCCCGGCCCAGGTCGTCCGCGCGTCCCTTTCTTCTTTCTTTCACCGCGCGCGGCCCCTCTTTCCTCCTTTTCTTTTCCCCGCGCACGCGGCCCACCGGTCCCACCCCGGCCCATCAGCGCACCGCTCCTCCGCCCCCTCTCTCTGGCGCTTTCTCTCTCTGGCACGTGGACCCCGCCAGTCGGATCCTCCTTCCCCGTGCCGACCGGGACTCTGCTTCGAGTCCGACTCGCCCGCCCCGCGAGATCGCCGCCTTCGCCTCGGGCCCGCACGCCCAGGCGCCCTCAGCCACCCCTACTTAAGCCGCCGCACCTCCCGCGCCTCTCTTCCCCCAAGCCGCAGCTGCTCGTGCCCCTAACCCTAGCAGCCGCGCCCGCCACCGCCGCCTTTGCCGCTCGCGCTTCGGGCCGCCGCCGCACCGCCGTCCCGCTGCCGCCCACTGTCGATCGACCGCCCCCGGAGCACCACGATGAGGTGGTGAGGATGCTCAGCCGCCCGTCTTCTCCCTCTCTCCCGCTCCTCCCGTGGACGTCCAGCGCACACCGTAGCTCGCCGCCGCCTCTCGCCGCCGGCCGTCGCCCCTCCTTCTCTACCCCCTAGATCGGTTCCTCGCGTCCCCCTCAATCGCCCCGACCAGATTGAAGCATCCCCCCATCAGGGAAGACTTAAAAGTGTTACTTTATCAGTCCCAGGAGGCTGATAGCACTTTTATTACATCAGATGGTACATCACTGTACAACTTTTCGCGGTAATGGGTAGTGAAGCGCCACTATCGCGAGGATTACAACTAGAACCCAAACTACTACGCTAACTACGAAGAGGGAATCATCAGGGTCTTGCGCCATGCGGAGCTCCAACGGTGACCTCACCCACAGGCAAGACTGGGTGCAGGACGGAACCCTACTCGACGTCTTTGGGAATGTAGTCGGGATCTTCCACTGTAAAGGTAAGAATGGGGTGAGTACGAACGTACTCAGCAAGTCCAATCACACCCGCGGAGGGGGAATAATAGAGATAAATGTACAGGTTAATCCAAGGATAAGGTTATGGTTTTATTTGCGGAAAACTCGACTTTATGCAAAGGTTTGTTTAAAACATTTTCAAAACAAGTTGTTAAGCATCAAGGAGCACATGGCGTTGATCCACACAGGATCCAAGTTTAAAACTGCTACCGGACTCCCCGTCCGTCGTAGCACACGGCTCAGCGGCCGAACACTTTCCAAATAACACACACACCAATACCGGAGAAACACTAGTTATGTGACCACACCGTAACTTGCCTAATACCGTGGGCACAGCTATTCGAATAGATTTTAACTCTGCAGAGGTGTGCAACTTTACCCACAGGTGGGGTACCACAGCACGAACACCTTAGTGCCGGTGTAGATCCCATCGAAGCCCTTATCCACCTTAGCTAGACCTGGCTAGCCACCACGGGATTTATCAAGGGGTCATTCGACCTAACACCGAGGTTTAACCGGGGCATAAGTCACACAGAGCTTATCCCGTCTCCTTGATCACCCGTTGCTCCCAGCTCTCCTGGTGGCTATCAGACTAACTAGTGGGGTTAGGCTAAGCCGTTGCCCATACAACGGTCAAGTGGTTTGCACGACAGGAAGCTAGGTGAGACGACACATCAACTCGGTCCTTAGGGGTGACAAGATGGATATCTTCCTTTCACGCTCATCCACATAGGTACGCGCACACCAACGGCAATTCACACAGAAATGCCATCCATCCCGTCTGACTCACTTTTCAAAACCACATTTTATCCCTACCCACACGCACACACACTTTCTTTGCAAAACCAAATGGTCAAGGTATGGTTATCACAAGTAAGGTGGCTATCCTACCATGTTTTCGGCACGCAAAACCATGCAATTTTATAAAACGGGCCACTGGGTTGTGTTTATAAAAACTAGGACAGAAACATGCATCAAAGGGCGGGATTGAACTTGCCATCGTCAAGTCCTTGCGAAAGGTCCTGATCGAAGCACTGTCCCCTGGGTTCGGGGTCGCAGAACTGGTCCTCGGTTGCTTGGTCGCAGTCGGGAACTTCTTCGTTCACTCCGTGTCCTACGACGCAAACAAACAGACATGCAATCAAGCGAGAGAACTAAAAGCTTTTATCGTTGAGCTTGAATCGGAAATAATTTAGTTACGGAAGTAGGGGTAATATTTTTGGGTAGTTTCTTAATGGCGTGGTTAGAACTATACTAGAAAGAGCGTGGTAAAGTTTCGGGTCCATCGGAGGTCGTTTCGCGCATAAAATGACGCGCTAAAGAGGGTTTTAGGGCTTAAACGGGGGTCCAGGGGCCTATTCATAATTATCTAAAGAAGGTAGGGGCTTATTTGCGAACCCTATAAATATTCAGGGTACGCTAAAGGGTGTCGAGTATAATTGGGTTTACGTAATGGAGGGCTTGGTTTGAAATATTAAAAAGAGTAAGGTCTATTTAGCAAAAGAAGTAATTAAGGGGGGGTTCCTTTTGGGAAATACAGGAAAAGGGGGGCTATGGGCAAAAATGCCCCTTCTTCCTCCTCTCCCCCGCACAGAACAGAGGAGGGGAGGTGGGGCACCGGCGCCCGGCCGATTCCGGCGGCTCGGGGCACGGTGGCGGTCGGGGATGGGGGCAAAACGGAGAGGGAGAGAAGGGGGTTCGATCCCCGGCCTCACCTCGGGCCGGGGTGGCGCGTGGGGTCGTGGCGACGGGGGCCGACGGGCGGCGTCAGAGCAATGCGCGGCGGCGGCGCTGGACTTGGAGAGGCGAGGGCTGGGTGGCGGTGGAAGGTTGTGGGGGAGGTGAGCTGCGCGAAGGGCCGCTTTATAGCCGGGAGGAGGCGGTGGGGAAGCCGGGGGTAGATGAAGGCCGACGAGCGACGCGGAGTGCCATTAATGGCGTCTGTCCGTTCGCTCGCGTCGTGACGCGGCGTGCGGTGCAAGCACAGGGCGATGGCGGGGTGTGGCAGCGGCGGGTGGCGCGGTTAGCAATGGGCGGCGCGGCGGGGCGGGACGCGGCAGCAGCAGGCGGTGCGGCGTCGCGGGTTGGCCGTGCGCATGCAAGCGACGGGCGGCGCGGCGGTCGGCACGGCACGCGGTGCATGCGCGGGTGCGCGCGTGGGCACGGGTGGACGCGCGCGTCGCAGGGCCGGGCAGGGCGCGTGCGCTGCGCACAGGGCCGGCTCACGGCCGTGCGGTGCTCGGGAGCAGGGGGAAGGGGGAGGAACAGGGAGAAGGGTGTGACACCCTAGGTGTCAAATAGGTTGAACCTTTAGAAATAATGTTTGGTATGTGTGAAATTGTGTGGAAATCTAGCAAAAATGTTGAATTTAAGGGTATTTGTGTAAATTTATAAAAATACAAACCTTTTTATGTAATTTAATTGAAGTATAAAGTAACTTTCCAAATTTTACCAAGGGTCAAAGTGAAAAAGTGAATGTCATCATGACCAGCATTAAATGCTGGCGGATAAGCCCAAAAAGTTGTAAAATTTGCTTTAGTAGGACCAAAACTTATGCAAAGTTTAAATTGAGTACAAAATAGAAAGTAACACAATGTGCTTTAGGTTTCTGGGTTTGAGCCCTAAAGCAAAATTATAGGTTTTGAAAAGTTTTACAACTTTCATTTTGATCATTTTCTCTTTTGAGCACTGGTTTAAAAGTTATAAGCTCGTCACAATGCAGTCCCTGTAATTCTTTGGTTTCGCAAATCAGTCCTTGGCTCCTTTCTTCTTCCTTCTTCCTCCTCTGGCGTCTCCCCTGCTCCCCTGCTCCTCTACTGCTGCGCCGCCGCCCGCCTTTCCCGGCCGCCCCTCGCCACCTCCTGCTCCTCCCTCGCCTACGTGCCTCCCCACCGTCCCCTCACCGCCCTTGCCCGCTTTCGTGGCCTCTCCTCGCGCCCCACGCGCTCTGCGCCGCCGCCGGCTCGGCCACCTCCACGCCGTCGTGGCGCCCGGCCATGCGCCACTCCCCTCCCTCCTCTTCTCTATAAATAGCGTCCCCAAGACCTCTTGAAGCTATTTCCCATTCCCTTGTACCTTTCCCTCGCCGGAGCATTGCCCCCAGCACCACCCCGCCGCCGCACTTCGGCCTCCACGCCGGCGGACCTCCTCCGGCCATCCCCTCTCCTCCCAAGTACGCCAATCGGTGCGCCTCAAACTCCTAGTGCCCATAGGCCAACACTTCTCCACCCTTGACGCCCCACCTCGCCGGAATTTGGCCTTAACCCGCCGCCGGTGCCTTGTTTCCGGCCATAGGGACCACATTGCAAGGTCTGAAATCTTTCCGAGGGCCTATATGAAAGTTTTCAATCTTTTCTTCCTTTCCAATGTGCTGAACTTTGAAAATTCCTAGAAAATCGTAGAAAATTCAAAAAAATGTAAAACCAGTTGGACTTGAATCTTTATTTCAAACTCTATCACTTCTGTTTTATGACCATGTTATGAAAATAGATGGTTTGTGCTGTATTTAAAATAGAAGTAAGTGAGTGCTTGTTATTTCATGTGAGTAGTATTTCTGACTTGTTAATTCTATAGAAAATGGTAGAAAATTCCAAAAATTGCAAAATTAGTTTTGTTAGAAACTAGATTTCAAGTACTACAACTTTTGTTTATGAAGTTTGATATGAAACCCAATACTCTTGTACTTATTTTAAATCTAAGGGTAAAAGGTATTTGATATATAGCTTCTATATTTTAACTTTGTTTCTCATAATTTTTGGCATGTATATTCTGTGTGCTATATGTAACCTTGTGTGGAAATTTCAAACCTAGATTTGTTTTAAACTTAACTTCGTTTAATTTGGGCATTTCAAATTCGAAATATTAATTAAGCATGTTCTATAAGCCCAACCAATTAAGATCTTTTGTCATACTCTAATGTGTTGATGACTAGTGTGCAATAGAGTTCCAAAACTTTATGATCCTGTTTATCTAAGTTTTGAATCTAGAACTTGGGATTTAAAATTCAAATACGAATGTTCCAGTTTCTGTTTGCTATAAATTCAGTGCTATAGTTATAGTTCAAATCTAAACCCACCTGGTTGCTTAATGTAACTAGTTAGTTTGGTTGATACCCGATAAATGACTGCCCAGTACAGGGTATTTAAGTGGTTTGTTGGAATGTAATGTTTTTCTATTTGGATTGCAACTTTATCGTGAAATAAAATATTAATTCATGCATTTCCTAAGCTGCATCCTTTTGTTTACATGTAGACTCGACATTCCTCGCTGACGGTGACTATCAGATACTCCCCGAGCCTGAAGTGGATATCTTTGAAACCGCCGGGAACATCACTGAAGAATTAACTGAAGCTCCGAACCCAAGTTCGGAAGAATTTATTAATACCTCTGACCCCAACCCTGCCAGTGAAGGCAAGCCCCGGACATATCCCATTATTTTCTTTACATTGCAACCTATGCTTATTTATCTATATTTATGCATTAAGTCTATGAGTTGTAATGGAACCCTAGATGCATATTTCTAGGAACCAATGTACTGAACATTAGAACCTGAATCCGACTAATGCTATGCTAATAGAACCGGTAAAAGTCGAGTGATTTCCTGTCACTCGCGCGATATAGGAATTGATTACCTTCATTCCTGCAATCACTATAAGGATGACGGACGGGGTTATTTGCAGTATCATGGAAAGAAATGGTACCCCCGTCTGTGTTGATGAATTTGGTTAAGGTCGCAGTGTGTGGTAGTGGCAGTTAAGCGTTTGAAAGTACTAGCCACATGCCGCGAAATATGGTAAGCGGTAAGCCTAGTAACCAATCAGCCCGGCAAGTGGACTCGTCCCCCACCACTCGACTTTTATTTTATGTTTACACGCACCGACTGTGAGAGTACGTTCTGCAGAGCAGACAGGAATACGGTCATGTAGTCGCGCTACAGACATATGTCCTGCACATTGGATGTGCGTATAGTCCAGCAGTCGCTTGTGGTGGCTTTGTTCCACGACCCGGAATGAAAGGCAAACGGTTGCTTCGGAACGACCTGTTGGTGTTCCAAGCGTGTGAGTTAGGTTTACCTTGCAAGGGTTAAAATTCGATTCAGAATCGTCCGCCTCTCACGAAGTTTGAGACTGCTTATCTCTTTTACCACATAGAGTAAGAAGAGCAATGTTTTGATTATCAAAGATGATGTTTGATTAAAGAATTGTACCATGCTTGAAGTAGTTATAGGTGCTTACCTAGAATGGTTAAAAGAATTAGAATCTGAAAGCTAAAATATAAATTAAGGACCTACTTTTTATTGCTTTTCAGCAAAAACTAAACCGAACTTTTACATAGCCTGCATGGTCTAGTTATGGGCTAAGTATACCCAACCCCGGGTAAGCCTTGCTGAGTATTAGTATACTCAGCCTTGCTATATAATGTTGTTTCAGGTAATGTCTTTGAAGAACCTACTTACCCTATGCCTTGGCCTTCTGCTGTGCCTGATGGTTGGTCCGTGGAGTGGGACCCGTCCCCGGCCAACACCGACCCTAGCGAGTAATGTCATGCTCGGGCTTAGCATGATGTTGATACTAACTACGTGTATAATTATCGTACTGTATTTTCCGCTGCTATAAACCCGAATGTTATATATGGTTTGTAATAACTTTTAGCACTCTAGTACTTATGTTATTCTGCAAACTCTTGTAATAAAAGTGTTTGTGATGTAAAATGTGATGGTGATTGTATCTCTGGACTCACCTTCGTGTGAGGTAACCTTATGTGATCCTGTAACGGTGGTTTATCGGGACGTTACCCGACAGGCCAAGGGATTATACCGTTTGAAGTATGTTAGAGCTTTTTGAAATAGACTCTCGTACTTGAGCCGGTATAATTCAGGTTGGTTCTGCCACAAAGGGGAGGAAAGGAAGGAAAAGAAGGAGGGGGAAAAGAAGAAAAAGGAAAAAAAAGGAAGAGAGAAGGGAAAATGGAAAAGAAAAAAGAGAAAAGGAAATGGGAAAGGAAAAAGAAGGGAAGGGAAAAGAAAATGGAGAGAAGAGAAGGAACGACTCGTGCCGGCGGGATTCGTGCGCGCGACGCACGCACACTGCCCGAGGAGAACAGCGAGGGGAGGGGAAAACGCGTCGGCGCCAATCGCAGCGGCGGCCGCGGCCGGTCGGCCACGCGCACGGTATTCGCGCGAGGAGAGAGAGAAAAGAAAGGGAGTCGCGTCGGCGCTAATCACGGCAGACGGTCACGCGTGAGTGGCAGGCCACCGAGCGGTGCGGGACGGGACAGCGATCCGGTTAGGGTTAGGGTTTTGACGTCGAACACGAATTACTCTAGCGCGTGATTTAATTTAGTGAATTTTCAGGGCGTCACAAACCTACCCCACTTAAATGAATCTCGTCCTCGAGATTCGGCTGGCTCCTAAACAGATGGGGAAATTCCTTCTTTAGAGCCTCCTCGCGGTCCCAAGTTGATTCTTCTACTCCATGCCTGCTCCATTGAACCCTGCATATCCGTACTTCAGAGTTTCTTGTCCTCCTAGTGACAGTGTCTAGAATTTTGACCGGTACTTCCTGGTATCGCAGATCTGGTTGCAGGTCTATTGTTTCCACCGGCACGTGTTCACCTTCGGGTACTCTCAAGCACCTCCTTAATTGCGAGACGTGAAATACTGGATGTATATCTGACATTTCTTCTGGTAACTCCAGTCGGTATGCTACTGCTCTGACTCTCTTTAGAACCCGATACGGTCCAACGTATCGAGGGGCCAATTTTCCTTGTACTTGGAATCGTCACGTCCCTCGAATAGGCGAGACCTTGAGATAAGCAAAATCTCCTGGGTTGAAACTTACTTCTCGCATTTTCTTGTCTGCGTAGCTCTTTTGTCGAGACTGAGCTGCTTTCACTTTCTCACGGATCTCCGCTACTTTTTCTTCTGCCTCCTTTATAAGTGCGGGTCCTACCAGGGTACGTTCTCCCACTTCCGACCACATTAGGGGGGTCTTGCACTTTCTTCCATAGAGGGCTTCGAACGGTGACATGCCCAAGCTGGCTTGATAACTATTATTGTACGAGAATTCTGCATAAGGCAGACTTTGCTCCCAGTCCTTTCCGTAGGTCAGGACACATGCTCTCAGCATATCTTCCATAATCTGATTTACCCTCTCGGTTTGACCATCCATCTGTGGATGATATGCGGAGCTGAAATCTAATTTGGTACCCATGGCTTGATGCAAGCTTTTCCAGAACCTAGAGGTGAATTGAGTTCCTCTATCCGAGACAATTCGGCTAGGCACTCCATGTAACTTTACTATGTTTTCTACATAGAGCTTTGCCAGCTTTTCTCCACCATAAGTGGTTCGTACGGGTATAAAATGTGCCGATTTTGTGAGTCGATCCACTATTACCCATATGGAATCGTGTCCCTTCTATGTTTTAGGTAGACCCACTACAAAGTCCATTCCTATCTCATCCCATTTCCAAACCGGAATGGGTAGGGGTTGCAATAACCCTGCTGGCTTTTGATGTTCGGCCTTGATCCTTTGACAAGTATCACAATGTGCCACAAAGCGTGCAATATCCGCCTTCATTCCATTCCACCAATACTTTTGCCTTATGTCCATGTACATTTTGGTGGATCCTGGGTGGATGGAGTAGGCCGTGTTGTGGGCTTCGTCCATGATTATCTGCCGGAAGTCTCCATTCAGGGGTACACAAATCCTATCCTCGTACCATAACGTTCCCTTATTGTCTACCCTGAAGCCCGGTGCTTTGTTTTCTCCAGTTTGTTTGCAGATCTTCATTAATTCCTGATCTGAGCTTTGGGCCTCTCTAATTCTATCCTCTAGCGTCGATTGGACGTTTAGCACTTGGCTGGAACCTCGAGGAATAATGTGCACATTTAATCGTGCCATTTCCTCGCGCAGATGGTCGTTCGTGGGCCCATAGGATTTTCGACTTAAGGCATCGGCTACTACGTTTGCTTTCCCGGGGTGATACTGAATTTCCAAATTGTAGTCCTTGACCAACTCCAACCATCTTCTTTGCCTTAGGTTTAAATCCGGCTGGGTGAAGATATACTTCAGACTCTTGTGGTCGGTGTAAACCTCACACTTATTTCCAATCAGGTAGTGTCTCCAAATTTTAAGGGCATGCACAACGGCTGCTAATTCCAAATCATGGGTCGGATAATTCTGCTCATGAGTCCTGAGTTGGCGGGAAGCATATGCAACGACTTTTCCGTCTTGCATCAGTACACACCCTAATCCTTGTCGGGATGCGTCACAATAAATGACAAAGTCCCGATGAATGTCCGGTAGGGTCAGCACTGGGACGGTTGTCAACCTTTGCTTCAATTCTTGAAAACTTCTCTCACAGGATTCTGTCCAAGCGAACTTTTTCTCCTTCTTAAGAAGTTCCGTCATGGGTCGGGCTATCTTAGAGAATCCCTCAATAAATCTCCGATAGTATCCGGCTAATCCAAGAAAACTTCTGATCTCACTAACATTAGTCGGTCGCTGCCAGTTGGATACGGCTTCGACCTTCTCTGGGTCCACTGCTACACCTTCCGCGGTCAGAATGTGACCAAGAAAAGCTACTCTCTCCAGCCAGAATTCACACTTGCTAAATTTTGCATATAGTTTATGTATCCTTAGCTTTTCCAACACTACCCGCAGATGTTGTTCATGTTCCTGAACACTCTTGGAGTAGATAAGTATGTCGTCGATAAAGACTACGACAAACTTATCCAGTTCGTCCATGAATACCTTGTTCATGAGGTTCATAAAATAGGCAGGGGCATTGGTTAGTCCGAAGGACATTACGGTGAACTCAAACTGCCCGTAACGGGTGACAAAGCTGTCTTAGGGATGTCACTTTCTCTAATTTTGAGCTGGAAATATCCCGACCTTAGGTCGATCTTGGAAAAGTACTTGGCTCCTTTTAGCTGATCGAACAGGTCATCAATCCTGGGGAGGGGGTACTTATTCTTAATGGTAACCTCGTTCAGTGCTCGGTAATCTACACACAACCTCATACTCCCATCTTTCTTCTTGACAAACAGCACTGGGGCTCCCCACGGCGACGAGTTTGGTCTAATGAAGCCAATTCGTTGCAGTTCTTCTAGTTGCTTCTTTAATTCTGTCAACTCAGAGGCTGCCATCCTGTAGGGTCTCTTGGCCATCGGAGAGGTTCCGGGGATAAGGTCTATGACGAACTCTATATCCCTGTCCGGCGGCATACTGGGAAGCTCTTCGGGGAACACATCTGGGTATTCGCTTACTACCGGGACTCCTTCTAAGGGCTTGGCTTCCAAGCTAAACACCATTGGGTCGAACTTACGGTCCCGGGTATGGCAGGTCACTTGGACTCCTTCAGGGTTTGTTAGGTGTACCACTCTGTCGGTACAGCCTATGAGACCATTGTGTCGGCTTAACCAGTCCATTCCAAGGATCACGTCTATTCCCCAAGACTTAAGTACTACCAAATCTGCTAGAAAGTCTACCCCACTTAAATTGATCCTTACCCGTGGACAACCTAACTGACAATTAATGTCGCCTCCAGGCGTCCGGGTTAATAGGGGTGTTTTTAGTAGCACTGTAGGTATTCTGTGTTTTTCCACAAAACTCGAGGATATGAACTGTGGCAGAACCAACCTGAATTATACTGGCTCAAGTACGCTAGTCCTCCCTGGAGGGCTAACTCGTACTTCAAACAGTATAATACTATTGGTCTGTCGGGTAACGTCCCGATAAACCACCGAACTCAGGATCCAACAAGGTACCTCACACGAAGGTGAGTCCAGAGATATAATGCTAAAATAATTTACACCACAGGCAGTTATATTACAAAAATGTACAAAATAACATTTGTCCTCATTGAGGAGAGTTTATTACAACACAAGTTCAAGTTTCTAGTTAAAGCAGCGGAATTTGAAAAGCGGAGTCAATATACACGGCGTCATTACAGATATTATGCTAGCCCTGGCATAATATCACTCGGCGGGGTCTATGTTGGCCGGGGACGGATCCCATTCCACGGACCAACCATCAGGCATAGGGTAAGGCCACGGTGTAATGAACGCTGGCTCATCAGAAGGGTTACCTGAAGTAAATCAACAAAACAAGGCTGAGTATACTAATACTCAGCAAGACTTACCCGGAATTGGGTATATCTTAGCCCATAACTAGACTCATGCTGGTTTTTAGCTTTGGGTAGGGTTTTCAGCTGAAAAGCAACAAAGAGTAGATCCTTATTTTCAATTTTTAGCTTTCAGGTTCTAGTTGAATTAACCATTCTAGGTAAGCACCTATAACTATCCAAACATGGTAGAATCTTTACTCAAACATCATCTTTGATAATCAAATAATTGCTCTTGTTACTCTATGTGATAAAGGGGATAAGCAGTCTCATACATCGTGAGAGGCGGACGATTCTGAATCGAGATTCAACCCTTGCAAGGTAAACCTAACACACACGCTTGGAATACCACAGGGTTGTTCCGAAGCAACCGTTTGCCTTTCATTCCGACTCGTGGATCAGATCCACCACAAGCGACTGCAGGTCATATACACTACAAAAGTGCAGGACGTACGTCTGTAGCGCGACTACAAAACCCGTACTCCTGGTTGCCCAGCAACACATATGCCTACACGTCGAACAAAGTAACCAAAATAAGCAAATACATGTGGTGGGAGGTATGTCCACTCCTCGGGCCGATCGGTTACTAGGCTTACCGCTTACCATATTTCACGGCATGTGGCTAGTACTTTCAAACGCTTAACCACCGCTACCACACACTGCGACCTTATCAAAATTTAACAACACAGACGGGGTATCATCTTGACCATGATACCTCATAAAACTCCCGTCCGGCATCCTTATAGTGATAGCAGGAATGTAAACATTACAATTCCTATATCGCGCGAGTGACAGGAAATCACTCGACTTCTACCGGTCCTATAAGCAGAGCAGCTAGTCGGACTCGAGTTCTAGTGTTCAATACATTGGTTCCTGGAGTAATGCAACTAAGTTTTCCAAACAACTCCTAAGAACTTAATGCATATAAATATATGTAAATAATATAGGTTGCACTGTAGTAAAGTAGGGGTTATGTCCGGGGCTTGCCTTCGCTAGCAGGGTTGGGGTTAGTCAAAATATTTTCTTCCGAACCTTGGTTCGGGGCTTCAGAGAAATCCTCAACAAGAGTCCCGGGGTCTTCAGAATATCCTTCTTCCAGTTCCGGGATCAGCTGATAATCCCCGTCAGCGAGAGTGGTCGAGTCTACATGAGATGAAAATTACAAGTTATGGAATGCCTTTACTTTTATTTTACTTCCCGATAAAGTTGCAATCCAATATAAATAACATTTTATTTTGATGCATTTCCTAATTACCCTGTACTTGGCAGTCATTTATTGAGCATTAATAAGTTTACTTAGATTCATTAAACAACAAATTTAGCTAGGTTAAGTGTTCAATTAGTATCATAGGGCAACAGGTGGTGTGGTTCCTACTAACATTTATATTAAAAGACTTTATATATTGACCTCACAATTTATTTGAATTTTAAGCTACCATTACTTTATAAACCAAACATATTATCTTTATTTTAATCAACATCTAATTTTTAGTTAAAAATTTAATAATATGTGGCAATAAAACAAAATAGGACATTAATATATTTTTCATGATTTTTGAACATAAGAAAGTGTGTTTATTAATTATATTATGTAAACTACACATTATTTCTAACAAAATCTATACAATAAGAAAATATTACTAGAGCACAAGATTAATTATTTTTCTTCAATTCTACATATTAAAAGAAAATTATTGACACTGGTTTTACTAATTTATCATTTTTCTATGAATTACTATGTAATTCTTAAGTCTACAAGCAATTAACTTTGGTATTTAAATTAAGTCATTAATCATTCAAAAACCGAAGTCGATCCTTAAAGAAAAGTTACAGATCTTTGTCTAAAGATTCCAATAAAATTTAGTTTACCATTTTACGATTTTTCCTTAAAGAGATATGGTATTTCTAAGTTGACAGCAAAAATTACATAAGGAGGTCCCTGGCTACTATTCCACTGAGTCTTAGGCTATGCACTTAACCCCCTGGATTTCTTTTCCTTCTAACCCGAGGTCCCTGGGCTGGGAACCGAACAGAGCCAAGCGGAGGCGGCCGTGTTCCGGCGACGGTGGTCGCCGGCGGCGAGGTCCAGGTGCCGGGATAGGTTCAGAAGCTTACGGTGATCTAGTTGCTCTACTTGTCGTGGACGGGGATGGCCGGAACAGTGGGATTCGACTTGAGCCCGAGATGACGGCGGAGCGGTCGACGGCGACGAGGGTGCTCCGGCAATGAACGTCGGCCAGCAACCTGCGCACAAGAACCAGTGAGCCGCGGGGAACGTGTCCGTGCCATCAATTGAAAGAAAGCATGCTGGATCGAGAGGAATCGCCGGAGACCGATGCGGCGGCGGCGAGGAAGAACGCCGGCGAGCGTCGAGGAGGCGCTGTGGTGCACCAGAGGGTCAATGGATGGGTTGTACAGCTTCAGGGTGATGATGTGGTTCTGGCTAGGAGGTCGTGGTGGTGGGGGAGTACCTGGAACGAGCTGCCCACGGTGGAGGCCGAAGACGACGGCGGCGGCGCTCGTCGAGGACCGGGCTCCAGTGGAAATTGGGGAGGATCAGGGGGTCGTCGAGCACGAGCAAGTCACGGGGAAACTGGTGCGAGAGTTGGCTGGGGCGGAGGAGGTCCGGTGTGAGCTGCCCACGGGCGGGTTGTGCACGGCCGGAGAGGAAAGGGACGGCGGCGGCAGAATGTAGCTTGGTTACTGGAAATTTGGACGCGGGAAGTAACAGAACATCACGTAGGTGTTGATGTGGTGCTGCTGCGCGCGAGAGGGAGGAAGTTAAGGCATTGCAGCGAGCTGTCCACGACGGCGAAGAGGTGGCGGCCGGAGATGGCTCGGGAACGTCGTGGCGGGCGCGCGTGAGGCCAGGAGGGGAGGGGAAAGAAGTCGAGACCGGGAGGGGATGACGCGTGGGAGGTTGTGGCAGCTGGAGGTGGCGCTCGGGTGGTCTGTGCCGGCGGTGAGCGGCGGTGGCAGGGCGAGCAGAAGGGGGAAGCGGCGCGGCCAGAGGAGGAAGAAGCAGAGAGATGTCAGGAGGACTAGTTTGTGAATTCCAAAAATTCCAGGGACCCCTCTGTAAACTAAGATTTCCCATTGATAGAAAAGTCTAATGAAAAAGGTGTCTAAAGCAAAGTTGTAGAGAATTTCAAATCCTACAAAACTGCTTTAAGGTTCAAGTTCAAAATCTCAAGGAATATAGTTTTATTTTAAACTTTAGAGCACCATTCAAATTATAAACTTTGTCTTGTAATTCAAACCTAATGCTTTAATGCTTAGGGTCTCTTTTGCAAATTTTCCTGCAGCAATCATTACTAGTTCTTTTTACACTTTAGTCCTCAGGTAAAACTAAGTTTTACTTTTATCTTTTTACCATTTCACATGTAAATCCTTATATGTTTGTATTAATTACACAAAGGTCCTTAATTTCATAAAAAGTCTATTTTCCTTAATGTTTTATTAACCTTTGTTCTTTTCTTTTCTATAGCCATCTGAAATTTGACACTTAGGATCATTTTCACATACTTGCACATGAAAATTTGTAGAACTTATAATTTACAAATATACCCTTACTGCTTTGTACAACTTGTATACATTATATCCTGCTTACATATATTATACCCAAACTTAACATCTACTTATCTAACTACCTGGATATCACATGAACGAGTGCGACGCTCCAGAATCGAATAGTACTGTTGCCAGAGCTGAGTTGACTAGGTACTCACCGAGCACTACGCCTTGAGCCTCTTGAGCCTCCTGCGCGTCGATGTGATTGACGCGGGCTCGTCCAAATGATTGCTGCTTCATCTGCTGGCTGTTGTCGCTGTTGCGGATGGGCACTCGGTTGGCACCGGTCGGGGCTGGTCTGGGCCCATTCACCGTGTTGGAGAAGGCCGATGTTGCCGGCTTATTCTTGGCATAAGGGCAATTGGCGGTGAAGTGCCCTGTCTCACGGTAGTTGAAACAGGCCTTAACATTGTTGTTGTCGGAGGCGACCAGGCTTGTGTTGCTCTGTGGGGCCCTCATGGTATTCTGACTCTTAGGCTGTGCTTCAGGGGTCCGTGATCCTGTCACTTGGGACTGCGTCCTATACTGCATTGGGGCTTGAGATCTTGGTGCAGTGTAGTTGGTGTTCCTCGGCTTTTAGAAGCGGTCCTGTTGGCGGGCCTTACTTTCCAGGAATTTGCGTTTATTATCCTTCCTTTCGTCGGCTTTGGCCCTTTCCGTGAGGATAGCCTTGTTCATCAGGATATTGAAGTCCGGATAGATCTGTGGGGTAAGCAAGGTTCGGAGTTCTGGGCTTAATCCCTTCTTGAACATGTCTTGTTTCTTATCGTCGTCGCTCACTTCTTCCGGCGCATATCGGGCCAATTCTATGAACCGGTGGGTGTACTCTTCCACCGTCATGCTTCCTTGTTGTAGTGCGCGGAATTCATCCGCCTTGCGCTTCATGGTGGCCGAAGGAATGTGATAGCGGCGGAATTCCCTTACGAATTCTCCCAGGTGATGGTAGAGGCATCTTCGGCTGCGGCACAATAGTTTTCCCACCAGGATAATGCTGTTCCGGTGAGCTGGTGGGCTGCCAGAAGGACTTTGTCCCGGTCCTGGCATTCGAATGGTTCGAGCTTCCTCTAAATCACTCGCAACCAGTCATCAGCATCCAACGGGTTGCAGGACCCGGCAAAGGTGGATGGCTTGGTCCTTAGAAAGGCCGTCAGCTTGTCGTTCATATTCTGCCCTCGTGGCTGCCGGTTAATGAGGGCATTCGCCAGTGTTTCCAGAATGAGGGTCTGGTTATGGATTATCTGCGCCAAGTCTCCGAGGGGTGGGGGTGGTGGTAGTTGTTCTCCTTCTTGACTTCCTCCTCGGTTCTGGCTTACTTCTTGTTCTCCTTGGAGAAGATCTTGTTCAACGGGCTGTGCTCCGGCACTAGCGGCTACGGGGTTCCGGCCGCGGGAGGCCCTCGCGATGTTCCGGGGGGTCACCTGTTGATTGGGTAAATTGGGGTTACGACTATGTGATGTTTAAGTTGTTTAATTTGTATATATAAGGAAGAATCTACCTTCTGCCGGTACCCATATAAATAAGCAGCACACAACAAACCAGCACACAATCATCGTAAACAGCAAGCACAACCCATTTTATTACTGCAAGGGGGTACAACTTAGGGGTACGACTAGGTCTCATGCTACTCGGCCAGGGTCTTGTCTAAGGGCACGTCTTAAACAGAAAAGGCTGGGGGAGGGGCATCACTGGGACGGCATCGGTCACTCTACTCGCGAGAGGTGCCTTCTTCCGGGGTGTGGAGTGTGAGCAATCCTCGCTCGCCGTTCTCCGGGTTCCCACCTGTCAAGGGTTGTGCTACAGCATCCCCTTCGTCGGCGGGAGCAGAACTTTCAGGGTTCCCGGGTGGAGCTTGCGTGTTTCCAAAGAGCGGTCCCCATCCTATGACGGGTGTCCCGAGTAAAACATGGTCTTCCCTAATTGCCGGGACTGGTGTTCCACTCTGGGTCCACTCTTGCATGCGCCGATCTCGGGCCTGCCTGAGGCTCTCTTGGGCGACTGCTTCGCTACTGACCGCGGCTGCGGCTCTTGCCTCGGCGTGGGCGGCTCGGATCTGCTGTAATCTCACTGCGAGCTCTGCTTGCTCGGCTCGATGGGTCTGCTCCCTTAGAAGGTTGGCTTGCTCATCAAAGAGTTGGTTCAGGGCGGCTAGGTAAGTGGCCACTTGGTACAGGGGACCTTCTTCGTGGCGACGTCGTTCCAGGTTTCTCATGCGTGCTTCCCAGATTGGGGTCCTGATGGCCGGCGGGAAGAACTTCGCTGGTGTGGGGGCGAGGTGTTCTTCGAAAATTCGGCACAAATAACGGAGTGCTTTTCTGATGGCCAAGGGGTAGGTGTCCTGGTGTCTAAACCCTGTGGCAGTCACTCGCCAGGGCTGGATGTCGGGTTAGCGGTTACTCCTGGCGATGACCAGGATCACCCTGCAGCGGAGGGTACCATGGTGCTCGTACTCTCGGCTGTAGTACCTCGGTCGTTCTGTAACGCCAAGGTCCTCCAGGGTGCTGATTAAGAGGCCGGGAAAGTCAGGTGCTGCTTGGCAATCGCCCTGGGTCCATCCTTCCTCAGCCATCTGAAACAGGGTAAACAGTCTAGCACAGATAAAAAAAGAGTGGATAACATTTATTATTGCAACACGGGGATACAGTTTTCATGGGCACGGGGTTATTAGGGTCGGGTTCTAGCTTGGAGTGCTAATCCTATTACGGGGATTCTTCCTCGGTCTTGATAGAGCGCTTCTTTATTGGAAGGAACCGATCCATCTCATTTTCGGTCTGAGTACCCTTATCCCAATGGGTTTCCATGGGTTCTTCCTCTTCTTCCTCTATCCATCCACCTATTCCGTTGCGGTTCTCGTATTCTTGCATCTGGGCTTGGAGGGCAGCTAAGGAATACTCGGCGCTTGCGGCTCTTGTCCGTTGTTCCTCCAGCTCCTGGGTTATCTTTTCAATCCCATGGATTAGCTGCTTCAGTTGTGCCGCCTGTTCGCGGTAGAGTGCATCCAAGCCAGTAAGGTAGATGGACAGGTGGGAGACCGTATCTTCTAGGTCTTCTTCTTCTCATCCAAGTCCCCTCATCCGGGCAATCCAAGTGCGTCCTCTTCCCTCAGCGGGTGGGAAAAATCCCATAGGAGTCCGCTGAAGATGGCGCCTGTAGAGCACACGCAGCCGTCGCAGGGCTTTACGGGCGGCCTTTCGATAGGTGTCGGTGAAGCGGAAGCCAGCGGTGGAGATGAACCAAGGGTCCACATCAGGGTAGCGGGTGCTTCTCTCCACAAAAACCATCATGTCGCACCGAAGGGTGCCTCCGGCGATGTACTCACGGTAGGCATACTCCGGTGGTTCCATAATCCCAACGCGTTCCAGGCTGAGCAATAGTAGCTTGGGAAGGCCGGGCTCTGCGTGGCAGATTCTATTAACCCATCCATTGCCAGCCATCTGGAACAAGGCAAAGACCAGTGGTGAGTGTTTGTGCAGAAAATTTCTAAATCGGGACAAGTTCTAGGGCCTGAAAAGGGGTCTCGCTCATAGGGTCACGTCCTACGGCCAGCCTACGGCTCTGATACCACCTGAAGCGTCCCCCCATCAGGGAAGACTTAAAAGTGTTACTTTATCAGTCCTAGGAGACTGATAACACTTTTCTTACATCAGATGGTACATCACCGTACAACTTTTCGCGGTAATGGGCAGTGAAGCGCCACTATAGCGAGGATTACAACTAGAACCCAAACTACTACGCTAACTATGAAGAGGGAATCATCAGGGTCTTGCGCCATGCGGAGCTCCAACGGTGACCTCACCCACAGGCAAGACTGGGTGCAGGACGGAACCCTACTCGACGTCTTCGGGAATGTAGTCGGGATCTTTCACTGTAAAGGTAAGAATGGGGTGAGTACGAACGTACTCAGCAAGTCCAATCACACCCGCGGAGGGGGGAATAACAGAGATAAATGTACAGGTTAGTCCAAGGATAAGGTTATGGTTTTATTTGCGGAAAACTCGACTTTATGCAAAGGTTCGTTTAAAACATTTTCAAAACAAGTCGTTAAGCATCAAGGAGCACATGGCGTTGATCCACACAGGATCCCAGTTTAAAACTGCTACCGGACTCCCCGTCCGTCGTAGCACACGGCTCAGCGGCCGAACACTTTCCAAATAACACACACACCAATACCGGAGAAACACTAGTTATGTGACCACACCGTAACTTGCCCAATACCGTGGGCACGGCTATTCGAATAGATTTTAACTCTGCAGAGGTGTACAACTTTACCCACAGGTGGGGTACCACAGCACGAACACCTTAGTGCTGGTGCAGATCCCATCGAAGCCCTTATCCACCTTAGCTAGACCTGGCTAGCCACCACGGGATTTATCAAGGGGTCATTCGACCTAACACCGAGGTTTAACCAGGGCATAAGTCACACAGAGCTTATCCCGTCTCCTTGATCACCCGTTGCTCCCAGCTCTCCTGGTGACTATCAGACTAACTAGTGGGGTTAGGCTAAGCCGTTGCCCATACAACGGTCAAGTGGTTTGCACGACAGGAAGCTAGGTGAGAGGACACATCAACTCAGTCCTTAGGGGTGACAAGATGGATATCTTCCTTTCACGCTCAACCACACAGGTACGCGCACACCAACGGCAATTCACACAGAAATGCCATCCATCCCGTCTGACTCACTTTTCAAAACCACATTTTATCCCTCCCCACACACACACACACTTTCTTTGCAAAACCAAATGGTCAAGGTATGGTTATCACAAGTAAGGTGGCTATCCTACCATGTTTTCGGCACGCAAAACCATGCAATTTTATAAAACGGGCCACTGGGTTGTGTTTATAAAAACTAGGACAGAAACATGCATCAAAGGGCGGGATTGAACTTGCCATCGTCAAGTCCTTGCGAAAGGTCCTGATCGAAGCACTGTCCCTCGGGTTCGGGGTCGCAGAACTGGTCCTAGGTTGCTTGGTCGCAGTCAGGAACTTCTTCGTTCACTCCGTGTCCTACGACGCAAACAAACAGACATGCAATCAAGCGAGAGAACTAAAAGCTTTTATCGTTGAGCTTGAATCGGAAATAATTTAGTTACAGAAGTAGGGGTAATATTTTCGGGTGGTTTCTTAATGGCGTGGTTAGAACTATACTAGAAAGAGCGTGGTAAAGTTTCGGGTCAATCGGAGGTCGTTTCGCGCATAAAATGATGCGCTAAAGAGGGTTTTAGGGCTTAAACGGGGGTCCAGGGGCCTATTCATAATTATCTAAAGAAGGTAGGGGCTTATTTGCGAACCCTATAAATATTCAGGGTACGCTAAAGGGTGTCGAGTATAATTGGGTTACGTAATGGAGGGCTTTGTTTGAAATATTAAAAAGAGTAAGGTCTATTTAGCAAAATAAGTAATTAAGGGGGGGTTCCTTTTGGGAAATACAGAAAAAGGGGGGGCTATGGGCAAAAACGCCCCTTCTTCCTCCTCTCCCCCGCACAGAACAGAGGAGGGGAGGTGGGGCGCCGGCGCCCGGCCGATTCCGGCGGCTCGGGGCACGGTGGCGGTCGGGGATGGGGGCAAAACGGAGAGGGAGAGAAGGGGGTTCGATCCCCGGCCTCACCTCGGGCCGGGGTGGCGCGTGGGGTCGTGGTGACGGGGGCCGGCGGGCGGCGGCAGAGCAATGCGCGGCGGTGGCGCTGGACTTGGGGAGGTGAGGGCTGGGTGGCGGTGGAAGGTTGTGGGGGAGGTGAGCTGCGCGAAGGGCCGCTTTATAGCCGGGAGGAGGCGGTGGGGAAGCCGGGGGTAGATGAAGGCCGACGAGCGACGCGGAGCGCCATTAATGGCGTCTGTCGGTTCGCTCGCATCGTGACGCGGCGTGCGGTGCAAGCACAGGGCGATGGCGGGGTGTGGCAGCGGCGGGCGGCGCGGTTAGCAACGGGCTGCGCGGCGGGGCGGGACGCGGCAGCAGCAGGCGGTGCGGCGTCGCGGGTTGGCCGTGCGCATGCAAGCGACGGGCGGCGCGGCGGTCGGTACGGCACGCGGTGCACGCGCGGGCGTGCGCGTGGGCACGGGTGGACGCGCGCGTCGCACGGCCGGGCAGGGCGCGTGCGCGGCGCAAAGGGCTGGCGCACGGCCGTGCGGTGCTCGGGAGCAGGGGGAAGGGGGAGGAACAGGGAGAAGGGGAGGAAAGGAAGGAAAAGAAGGAGGGGAAAAAGAAGAAAAAGGAAAAAAAAGGAAGAGAGAAGGGAAAATGGAAAAGAAAAAAGAGAAAAGGAAATGGGAAAGGAAAAAGAAGGGAAGGGAAAGAAAATGGAGAGAAGAGAAGGAACGACGCGTGCCGGCGGGATTCGTGCGCGCGACGCACGCACACTGCGCGAGGAGAACAGCGAGGGGAGGGGAAAACGCGTCGGCGCCAATCGCGGCAGCGGCCGCGGCCGGTCGGCCACGCGCGCGGTATTCGCGCGAGGAGAGAGAGAAAAGAAAGGGAGTCGCGTCGGCGCTAATCACGGCAGACGGTCACGCGTGAGTGGCAGGCCACCGAGCGGTGCGGGACGGGACAGCGATCCGGTTAGGGTTAGGGTTTTGACGTCGAACACGAATTACTCTAGCGCGTGATTTAATTTAGTGAATTTTCAGGGCGTCACACAGATCCCGTCCCGAACCGTCACCGGAGACGCGAGATCGCGTATCTCCGGTGAGCCTCCGCCGCTCGGGCCGCCGCCGGCGTCTCCCCTCCGCCGCCTCACACCCCCCGTTTCCCTGGACCGTCCGATCTAGATCCATCGGCCGCGTTTTAATCTAGCCCAAGTCAACAGATCCGTATACTGGTCAGCCGTGCCAGTTTTTCAGTTTGGCCCTTCAAGTTTTTAGAAATCAACCCGCAGTCCTGTGTAGTTCAAAAATAATTGCAGTTTAGTCCTTTTTCTTCTGTTCAGCCCCTGGAGTTTTCTAAAAATTAACCCGTCGTCCTCTAGCCTTCGGTTTTGCGTGCTAGCCCCCCTGTCTAGGGTTTAATTGCGATCTAGCCCCTGGTTTCTTTGTTTTAGGTCCTTTTAGATCCAAATCTTTCACAGATAAGCCCCTGAAACCCTGTTTTAGCCCTAACTTCTCTGTTTTAACTCCGTTTTCATCGATTCTTGCGCTCACGCGATCCTTACGACTTATGCAATGTTTCTAAAATATTATTTTGTTCTGTTTTCATTGATTGGTGTACTATTCTTATTTTATTATGTTTGTTTGTTTGTCTGTGCTCGCGTGTCACGATAGACGGTGCGCAGTTCGAGGATTCGCAGGGTCAAGACTTTGAAGAATTTCTTGAGCAGCAGCAGTTTGCTAACGAAGGCAAGTGGTCCTTGATCATGTTTTCAGTCCTATTAATATCACAATCACACCTTTACTTTATATGCATGCATGTGTCTAGAATATGCTGGAATCCCAAATTAAGGATATGCCTAGTTTCATTTAAACTTCCTTGTTTAAACCTGGGTTGTTTTATTTTATATTATAGCTTCGCTAGTTGCTTATAAGTAGATTTTGGATGGTTGGAAATCATGTTACCTCCTATATCCTTCATGTCCTCGGAATATTGTTTTGGTGATAAATAAGGTTATTGAATGAATTGGAACATGGAGAACCACCCAGGAAAACAGTACAACCACAGTACTATATGGCTCTGGTCTTGGCTAATTAATTAGAAACTTTGGCTTATGATGATCTTACCGAAAGCGCAAGAGGGGTTGCATCGTCGGGGTATAGCTTGGCCCTCTTGAGGGTGTGATATGATCCTGGGTAAGGCGTCCGCCTCATTAGGGGAAGTTATGACCGCTTTGACTTGAAACCTTAGCGGATTATCATAAGTTAGGGAATCTTTGTAAAGGCCTCGTAGTGAATCCCTGCCACTCACCTTGGAAGTGTTTAAGGGCCATGCAAACCCGGGCATAAAGGGAAACACGAGCTGTGGGTAAAGTGTACGACCTCTGCAGAGTGAAAACTGATATATCAGCCGTGCTCATGGTTAAGAGCGGCTTGGACCCTCACATGATAATTGAACTTGAAGATGATTTAAGCTGCTGTTTCTTTATTGATGTTGTTGTTTAATTAATCAGTCTTTTGTATAAGGGTTGGTATAAACTTAAACCTAGTTAATGCTTGCTAAATAAAACTTGACCAACTAAAATGCTTATCGCAGTCAAACCATGTCAGCTTATCCTTGTTTTGGCCTTGCATGTCATATAATTTACTCCACTTGCTGAGTACCAACCATAAGTGTACTCACGCTTGCTTTATTAAAACCAATGCTGCTCAAAACAAGATAGCTTTCCGGAGTTTCCTGAAGATATTGGAGAATTCTAGGCGAGTGTCTCCCAGTCAACTGCCTGTGAAGTTGAAGTCCGCTGCTATTTATCGACGTTTGTTTATTCGTTTAAGCTTAAGACTGTCGGTCATGTGATAAAATACTATTATACTCTGTATCGTTAATGCATTGCTTCGGATATTCGCTTGTGACGTCTACTGTATGTGCGGAACTTGATCCTGGCGCACATATGGGATGCATTCGGTTATCTTTCCTAAACCGGGTGTGATAGTCAACTAAGAGAGCTTGACCCTCACATCGGTGACACGAACCGAATGCTGCCCTCAAGAAGTGGCTTACTTGAGGTGCTGCCAATATACTAACGACTCATTGATTATATTGGAGTAAAGGTTTGGCGTAGGGTATGGCTACTGCTGTTCGTACCCCTGTCTCATTAAGTGACAGTACCCCCGTGAATATGCTATCTCGGTAGCGTATGCTAATGTTGTCTATACGGTGGAAATTATACGGATGTCATTTCTATAGTGAATGGTAATGTATGGGGACACTTTCATGAGTGCTGACACGAAAGGTTCAAGTTATATTCTGTCAATCTTCTGCAGGTACGCTAACCGCGATTACATAAGCTAAGAACGGTTAGAAAAATTCAGCTAGTTAATATAAGGAGAGACGTATTACGTATGCCAACGAAATTAACCACGTAAGACCAAAGCTATTTGACAATTGTTTTGCTTTGTGAGGATGAATATGACGTGCATGCATCACGATCATACATGAAAATTGAATGAAATTGTCCTGGGTTTATAAGGGAGTAAGTTGCACAAGAGCATGTTTGAGTACTCACGTAAGGGCTATCTAGAAATTTGTCGTTTTCTTCCATATCTAGATAGTGGAATTAATTAGGCTTAGGAAATGACCTTATCTAAAGAGAAGCTCAATAGAGAAGTTGCTTCAAATTTTTGCCCCCATTCTGCTGCCAAATTTTGAGAATTTTTGGACTTGTACTTAGTGGGCAACACTAGAAACTTCCACATCTCAGTTTTCTGCCTTTTTGAGCACTCCTGTTACAAATAAATTCTTGGACCTTCTTAGTGAAGTTTTCTGCAGAAGTGTTCAACATCAAACTTGTTGCAAACTCACGCAATCAGCTACTGTTCAAATTTGGAAATTTTTGGCCGAGTAGATTTTCTCTGGCGATCAAAATACTAGCTTTCTATCCAATGAAAAACCACCAAAACAGAGAACCAGTCGGAGATGTAGTCGAAAGGGTGGAAGATGTAGTCATAGAAGCCAGAGATGTAGTTAAAGTAGTAGTAAATGTAGTCAAAGTGTTGAAGATGTAGTCGAGGTAGTCGCTGATGTAGCCGTAGCAGTCGGAGATGTAGTCGTAGTAGTCAGAGAAGTAGTTGAATCAGTCGGACATGTAGACGAGGATGTCAAAGATGCAGTATAGCCGAAATTGTAGTCGCAGTAGTCGGAGATAAAGTTGAAGCAGTCGGAGATGTAGACAAAGCAGATGGAGATGTAGTCAAAGGAGTAGGAGATGTAGTCAATGTAGACAGAAATATAGTTGAAGCAGTGGTAGATGTAGTCGAAGCAGTCGAAGATGTAGTACGAGTAGTCGGAGATGTAGTCAAAGAAGACATAGAAATAGTCGATGTAGTCGGAGATGTAGTCAAAGTAATAGACGATGTAGCCGTAGTAGTCGGAGAAGTAGTCATGGTAGTCAAAAATATAGTCGAAGTAGTCAGAAATGTAGTAGTCGAAGGTGTATTTGGATACCAAAGTTGTAGGCCACTAAATTTCCTAATCACTGCCAAAAGTTGTAAGGGTTCGGATGAACAGACTCGGAGTTACGATTTTTCCTGTGACCAGTAGTATTCTATCCACAGTTTATCTGTAAATCCTTGAGTTATAAATCTTCCGCACTTATGACACTCAGCCTTGGTGGTATTGTGGATTCCCGAATTAATGAGAAATTTGCACCGTGCAGATGGTTCAAGGGACACGCAACACCCCAAATGGTTTTGGTGCTAGTGGTAGCGGACAACCGCAACAGCCGCCACCACCGCCCAACATGGCTAAAGTAATGGCCGCCCAGACCGAGTTGCTCCGCCAGCTTGTTCAAGGGCAGCAAGCGTTTCAGCAATTCCAACACTAGCGGGGTGGGCACAATGTCCACCAACCTCAAGTTGCTGGCTACCTGGACTTATTGGGCACTCAGACCTTTGTCAGTACGCGGGGTATCACGCTGACTTCGATGCTAAGAAGCGTGATCACTTCCACAGAGGGCTTATGCCAAACTCAAGGACCACTTAAACCCCATCAAGGTAGACACTTATAATGAGCTAGTCAATATGGCAATCACTCAGGAAGACTGTATTTTGGCTCACCATGCTGAGAAGAAGAGGAAGGCACCAGCTGGACCCTCTAGTGCTCCACCAAAGAGGTATCGTTTGGTGCAGAATACTACTTCCAAAGCTCCTTAGAAGGCCCCTCAACAAGATGTTGCACCAGATTTCCTCAACTGAGTCGAGCTTGAGATGTCTTGCGGTGTCAGCCTTGCTTTCTTCAAACATCTCCAGTCGAGGAAACTTCCACATCACGTCAGGTGGTAATATAGCTTCAGACCCGTATACAAGAAAGAAAGGTGATTGTCTTGTGGCTTTGCTTGGTTGTGTGCGAAGCCCTCAGACCACTGATGAGATCTCATCAATCCACTTGCCACCTTTTTGTAATTCTCGTCATAGAGTCTTTACTTCAATCCATCAAGAATCAAGCTGTTGGCGCGCTCAACCTGGCCATTGGCCCGCGGGTGAGCCACTGGAACATATTTGACTTCAATGGAACTGCGTTCACAGAAATCCCATAACTGATGCGAGTGGAAATTGGATCCCAGATCTGTAATGATAGTGTTGGGGAAGCCAAAACGATGTAAGATGTTGTAGATGAAAGTAACCACTCAATCCACCGAGAGTGTTGCGATTGGCTTGTACTCGATCCACTCGGTAAACTTGTCGATGGCCACCAACACGTGTGTGAAACCTCCTGGCGCAGTTGTTAAGGGCCCCATCATATCCAGGCCCTGCATGCAAATGGCCATGAGGGTGGTATGGTGATAAGGTTATGAGCCAAGACATAGGGCTATTTGCCAACCTGAATTACACCGGCTCAAATATGCAAGTCCTCTCTCAAGGGCTCCAACGTACTTCAAACGGTGTAACCCCTTGGCCTGTCGGGTAGAGTCCCGGTGAAACCACCTAACTTCCGGGATCGAATAAGGTTACCTCACACGAAGGTGAGTCCAGAGATACAGTCACTATCATATTTTACATCACAGGGAATTATATTACAAGAGTTTCCAAAAGTAGTACTAAGTTTCACATTTGGTAAAATTATTACAAACCGTTAAAATTAAGGTTCTTGGCAGCGGAAAACAAATGCGACGAGTTACAACACGTCGTCAAGATGGATGTCATGCTAAGCCCGGGCGTGACATCACTCGGTATCATCAGTGTTGGCTGGGGACGGATCCCATTCCATGGACCAACGATCTGGAACAGCACAGGGCCAAGACAGGGGAAGAGTAGGGTCTTCAAAGACTTTACCTGAAAAACATATAACTAGCAAGACTGAGTATACTAATACTCAGCAAGGCTTACCCGTTTGGTGGTATACTTAGCCATGTAACTAGACTTATAAAAGCTTATAATGGTTCTGAGTTTAGTTTCAGCTGAAAAGCAACAAAGAGTAGATACTTAATTTCATATTGTAGCTTTCAGTTTCTAGTTTCTTTAACCATTCTACGTAAGCACCTATAACTACTCAAGCAAGGTAGAGCCTTTTTACAGCATACCTCAGTATTACTCATCATAAGATTGCTCTTGTTACTCTATGTGGCAGAAGAATTAAGCAGTCTCAATCTCCACGAGAAATGGATGATTCTGAATCGAATTTTAACCCTTGCAAGGTAAACCTAACTCACACGCTTGGAACACCGATAGGTTGTTCCGAAGCAACTGTTTGCCTTTCATTCCGGGTCGTGGAACAGGGCCACCACAAGTGACTGTAGGACCGTACGCACACCAATTGTGCAGGACATACGTCTGTAGCGCGACTACATGACCGTACTCCTGTCCACTGCGCGGAACGTACTCCCGCATGTCGGTGCGTGAGAAAAACCAAATTACGAGTGGTGGGAGGTATGTCCACTTGCCGGGCCGATTGGTTACTAGGCTTATCGCTTACCATATTTTGCAGTATGTGGCTAGTACTTTCAAACGCTTAACTGCCACTACCACACACTGCGACCTTAACCAAATTCATCAACACAGACGGGGTATCATTTCTTTCCATGAAACTACACATAACCCCGTCCGTCATCCTTATAGTGATTGCAGGATCGGAACAACCAATTCCTATATCATGCGAGTGTCAGGAAAACACTCGACTTCTACCGGTCCTATTAGCATAGCACTAGTCAAACTCAGGTTCTAATATTTAGTACATCGGTTCCTAGGAATATGCAACTAGGGTTTCAATTCAACTCCTAAGAACTTAATGCACAAGTATATATATAAATGTAGATTACAGTGTAAATAAAATAGTGGGTTTATGTCCGGGGCTTGCCTTTACCGGTGGGGCTGGAGTCAGGGATGTTAGTATTGTTATCTTCCGAACTTTGGTTTGGGGCTTCAGATAATCCCTTGGTGACGTTCACTTGGTCTTCAGAAACATCCTCTGCAGACTCCTGGGAGATCTCGTAGGTACCGTTTGCGGAAGTAGTCGTATCTACATGCAATGCAATATTACATTCAAAGTATGCACGTGAAACTATTTTACCTTACGATAAAGTTGCAATCCAACACTCACTTAACATATTACTCGTATAACAATCAAAAAGATCTGTAAACTTAGATAGAGCTTTAGGTGGTCAACTAATTAAAATCGGCTATTTATTGAAGATTCCAAAACAACACTCCAACACTTTAAGTCACTCTAGACATCCTTAAAAGAAGGATAGATACAAGTTTTAAACTTAAAGATCACTTCCATTCAATGTTTTAAATATGCATGCACGTACTACACGTCCTCACAAACAAAAATAACTGCCAAGTAATCTTGGTCTTACGTGGTTAATTACGGTGGCATCATATAGATAAGTCTCTCACTATAATATCTAGTCGATAATCCTAACCGCTCAGAACCTATCGAATCGTGGTTAGCATACCTGCAGAAAACACAATATGTATATACTGAACCTTTCATGCCAGCATGTCATGAAAGCGTTCCCAATTATTACTGTTCACTATAGAAATAGCATCTGTACAATTACCGCCATACAGATAACGTTAACATACGTCGTTAAAACAACGTATTCACAGGGGTACCGCAAAAATGCGGGGTATTGCTGTTCATACCCTGCACCTAACCATATAGTCCCAATATAGTCAACGGAAGTTGGTACATTGGCAGCATCTCAAGTAGGCCACTGCTTGAGAAACCGCGTTCGGTTCGCATCACCGACGGGAAGGCTAACTCCCTAGTTAGCTAAGGATCCTTATCTTTTTACCTTACCATCGAAGGTGTCGTTACTGAATGTAAAGTTGGATTGTGCATAAATTTAAGTTTTGACAGAAAAGTAACGCTGGAAGTTAGAGTTATATATATATACATATATATACTATAGCCACCTCTAATTCCCTTATTAGATATCACCCTAGGGCTTTATGTACTAAGCACAATCCTTAACGAACCCAACGTAGTTTTACGAAATAAGTTGTTGGTTCAATTTTTATACTAAAAGTATTTTTAAGGTAAAATGTATCTCTAGAGTAACCATATAGCTCAGATACCAGCTGTGGCAGAACCAACCTGAATTACACCGGCTCAAATACGCAAGTCCTCTCTCAAGGGCTCCAACGTACTTCAAACAGTGTAACCCCTTGGCCTGTCGGGTAGAGTCCCGATGAAACCACCTAACTTCCAGGACCGAATAAGGTTACCTCACATGAAGGTGAGTCCAGAGATACAATCACTATCATATTTTACATCACAGAGAATTATATTACAAGAGTTTCCAAAAGTAGTACTAAGTTTCACATTTGGTAAAATTATTACAAACCGTTAAAATTAAGGTTCTTGGTAGCGGAAAACAAATGAGACGATTTACAACACGTCGTCAAGATGGATGTCATGCTAAGCCCGGGCGCGACATCACTCGGTATCATCAGTGTTGGCCGGGGACGGATCCCATTCCACGGACCAATGATCTGGAAGAGCACAGGGCCAAGACAGGGGAAGAGTAGGGTCTTCAAAGACTTTACCTGAAAAACATATAACTAGCAAGACTGAGTATACTAATACTCAGCAAGGCTTACCCGTTTCATGGTATACTTAGCCATGTAACTAGACTTATGAAAGCTTATAATGGTTCTGGGTTTAGTTTCAGCTGAAAAGTAACAAAGAGTAGATCCTTAATTTCATATTGTAGCTTTCAGTTTCTAGTTTCTTTAACCATTCTAGGTAAACACCTATAACTACTCAAGCAAGGTAGAGCCTTTTACAGCATACCTTAGTATTACTCATCATAAGATTGCTCTTGTTACTCTATGTGGCAGAAGAATTAAGCAGTCTCAATCTCCACGAGAAACGAATGATTCTGA
Organism: Panicum hallii; assembly: GCF_002211085.1. Lineage (NCBI taxonomy): Eukaryota > Viridiplantae > Streptophyta > Magnoliopsida > Poales > Poaceae > Panicum > Panicum hallii. Next base: position 16,649,877 of record NC_038045.1, read on the forward strand.
ATCGAATTTCAACCCTTGCAAGGTAAACCTAACTCACACGCTTGGAACACCGATAGGTTGTTCCGAAGCAACCGTTTGCCTTTCATTCCGGGTCGTGGAACAGGGCCACCACAAGCGACTGTAGGATCGTACGCACACCAATTGTGCAGGACATACATCTGTAACGCGACTACATGACCGTACTCCTGTCCACTGCGCGGAACGTACTCCTGCACGTCGGTGCATGAGAAAAACCAAATTAGGAGTGGTGGGAGCTTTGTCCACTTGCCGGGCCGATTGGTTACTATGCTTACCGCTTACCATATTTCGCGGTATGTGGCTAGTACTTTCAAACGCTTAACTGCCACTACCACATACTGCGACCTTAACCAAATTCATCAACACAGATGGGGTATCATTTCTTTCCATGAAACTACACATAACCCCGTCCGTCATCCTTATAGTGATTGCAGGATCGGAACAACCAATTCCTATATCGCGCGAGTATCAGGAAAACACTCGACTTCTACCGGTCCTATTAGCATAGCACTAGTCAAACTCAGGTTCTAATATTCAGTACATCGGTTCCTAGGAATATGCAACTAGGGTTTCAATTCAACTCCTAAGAACTTAATGCACAAGTATATTTATAAATGTAGATTGCAGTGTAAATAAAATAGCGGGTTTATGTCCGGGGCTTGCCTTTACTGGTGGGGCTGGAGTCAGGGATGCTAGTATTGTTATCTTCCGAACTTTGGTTCGAGGCTTCAGATAATCCCTTGGTGACGTTCACTTGGTCTTCAGAAACATCCTCTGCAGACTCCTGGGAGATCTCGTAGGTACCGTTTGCGGAAGTAGTCGTATCTACATGCAATGCAATATTACATTCAAAGTGTGCACACGAAACTATTTTACCTTACGATAAAGTTGCAATCCAACACTCACTTAACATATTACTCATATAACAATCAAAAAGATCTGAAACTAAACTTAGATAGAGCTTTAGGTGGTCAACTAATTAAAATCAGCTATTTGTTGAAGATTACAACAGAGCCGATTGGAAACAACAAGGGTTCAGCTAATAGAATTGGCAAAGAAGGAAACTATCTACACAGCATTAGGAAATCTGCTGATTTCTGTTTAGAAGAAAAATCGGCAGGAGCGGTCTCTGTGTATGAGCAGAGGGGATTAGCCGATTTGGGTTCACCTGAGGTCAAATCGGCTGATATAAAGAGGAACGTTGAAGGTATAGTACTCCAAGGATAGAAAAAGGATAGATCTTGCCGATTAGATGTCTACTGGTGCTAGCCGATTGGCCAAAGCTGTATCGGCCGTGCCTAACCGAGACTCTTTTTGTGTTAACTTGCCGATCTGTGGTGGTGCGTTTCGGCAGGTGCAGCCGATATGCCATCTAAATCGGATGTCTAGCTGATCACTGAGCGCATCGGCATAGCCGATTTGTGTTTTTAGCAACTAGTCGATCTGTGAACATCGGCACGCTAGCCGATCAGGGTATGTAACTATTCAATATTGGAAGTAGCTGATTGTGTAACAACTACTCGACTCGGGTTGCATGTAACTATTTGATTGTGTTGGTGTTTAACCGGCTGCCCACCGAGGGATATACCCAAGGCGGTAAGTTTTAGGTGAGGAGACGCCGAGATCAGGAACTCGAAGGTGCAAGGAACTGTGGCAGAACCAATCTGAATTATACCGGCTCAAGTACGCGAGTCCACTTCCGAGGGCTCCAACGTGCTTCAAACGGTATAATCCCTTGGCCTGTCGGGTAACGTCCCGATAAACCACCGATACACAGGATCAAGTAAGGTTACCTCACACGAAGGTGAGTCCAGAGATACAATCACCATCACATTTTACATAACAGGGAATTACATTACAAGAGTTTATAAAAGTAGTACAAAGTTTCAAACTTAGAGAAAACAATACAACTGTTTAAGCTATGATTTTTAGCAGCGGAAAAACATACGTGATGATCTACAGCACGTCGACAAGACGGATGTCATGCTAAGCCCGGGCACGACATCACTCGATATCACCAGTGCTGGCCGGGGACGGATCCCATTCCACGGACCAATCATCTGGAAGAGCACAGGGCCAAGGCAAGGAAAGGGTAGGGTCTTCGTAGATATCACCTGAAAAACATTCAACTAGCAAGGCTGAGTATACTAATACTCAGCAAGGCTTACCCGTCTCATGGTATACTTAGCCATGTAGCTAGACTTATGAAGGCTTTTAGCTTTGGGTAGAGTTTTCAGCTGAAAAACAATAAAGAGTAGATCCTTACTTTCAACTTTTAGCTTTCAGGTTCTAGTGGATTAACCATTCTAGGTAAGCACCTATAACTACTCAAACATGGTAGAATCTTTAACCAAACATCATCTTTCATAATCACAAAGTTACTCTTGTTACTCTATGTGGTAAAGGGGGTAAGCAGTCTCATTCATCGTGAGAGGCGGACGATTCCTGAATCGAGATTCAACCCTTGCAAGGTAAACCTAACACACACGCTTGGAACACCACAGGGTCATTCTGAAGCAACCGTTTGCCTTTCATTCCGACTCGTGGATCAGATCCACCACAAGCGACTGCAGGTCATACGCACTTCCAAAGTGCAGGACGTACGTCTGTAGCGCGACTACAAAACCTGTACTCCTGGTTGCCCAGCAACACGTATGCCTACACGTCGAACTAAGTAACCAAAAGAAGCAAATACATGTGGTGGGGGGTATGTCCACTCCTCGGGCCGATCGGTTACTAGGCTTACCGCTTACCATATTTCACGGCATATGGCTAGTACTTTCAAACGCTTAACCACCGCTACCACACACTGCGACCTTATCAAATTCCACAACACAGACGGGGTATCATCTCAACCATGATACCTCACAACTCCCGTCCGTCATCCTTATAGTGATAACAGGAATGTAAACACTACAACTCCTATATCGCGCGAGTGACAGGAAATCACTCGACTTCTACCGGTCCTATCAGCATAGCAGCTAGTCGAACTCAAGTTCTAGTGTTCAACACATAGGTTCCTGGAATTATGCAACTAAAGTTTCCAAACAACTCCTAAGAACTTAATGCATACAGATATATATATGTAAATAATATAGGTTGCAGTGTAATAAAGTAGGGGTTATGTCCGGGGCTTGCCTTTATTGGTGGGTCTGAAGTCAGTAAGTCAATATCTTCCGAACTTTGGTTGGGGCTTCAGATAATCCTGCGACGAAGTTCCCGGGGTCTTCAGAATAACTTCCTTCTGGTTCCGGGATTAGTGGGTAATTTCCGTCAGCGAGAGTGGTCGAATCTATATGATATGCAAGATGGAGTTTAATGAATGCATAGACTTTCATTTCAATTCACGATAAAGTTGCAATCCAAATAAAGGAACATTACATTTCGACAAACAACCTAACTACCCTGTACTGGGCAGTCATTTATCGAGTATTAACTGAACTAACTAGTCTCGTTAGGCAACAGGGGGGGGGTTACCCTAAACATCTATACTAATTTCATTAGGTAGCATGTTTGATTATCTAATTGGTTGGTGTATAGGTCTTGGTCTTAACCGATGAGGATGTATCAAGTTTAGCTGACTGATGTGCTTTGGTCGTGCCTAATAGAGGCGTGTCCACTGTGCGATCTTACTGATCCAAGGTTGTGTACTTTGATTTGGGTAGCCGATTGACAGGTGCACTGGTTTTCTAATTGATCGATGAAAACATCGATCACTTTAGCAGAGGGGTGTTTCCTAAAGCGGCTGTGTCGTAACTAAACTGTGCGAGTATCGGCGTACTTATCCGATCGCGTGCGTATCAGCATAGCGAATCCATGCTTTAGCAAAACTAGTCAATTAGTGAAGATCGGCTGAGCCGATTTGTGTACGTGTAATAGTCGATCGGTGGTTTGATCTTCTAGCCGATTTAGTGTATCGGCACATTCGCCGATTTATACATCGGGTAGAACTAGTCAAGTGATGTATCGGCATAGCTAGTTGATTAGTGCGAGTAACTAGCCGATAGTGTATTGGTAGACTAGTCGAACTATGTATCCGTACGGTTTGGGCCTCAACGTGCTCAGCCGATTGGTGGGTCGGCTGTTTAGCTGGTTTTCATCCTTAATGTTCTCCTACATCTATTGGGGTACATTAGCCGTGTAGCTGATTGTCCTACTATGCACTAACTGTGCCTTATTGAGATGCGCTTAAGTGTTAACCCAGATAACTAGGTGTGGTTGCATCGACTTGATCACGTCAGTACAACAATCAATTGTCATACAGCCGATAGGGTTATCTAAGTTAGACCTATTTCAAGAATTAGGTGTAACAGAACACTAATATTAAACTAGGTTGGTGAGACCATACGTGTGGAGTTAGACTAAGGAGGATGTGGTTGAGGGTATGTAACTGGTAAGCATATAGCCGATCTCTCAGCCGATAAATCGGCTGATAACAGTGTGCGGATAAAGATAGGAAAACTAAGGATTGACCGGCCATATTTGACCGCTATGGAAAACAACTGGAATTGGCTTAGATCAGTGGATAACAGAGCTCTAAGATCGTGTGTGTATCTCCAATACGTCGACTATGTGCAGCCGATACGTTATCAAAATCGGATGGCTAGTCGATCTGTGAACATCAGCATGTTAGCCGATCAAAGTATGTAACTATTTGATTGTGCATTGGTAAACTAATTGAGAGTGTGAACATTGGCTGAGCTAATAGGTGCGCATGCGTTTAGATTTGTGAATCGGCTTAAGTAGCCGGTTCCCTATGCTGTACTGGCTGTGCTTAGCCGATAAATACGTTCTCTATTGGATGTGCCTATCCGATTCTTGACTGGAGTGTTAACCAAAGTAATCAGTGTTTAAGTGGTTCGATGATATTAATAAATAACTGATTAACGCATAGCTGGTATGGTGGTGTAGATCGGACCAGGTCGATTAGGGCACTAACATTGGATTGGACCGATAGGGTGGTTAACATCGGGCCGAGGGGCTTTTGCCGGTAGGGAAGAAGTCAAGGGGCTTATGGCCGATAGGGTCACGCCTATCGAAAATCGGCTGAACTAGTAGCCGATTGCTAAACCTAGTTACAAAGGTGTATCAGCTAAGTAGTCGATACACGAGGTAGACTAGGACCTTTACATAGGAAGGGGCTCTGACAAAATTGTAATCAAGACTAAAGCAAAGGTATGAGCATCCATATGAACAAGGGTTAATCAATCATCACAAAAAGTCTGCCATAGGGGCGGCAAGTACATCAGACATGGTGCACAATTTATCTTTAGTCAATCTATGGCAAGGACTTTGGCTACCAATAGCTAATTAAGTTTAGCGTCACACAAATAGTAGGCTAAATATAAATCAAACATTTCATGTTCGAATTAGACCTCTCTTATGCTTTAAAGTTGCACAACAAGTCTAATTAAAATTTAAACAAGCGGCACAAGAAACACATTGCAATAACAAGCAAACATGACTAAATATAGCTTTAAGTGGATATGCTTAGCTATTTCTTCTATAAACAAATTGAATTGATTAACTTAAAAGAATTTAAGTTACAAAGCAAAATTAGGTTTGAAAATTCCACATCAATTCATACTTAATCTATAAAAATTGTATACCAAAAATCATGATCTACAAAGTTAACATATAGGAGCTATGAATATTACACTCTCTTATCTTGGATTTAACATAGATTCAAAACTATTTGGTTTCATATCAAACTCACTTAATAGAAGTTGTAGAGCTCCAAATCTAGTTTCTAACAAAACTGGTTTTGCAATTTTTGGAATTTCCTACTATTTCCTATTGAATTTACAAGTTAACAGCGCTTCTCACATGAAATAACAAACATTCTTACATATAGGTCCCCACACAGCACTATTTCTGTGAGTCTATAATTTGCAGAAAACACCCTGACCTGGTCTCAATTGTTGCACGAAGTCCTTCCTGTGAGCTTGAAACGGGAAACAGAGGAGACGCCGTGGGGGTTCAGTTCCAGTGGGAGGAGGTCATGCCGGGGGCCGGGGAGCTCGAGCAGTTCACCGGGAGTCCGTTTTGAGAGTCAATCGGCGAGGAAGAGGGCCAGAAAAAGGTCCTCGGCGGTGGGGGAAAATGGAGCTCAAAGGAGTAGGCAGCTCCGGCCGTGCGCACCGCTGCTCCACCACCGCGCCAAACCACCGCAGCTGCCAGCCGCTCCGCTCGCCTCCAGCCGCGCCGAGCCTGAGCCGCACGCCTGCTCCGCGCTAGCGCCCGCCGCTCGCCTCCGACTCCTGTGCGCGCTCCCGCCTAGGCCGTGCCTCCGCCCCGACCCGGCGCCGCACCAGCGCCTGGGCCTGCTCGCCCGCCTGCGCCGGCCCGCCAGCCAAGCCGCGCGGTCGCGCGCTGCAGCCGGCCACCTTCCGCCCGCGCGCTTGGAGCCGCCCGAGGCCGCGCACTGCTGGGCCCGCCCCTCCCTGCGCTCGCCTGGGCCCTGCGCCAGCCGCGCGAGCGCTTGCGCGCTCCGCTCCCACACGCGCCGCCTGGGGCCGTGGTCGCCCAGAGCCGGCCGCTTGGGCCGCTGCTGCCTGGCGCCTGCCGTAGCGCCTCCTGGGCCTGCTGCTGGAATGGAGCAGAAGGGGAGAGGGAAAGGAGCAGGGAGGGAGAGGATAAGGCCACGGTGGAGGAGGTGGAGAGGATGGAGGAGCAGCACAGCTAGACGCGTGGACTTTTGGCAGCAGGAGGTGGCGAGGATGGGTCGGCACAGCGGCAGCTGCAGAGCAGAAACAGAGCAGCGCCAGAGGAGGAAGAGAAAGGGAATTTCCCGAGGACTTGTTTGTAATTTTAGAAAATTGCAGGGACCTCTTGGTAAAAATAAATTTAACCACTGTTCTAGGGCTCAAACAAAAATGTGACCAAAATGTAAGTTGTACAACTTTTCAAGCTCGACAACTTTGTTTTAGGGTTTGATCTCCAAAACTCAAAATATGAATTTTTATTTTAAGACTTGGACTAAATTTGAATTTTATAACATCTTTGTCATTGTTAGTATAAATTATATATAACCTTGGGCCTATTCGCAAATTGCTAAGTAAGTCATGATTACTTACATTATTACCTTTTTACTTCTAGTAATTTTGGAAAGTTACTCTTGTAAAATCACCTATTTTGCATAAAAGAACTTGTTCTTTTATAAAATTACATAAATACCCTTATTATCACCATTTTACCCAAAATTTTTACACACTTCAACATACGCATTTCTAATGAAACTTTTGGATAAATATATATATATTTTTTTTACAAGACATAAAATAAGAAAAATATATTTCCTTTATTTTGAAATTACCTTCCATTCAAATACATTTTACAGAAACAACCCTAGGTTTTTCTGTAATTATAAAAATACCCATTTTACTTGCACTTTAAATTTTCAAAAGTTTCACACAAACACACAAAAGTTTTACTCTAACAAGCATACACTTCACACTATCAAATTATAAGCCTAGCTTACAGACACATGAACTGTCACAGGAACACAAAGCTTAGACAGGTTCGGGCCGCAAGATGCGTAACACCCTACGTCTTGTATGGTGGTTTGTATTGCCTTTTGTGTAGGATGACCTAGAGATCGTGTTTTGAGAGGGGTCCCTGACCTCCCTTATATATCCGAGAGGCCAGGGTTACAAAGATACTAACCAACACCAGCTGAGGAATCGTACCAGAACATATCTCGAGTAGATTCCCTCTGTATGGTTAGCTCTATCTCCTATTTAAACGGGATAAATAAGAGATAAACAAAGTAAAATAAGAGATAAGACAGACTTAATCTCTTAAACTACACTATGTACACAGTCCCGTAGCCCTGGGTCTGACAAGCCCCCGAGCTCTTCGTAGCTGAGTACTGCAGGCTTATCGAGTACTTTCGAAGTAGTCTTCGACTTCTTCTGAAGCTTCGCCTTGAAGTCCTTCTTCGAGTGCTTGCTTGGCTGCATCGAAGCTATGAGGTGCTCATGCCCCGAATCTTTGTTATGGTGTGCGATTTAAAAATCGCACTCCATATGGAGTAGCCCCCGAGCCTTAGGTTGAATCGAAGAATCAGGCTGAGGGTCCCATTAGTCCGTAATCCTCCTTATCCTTCAAAGAAATTTGAAAAATAAGTAGTCGATGACACGTATCCCGCAGCCCCCGAGTCTTGAATCCAAATCCCACAATTTTGGAGATAAGGATCCAAAAACTGTGGCATGCAGGTTAAAAAATGACAACTTGAGAAATTACCAAAATGATGATACAAATGATGGACATTAGATCATGAATCCGGAAAATCCCTTTTTTCGGGCGAATGAGCCCTGAAAAAATGATTAATCGAATATTTAATCCAAACAGTCCACCAAATGACCTCTCATCTTCGGAATATTCCCAAAAAACGACCCTCGAACTTCAGAACAGTAACTTTTCCCCACTCCGCTGGTTATATAACCCCGCGACAACAGTGGAAAAAAACTGTGCTTTCAATCTGCCTTTTGCCAAGAATCGCCAAAAACCCCAATCAGAGCCAAACGCCGCCGCCATCCCCCCAAAGAAATCCTCCTGCTCCAACTTTCCCGCCCCTCTCCCCGCAGCCCCCGAGCATCTCGTGGCCAGCGAATCGGAGATGGCGCCCAAGAAGGCAGAGATCGAGAGGAAGAAGAAAGAGGCACATCCTTCGACCGCGGAGTGGACACACAGTAAGTGCTCCCTCAACCATCTAAATAACCTAGTTTTCGAGAGGTTGCTGCAAGAAAAGAACCTTATCAACTGGCGCCCCTCTTACCGTGAACCTTTCCCCATGGAAAATGTTGACTAAATCATCACATTTCTCCATTTTGCCGAATGGGGATTGGCCCTCCCCTCTTGTTCCTTCTTCCGAGGCCTTCTGTATTACTACGGGCTTGAGCTTCATCATCTCAACCCAAATTCTATCTGCCACATTTCAATTTTCATCTATTTCTGCGAGGCTTTCCTCGGAATCGAACCCCACTGGGATCTTTTCCGCTTCCTCTTCCGCATCAAACCACAACCCACATCCAAGAATCTTTCCGTTGTGGGGGGCGCCGGCATCCAACTGCGTCGGCAGGCCGGCGACAAATATCTTACCTACAAATTCCCCTCCAACCTTCCCGGATGGAAGATCCGTGGTTTTATATCGAGAACCATGCTCCCCACCTCCCAATGAAGTCAAACAGACCACCTGTAGTGAGGCCAGAGTGGAATCTCGAACCCTCCGGTGGGGAGATGGATCAGGTCAAAGAGCTGCTGGACATCATAGAGGCACAGAAGAAGAAAGGAGTGACCGGTGCCTCCGTCATGTTCGCATTTTACAAACGCCGCGTCCAACCAATCCAGCAGCGCCATCGCTTGGGTTTCGAGTACACCAGCCCCGCTGATCCCTCTCGCATGTGCGCAGAGGAGTTGTCCGATGAAGCCGCGCTCCAGCGAGTTCAGCGGGTGCTGCTGGACGTAGACGCCGTGCCATACGTGCCAGCATTATTCTCCGCACGAAATCCGCCCAAACCAGTGAGTATTCGACTTCTTTTTTGTTGAAAATATCCTCGTTCACTCCATTACTTAGCCGAAGAACCTTCTGCAGGGACATACAGAGCTGTACTGTAGCTACCCGCCGCGGCCTGACGTCCCCCGGCCGGACCACCTCCTCCCCAGTGCCGCTGTTGAGGCAAAGAGGGCTCGCATCGCTGCGGCCCTGCGCAGCAGCGGATCCACCGAGGATGTGAGCTCCCGGTCGGAGGAGGGTCTGAAGGAGAAGCGCGTCAGGCCAACTCCTCCGACCAAAGCGTGGAGTTGACCGGCACTTTGCCGTTGGTACCGCAAGGCCGTCGGTTGGTGCGCAAGCGAAAGGCACAAGAACTCGAGTCTGCCGGGTAAGAGCTTACTGCTTTGATGCATTGCTATATGTTGAGATTATGCCATGCTCACAATGTCGTCCTGTAGGCCTTCCACTTCCTCCTCCCGAGCCGAGCCCGAAGAAGAAGGAACAGGCCCATCGGCCGCCGCAGCCGTCACCATCGCCGTGGCGGGGACTGCGCCACAGGCTGGTGAAACCCCACCGCCAGCAACGGGGACGCCGCGTCAGGCCATTCGTATGAAAAGGGCTATGAAGAAGAAGTCTGTACTGTAAGTCTGCCTCTGATTGCACAATAAATTTAGGATCTTTTGACTTGTGTGGTGACTAACTTCGACTTCATTACAGCTGCAAGTGCCGCGGACCTCCAGCTGATGCTAGCTTCGACTACCCCAGCCCCCGGGTCTTCGACCCGAGAGGAATCATCAAGCACTGGGCCAGTCACAGCTGCGTCAGCCCCCGAGCCATCGGCCCCAACGGGGTCAGAGCCCACAGAGCCTGCCCCTGGGGCAGACGCGACACTGCCCGACCTGCCGCCTCCCGAGCTCCGATAAGTCGAGGTCGGGGCCGGTGGCGAGAAGCAAGTCGAGGCCCCCAGCACCGCTCCTACGGATGGTGCAGGTGAGCATCTGACCACCCCGGCTAGCTACCGAGATCTGCATGCTGTATGCTGAGGATTTTTGTGATTGCAGGTGCGCAGCAGCCGACTGCTGAAGAAGTCGTGGGAACCTCCGGGAGACCCGTTGAGCTGCTGCTGCCCGGGTCGGATTGTCAAGATGCCGTCACCGCCGGCCTAGCCGGTGACCTGCTGCTGACCGATGGCAACATAGCGAACCTCAAGAAGGCGCATGATTTTGCCATGGTAAGACCTGAAAACCTCTCCGCTAGTGACTATATCGAATTGCTTATCTGGATTCCCCCTTTTTATGCAGAGAGTGATCGCCCACTCCTGGAAGCAAGTAGAGGAATTAAAGACCCTTGCCTGCGACTGCAAGGAACTTGCTGCCCTGAGAAAGCGCCTTGACGACGAGAGGACGGAGAACTCTCATCTCGAGATGGTCAACGCCAAGCTCCAACAACAACTTGAGGAACAGAAGAGGGAGCTCGAGGCGAATAAGCACGCGCACCAGGAGCAGCTCAAGGAGCAAAAGAAAGCGCACCAAGGTAAGCCATTGCTTCCCTCTGGTACTTGCACAGTATGACTCATCCTGGATTCTGAAAAGCTTTCCACCACAGAGCTTAGGAGAATCTTAATGAGTAAAGAAGAGCTACTTACTGACGTGAAGAACCTGCTCTATCGCCATACAGATGACGTCGAGAGGCTGCAGAAGGTGATCGGTGACACTGAGCGACAGTTCGTCGACAGCCTTCCGCGGATCAAGACGCTTGGCGAAGAACTCGAAGACCTCAAGGGGGCCGCTCGAGAGCTGGTGGATATGGTGGATCCACCGGAAGAAAGCGAAACAAGCCCGCGGCCCCTGCTAGAGCGGCTCCGCGAGGCCCCGAAAAAAGTATTCAAGTTCCTCTCCGAGGCTCCTGTCACATGCGTTAACAACGCCCTCGCGGTCGTGAAGTCCTTCTTGCCAAACGCGCAGCTGGAAATATTTGCACAAGGCATGGCGGCGGACTGCACCGAGGATCAATTTGACGGATACCTCCTAGAGGCCCAACCTGTATCAGAGCGCATAGTTCAAAGTGTAATGCAGGACTAGGGTACTGGAAACAAGTTTTCACTTCCTTATATATATTATTTATTTTGATGTCTCTACTTGTGTATGTCCCTAGGCTGAATTGGAATCCAGGCTTACAAGGCTTAAGTAGTAGATGCTTCCCTGGGTGCAACGACCCGAAGGGTAGCTAATGTTCATCTAATAGATTAGCCGCAACTCGATCGTGCAGGTCTAAACTCATTAGGAAAGAACGCGAGCATCGTCGCGGAATTGCCGTGCGTAGGGCAGAAAAACAGGACTACCCCGAGTGCGATGACTCTGAGTGTAGTCAAAAATCGCTCCTGCTGTGAGCGTGCTCCGCAAGCTAAGTAGGACCCGGACGGACGGATCAAGCTTGTTAGGAGCAGGTGCGGGTGTTGCCGCAGGTCTGCCGTGTTTTTGGCAGAGACGAGACTGTTCTGAGTGCAAACACTCAGGATGTAGTCGAGGTAGCTCTTCATGCGAGCCTTTCCAACGTACTGGGTGTAAGCCAGTTGAACGGATCGATTTTGTTGGAGTAGATGCGATGGCGAGCGACCATCCAAGGTCACGGCGGAAATCGAGTCGTGGAGAGGAGTTGGACGGAGCCGAGGGTTCCGTCAAAAAATGAAGTCAATAAGATATGAACGTGGTGGTAGCCTCCGTAAGATTCACGACAAGAAGTCGATTTATATAATGTTTGCACGTGGCCGCGGCCATCGTGCACCAATGAAGGAACATACAACCCGAATCTTGTGGCACATAGCCTCCAAATTGATTCGAGGAAAAGAGACCTTCAAGCCCCCGGGGATTCAGCTATCACCGGGCATCTCCTTATGGGTAGAACTTGCGCAAGTTCTGAATGTTCCAGGAGTTCGGGACATCCTGACCCTCGGGATATTGTAGCCGATATGATCCGGGCCTAGTGACCTGCGTGACGACGAACGGGCCCTCCCACCTTTAGTTGAGCTTGTGTAGGCCAGATTCGTCCTGAATGCGACGCAAGACCAAGTCACCAATGCTGAATGACCGCTCCCTCACATTGCAATCATGATATCGCCGGATCCCTTGTAGGTATCGAGCTAACTTAACAAGAGCGGTGCAGCGTGCCTCTTTGACAGAATCAAGCTCTAACTGCCTCGCCTCGTCTGCCTCACCTTCGTTGTACATTTCGACCCTTGGAGACTTCCACATGATATCGGCCGGTAAAATAGCTTCCGATCCGTATACAAGTGTAACACCCTAAGGTAATTTCCTTAAATTTTAATGTATTTATTTTGGCTCAAATAAAATTTCCGGGGTTTTTCTTCAATTTTGTGGCATTTAAAGTAATTAAAAACACAAGAAAATAAAATTTAATATAAGAGCAACATGTTTGTGCATTCGTGCTGGTGCATTGTTTTATTTGTGTTGGGTTTGAATTCAAATTTATTTGAATCCAAATGGAGTTGTTTTGAATGGTTTGAGTGTAGAAAAGGAAAAGGAAAAGAAGAATGGAAAGAAACCAGCCCAACTCTCTCTCAGCCGGCCCACTTCCCTCTCTCTTTCCCCCCCCTCGGGCCCTTTTCTCCTCCTCTCTCCCGCATGGGCCACCCGAGGCCCAGCACCCTTTCCCCCTCCTCTTCCTGCGTGGCCCAGCACGCGCCCAGCCCAGCCTCCCCCTGCTCCTCAGCCCGAGCGCCCCCTCCCTCTCCCCTTCTCTCTGCCAGCCCGGGCCCGCGCGTCAGCGCCTTCCTCTCCCCCTCCTTCTTCTTCCCCGGGCGCAACGGCCCGAGATCTCCGGCGACCTCCTCTGCTCCGGGCCCGCACGCCCAGGTAGTGCCGCTGCCCTTCAAAGAGCAGCCCCGACCCCCCCTCTGAACCCTAACCCTAGCCGCCACCGAGGACCTCCAGCGCCGTTGCTCCTTTTCCCTCCGCCGCGCAAACTCTCTCGGCCTCACCGTCGCGCCGCAGCTCCGCCGTGCCACAGACCCCGATAACCCCCGCATCCGCTCCGCCGCCTCGCCTGGAATCTTCCCACGCCCAGCAGTTGTGCCCCGAGCCTCTGCAGCATCGGGATTTCGCGAGGTAACCGCCGCCGGTGAGCTGAGCCGCCGCCTAAATTTCCTCGTCGCCGGCGAGCCCCAGGCTACCTTAACCCCTGGTCACCTTCGCAGGAACCTCCCGGACCGTTTCCCGCCACCCAGAGGGCCCGGCCACCTCGGCATCTCCCCTCCCCGCGGGAGCCCGATCCTCTCCGCCGCCGGTCACCGTCGTCTTCCTCCCTCCGTCGCAGCCCCGGTCTCCACGGTCCCTCGGTGAGCTTCATTGCCTCCCCCTACCCCTTTTGCGTCCAGTGCCGTAGGCCGTAGACCGCCCCAGGGACCAGAACCGCGCTCACGCGGTACGCCGGCGAACCCGAGCCACCCTCGCCGTGGGGATCACCTACCCGAGCCCAAGTTCGCCTTCTTGAGCGCCTAGACGGGTTGCCCACATCATGCTCGACCTCTAGGGCTTGATCTTGTCCAAAACCGAGCCCGGAGCTCCGAGATCGGCCTACGCCGGCGAAGCGCCGCCGCGGAGACGAGCTCCGGTGACCATTCCGCCGCCGGCCGTGCCCTGTGAACCCTAGCCACCCGATCCGTATTCAACGCGTAGGATTAGATCGCGGTTGGGATGGATCTGAGCCACGGGATCTGAATCCAACGGACGGAGTCCGCGCGTACCGGTTCGCCCGGGGTTTTAAATCTGGGCCATCCGTCTCAGATCCAGCGGGGGGTATTAGATCCGAGGGAAGATAGAGTCCGGAGCGTAGGATCGAGATCCAACGGGTGAGATCTGCGCGTACCCCTTCGCTTAGTGAATCTAATCTCAGCCGCCCGAACCAGATCCAAGGGCCCAGAACAAAAGATACCGTTTCAGCTGGCCGTTTTGCTAAAGAGTCCCTGTTCTTTTGGGAAATCAACCCGCAGTCCACCCGTAGTTCAAAAATAATTACGGTTAGGTCCTGTTCTACTCGTTTAGACCCCTGAGCTCTTTGGAATTAGAACCCGCCATCAAAGCCTTGAGTTTTTGCGGGTTAGACCCCAGATCTAGCCTTTAATTGCGTTTAGACCCTCGGTTTTTGCGCAGAACCCCCTGGAAGCTCCAGTTTTCTTACAAATAGGTCCCTGGACCTTGTTTTAAGCGTAGTTTTCGCGTTTTAGCTCCGTTTTAGGTGTTCTTTATATCCACGCGATCGTTGTAATGCGTAGAATAGTTCTAGCATAGTTTTGTGTGCTATTGTTATGTAATGTTGTACTGTTTCTTATATTTTGTCCTTGTTTGCATATATGTGTATGTGCTGGACTATGTTTTGGTGTTGTGATCGTGAGTAGACGCGGAGCCTTTGGACCAATACCAGGAGCTGCCATCTTCTGAGCAGTTTGAGCAGCAGCAGGAGAGTTTTGAGGAAGGCAAGTATAACATGATCCTCCTATCACTTTTTAATACAATTCCATACTGCATTTTAATACTGTATGCCTATAAGGACTTTCCTAGCCACTTATATCCTATATATATCCTTTGGGTTGCATTTTGGTTAGTTGTGCTAGGTTGCTGCGCTATAACACACTTGGTCCTTTTTAATTAAATTTGATTAATGGTTATATGCAACTTAACTCTGAGAGTGGCCCTCTATGCTGTGTGCTTGAGTGGCTCACGTCTCCTTAAAAGATGTTTTGATAGAAACCTGGTTCAGGGGGCCAGCACGGTGCTTAGTGCTTGGTTGGCCACTCTCCATAAGGACCGGTTCATAGAGCGACAACCTGGGACAACCGCGCAACCACAAGACTGGAATGGGACGGTCTTGACTTACTAATTAGGTCGTGTTGGTTCGGGAGTAACTTACCTGCGTGGGCAAGAGGGGTGGTAAGCTTCAATGGTCCCTGCTCCTCCGGCTTGGTCTGTGCTGTGTGTCTTGTACCCCCGGAGGTGGGCCCCATCGTTGCTGATCCAGAATCCTTAGCGGTTACACCTTACCAACGTGATTCTTTGTAACGGTCTCGTAGTATGCTTGCTAGCCATCTCACCTAAGGAAGTGTGATGAATAACTAGCGTAGCTCACGACTTGTGGGTAAAGTTGTGCAACCTCTCGAGAGTGTAAAACTGATATATCAGCTGTGCTCACAATCACGAGCGACCCAGATCCTCCGTCTGATTAGTGGGGTTATCAACCTTTGGTTAGGGAGATTCCCCGGGGGGTTTTGGTTTGGATGGTTTTTTCAGTAGTTCTTAACTAATATTGATTAATTTATTATGCAACTGGGTTTATGGTAATTCATCCACTTATAGTAAATAGTTTTAATAAAATTTGTCAAGACTAAGAGCTAATGCAGTTGAGTCAGCTAGCCTAGAGCCTCATAGTTTGTGTTATACTTGTGGAGTACTAGTTTGTACTCACACGTGCTTCTCTACTCTTCTGTTCTACTTCGGATATCTTCGACTGCTGCTCAGTGCTCGGCAACATGGAGGACTACGTCAGCGGCTTCGACGACTTCTAGGCGTTTGTCTCCCAGTCGACGTCCCTGTGGCGCCCAGCTCTTCATGTATCTCTTTTATGCTTCCGCAACTCTTGAACCGATTCTTGATTTGGTTGTAATAAAATAATTCATTTACAATTCATTTACGACTTATATTAATGTTATTCGTGATATGTGTTGTGATATCTTGATGATTCTGTTGTATATATGCGTGACTTGATCCTGGCGCATATATGATTGCTCGATTTATGTTCTTTATAAATCGGGTGTGACAACAAGGAAGAAAGGCGTTTGTCCTGTGGCTTTGGACGGCTGAGTCCGGAGCCCCTAGACGACATGTGGCAGCCCGTGCACCCATTTGCCTCCCTTCTTGCTATTTTCATCATAAAGTCTCTTCTTGAGGCCGTCAATTATCAAGCCGTTCGCTCTTTCGACTTGTCCATTGGCCCTTGGGTGTGCGACCGAGACATACTTAACTTCGATGCAAGCATTCTCGCAGAACTCCCAGAACTGGTTGGCCGTGAAATTTGATCCCAAGTCCGTGATGATGGTGTTGGGGAAGCCGAAACAGTGCAAAATGTCTGAGATGAAGTCGACGACCCAATCTGGTGTGAGCTTGGCTATCGGCTTGTACTCAATCCACTTAGTAAACTTGTCAATAGCCACCAGAACATGGGTGAAACCGCCTGGCGCCGTTGTGAAGGGACCAATCATGTCAAGGCTCCAACAAGCAAAAGGCCAGGATGGCGGTATGGTGATGAGGCTGTGAGCTGGAACATGAGTCTGTTTGCCGAAGAACTGACAATTTTGGCATCTGCGCACAAGATCCTCTGCGTCGGTCACTGCAGTGGGCCACCAGAAACCGGCCCTGTATGCTTTCCCCACTAGCGTTCTTGAAGCCGCATGGTTTCCGCAGACGCCCTCGTGGATCTCCCGCAGTATGTCGTAGCCATTTTCTTTTGTGACGCACTTCATGAGAACTCCCGACCGAGCGCCGCGCCGGTAGAGCTTGCCGTCGACCAGGACAAAACCCTTGCTTCTGCGCAGGACGCGTGCTGCCTCTTCACTCCTGGCGTCAATTCCTGCTGGTAGCCTTTGATCGCGGATGAAGTCAATAAAAGCCTCTCGCCAGTCCTCCCCCAGCACCATAACCTCTCGATCAGATTATTGGGGACCCGCATCGATGGTTACCCGCGGAGAAGGCTTGATGGATGGCTGGTTGAGCTCCTGGACGAAAACTCCAGGCAGGAGTTGAGCATGTGTTGACCCCAATTTGGACAAAATATCCGCACCAACATTGTGCTCCCGTAACACATGGTGAACCTCCAAGCCAGAAAATTTGCTTTCCAACTTGCGCACCTCCTATACATAGGCATCCATCGTCTCTTTTTTGCAGTCCCATTCTTTGTTGACTTGTTGAATGACAAGAAGAGAATCACCGTACACAAGTAGTCGCTTGATCCCTAGAGACACCGCCAAACGAAGCCCGTGAAGCAAGGCTTCATACTCGGCTTCATAGTTGGATACCGCCCACAGGATCTGAAGGATATATTTCAATTGTTCACCTCGTGGAGAAATAAGCATAACACCAGCGCCGCCGCCGTCGAGCTTGAGGGACCCATCAAGTACATGGTCCAGTGCTCTGGCTTGTCTACTAGAGTTGGGACTTGATTCTCCCTCCATTCAGCCATGAAGTCGACTAGAGCCTGTGACTTGATTGCAGTGCGTGGCTTGAAGTCAATTGACAAAGCCCCCAGTTCCACTGCCCACTTGGATATGCACCCCATGGCATCTTGATTATGAAGAATATCTGCCAGCGGGAAATCCGTGATCACAGTGATCTTGTATTCATCGAAGTAATGGTGTAGTTTTCTTGATGTGATTAAGATTGCATATAGAAGCTTTTGAACAGCTGGATACCGTACCTTGGATTTGGAGAGGACTTCGCTGATGAAGTAGACAGGCCTCTGCACTCCAAACGCATGGCTGTCCTCGCCTCGCTCAACTACGATAGCACTGCTGACAACATGAGTTGTTGCCGCGATGTAGAGTAGTAGATCCTCCCCTGGCAACGGTGCTGTAAGGATAGGAGGTGACTGAAGATGATGTTTCAGATCCTGCAGGGCCCGCTCGGCCTCCTCCGTCCAATGGAACTTATCTTGGCGCTTTAGGAGCTTGAAGAAAGGTAGTCCTCTCTCCCCAAGTCGGGAGATGAACCTGTTCAGGGCCGCCATACAACCTGTTAACTTCTGCACATCCTTGATTGTGGCCGGAGCCTCCATATCAGTGATGGCCATGATTTTTACAGGGTTGGATTCGATGCCCCAGTTGCTAACGATGAACCCGAGCAATTTCCCGGAAGGTACTCCAAAAACGCACTTGGTAGGATTGAGTTTCCACCGAAATCTACGCAGACTGCTAAATGTTACCTCCAAATCTACAATCAAGTCGCTGGACTCCCTAGTCTTGATGACCACGTCATCCACATAAGCTTCCACATTCCGGTGCAGCTGATCCGCGAAACACATCTGGATCGCACGTTGATAGGTTGCTCCTGCATTCTTCAACCCGAAGGACATGGTTTTGTAGGCATAAGTCCTGTACGGGGTGATGAATGCAGTCTTGATTTGGTCCTCCTCCTTGAGCGCGATCTGATGATAACCTGAATAACAATCAAGAAAACAGAGAAGGACACAACCAGCCATCGAATCGACAACTTGGTCAATGCGCGGCAGCCCAAAATGGTCCTTTGGGCAGTGCTTGTTGAGATCAGTGTAGTCGACACACATTCTCCACTCATTATTCTTTTTCTTTACAAGAATGGGATTTGCTACCACTCTGGATGGATTACTTCTTTAATGAACCCAGCTGCGAGGAGTTTAGCAATCTCCCGTTTGATGGCCTCACGTTTGTCGTGGGCAAACCTTCGCAGGCGTTGCTTTTTAGGCGTAGCCTTCGGGTGTACATTCAAAGCATGCTCGATCAACTCCCTGGGCACCCCTGGCATATCCGCTGTTTTCCACGCGAATATGTCTCGGTTAGCCCGAAGGAAGCTGATGAGCACGAGTTCCTATTTGTCACCTAAGCCCGCGCTGATGATAGCGATCTTAGATGAATCTCCCTCCTGGAGCTGGATCGTCTTGAGGGCCACGTCATCAGTCGACTGGATGCTCGACTTGCTGGCCTTCTTGGAGGGGATCTCCAGCCCGGACTGGGAAAGCTGCTGCGCGGCCGCGAGTACTTCTCCCGAAGCATCTGGCATGCGAGTAGTCGAAGCATACTGGATCGCCTCCTGATTGCAGTCATACGACTTCTTCAAATCGCCACAGAGAGTGAGTACTCCACTGAGTCCTGGCATCTTGAGAAGCAGATAAACGTAATGCGGCACTGCCATGAACTTGGCGAGTGCGGACGACCCAATATTGCATGATAGGAAGATTCGAAGTTAGCCACTTCGAACTTGATAAACTCAGTACGATAGTTCTCCCGCGTGCCGAAGGTGACTGGCAGGACTACCGTACCAAGCGGGTGTGCTGCGTTACCCGGAACGATGTCGTAGAAGGGGGACTTGCTGGGAACCAGCATGTCCTTGAAATCCAGGCCCATTTTCTTCAGAGTGCTGACGAAGATGAGATTGAGCCCGCTCCCGCCATCGATAAGGACCTTGGTGAGCCTGACCTCCGCCACCACAGGATCCAGGACCAAGGGAAACTTACCGGGCTCCGAAAAGCTCGTCCACTGGTCGTCGCGAGAGAACGAGATGGGGACCTCCGACCAACAGAGTGGTCGTGGTACCGCCGGCTCGACGGACAAAATCTCCCGGAGAAGCAGCTTCTGGTCCCGCCTGGAACCAAAATCCTCATCTCCCCCGAAGATGACGTTGACGACCTTCAAGGCATCTTGAAACTTCGGGTTGCGCCCGTGGTCCTCTTGATCATCGTCCTCGGGTTCTTTGTCAGCAGGCTTCTTGTTCTTCCTACCACCGGCGTTGCTGAACGTTCTCCGAAGATGGTAGCAGTCGATGGTGGCATGATTGGCACCTGGATGCCACGGGCACTTCTTCTGCAGGAGCTTCTCAAACTCCTCCTGCATCGTTGACTTCTTGCCCCGTGAAGGACGATCGATAGCCGCGATGCTATCATCTGGCTTTCGTTTCCGGGGTGGACCCGAAAAGTCCCGCTGGCCTTTGTCATTGCGGCTGTCGTTTGGGCGCCTCAGATTGCTATCTTGACGCTGCGGGAACCGCTCCCGCATCTTCTCCTCCTGTTCGGACCAATCGTGCATCATATCACGAAGGCTCGCAACAGTCTTTGGCCTATTCCGTCCGAAATCCCTGTAGATGCCCGGGTCGGTGATTCCGTTGTAGAAACAATCGATGATGTCGTCCTCCGAGAGGTTCGCGATGGTGGCGCGGACATCGAAGAAGCGACGTGTGTAGGACCGCAGTAGCTCGTTATGTTCCTGCTTACACTGAGCAAGATCATGACGAGTACCTGCACGAGCAATCGCTCCCTGGAAGTTGTCGATGAAGACTGTCTTGAGGCGCTCCCAGGAGTCGATCGAGTTGTTGCTGAGGCTCTCCAACCAAGTGAGCGGCGCTGGGTCCAAAGCCATCGGGAAGTAGATGACTTTGGTGATATTCGACCCCCCTGCGACCTCAATGGCCGTGGAGTAGCAACGGAGCCACTGCTGAGGGGCTTGCTTGCCATCGTACTTGCTGAAACGTGCAGAAAAGGCAGGGAATCGGTCGCTACAGTTAGTACCTTCAGTTTCGACTTCTTCGCGGACCTTGCGCCTGGAGGAGATCATGGTCCGCGCGTCGCGACCTTCATTGATGTGCTGACGCAGGTCCTCTGGAGGAAGTCGATGATTGGCCTGCCGAGGATGACCCCCTTGCGGTGGCTGCTGCCTCCCGCCAGGGGCCTGGCCCTCGCGAGCATTGTTATTGCTGAGCTGATGTCAAGGACGGCCGCCAGCCGTTCGGCTGTGAGCCTGGCTCCGACTCTCACCCACGCGCTCCTCCCTGATGGTGGACACCGGGTTGTGCTGATCCAACTGGATCCAAGCCCTCTGCGCGTAAAGGAGTGCTTGACGCATGTCCGGATCATGACTGCGCTCGAGGATGGCCGTCACCCTGGAGATGTTGGCCACCGGAGTCTTGAAACCTCGTTCGCTTACAGCAGCAAACTTAGGGTCAAGCTCGCGATGCATAGATCGCCTTCGCTCGTTGGCTCTCCTCCGCCGGATTGTGCGGGCCCTGTGTGGCAGATCCGCTTGAATTATTCCGGCTCAAGTGCGTTATTGACCGCCGTACAATCCGCAATCAGCTTAACGCACTTCAAACGGAACAATCCTTTGGTCTGTCGGGTCTCCGCCCGATACAACCACGGTTCAGCAGGATCGAAGCAGGTTCATCTCGCACGAAGGCGAGGTCACATCACAGAATAGCTCATCAACTTTTAATTTTACAACCATACATACATTATTACAAACGAGTTTCAAAGATAGGTAAACTTATACATAACCATGTTCAACTGACAAGCATAACAGCTTGCCCAACTCACAGCGGAAGAAAAAGTTTTATGCGACTACAGACGTCGCGAAGGCAAACACCAAGCCTAGCCCGGGGCCTGGTGTCACTCCGGAGGGTCAGTGCCGGTCGGGGACGGGTCCCACTCCACGGACCAGCCAAAAGGAACGGACGTAGGCCACCCAAGGTTGTCCGTGGGGTTCTCATAGGTAATACCTGAAACAGACATTGGCAAGGCTGAGTATTCTAATACTCAGCAAGGCTTACCCGGGTTTGGGTATACTTAGCCCATAACTAGACTCATGAAGTTGTTGTAAAGGCTCTAGGTTCATTTTCAGCTGAAAAGCAACAAAGAGTATGAACTACTTTCAAATTTTAGCTTTCAGATTCTAATTTGATTAGCCATTCTAGGTTAGCACCTATACTGAACAAGCAAGGTAGTGATTATCATCCATCAAGATTATCTCATCAACAATTACTCTTATTACTCAATGTGGCAGAAGGGATAAGCAGTCTCAAGCATCGTGAGAGGCGGACGATTCGAATCGAATTTAACCTTGCAAGGTAAACCTAACTCACACGCTCGGAAGATCCAACGATCATTCCCAAGCAACCGTTTGCCTTTCATTCCGGGTCGTGGATCAGGTCCACCACAAGCGACTGCAGGACCGTACGCACACCCAATGTGTACAGGACATACGTCTGTAGCGCGACTACAAAACCCGTATTCCTGTCTGCCTTGCAGAACGCACTCCCGCACGTCGGTGCGTGTGAACATTACGTAAACTCGAGTGGTGGCAGGTATGTCCACTTGCCGGGCCGATTGGTTACTAGGCTTGCCGCTTACCATATTTCGCGGCATGTGGCTAGTACTTTCAAAAACTTAGCCACCACTACCAACATTTCGGCCTTAAAACTTTTCATCGAAACAGACAGGGTAAGCTTCCAGGTCATGACACAGCACATGACCCTGTCCGTCATCCTTATAGTGGTTGCAGTAATGTAAACATGCAACTCCTATATCGCGCGAGTGACAGGAGATCACTCGACTTCTACCGGTCCTATTAGCGGAGCATCTATCCGATAAGGACTCGGGAGCATTACATTGGATTCCTAGGATTTATGCATCTAGGGTTTCACCACAATTCCTAGACCTAATGCAAGATATAATATAGATAGATATAGATTGCAGAGTAAATAAAATAGTGGAATATGTCCGGGGCTTGCCTTCGGGAGTAGGGGTAGGGGCAGGAGAGTCAGAGATTTCCGAACTCGGGTTCGGAGCTTCAGTTAGACCTTCGACGACTTGTGCTGGGTCTTCTGGAAAGCCTTGGTCTTGTCCTAAGACCAATTCGTAGTCCCCGTCGTCGAGTGTCGTTGATTCTATATGAAATGCGATACATTAATGAGGTGAATTTTAAATTTAAAATTTAAATATTATATCACATCTAATTAGTACACAAACATGTATAGAATAACGAGGGTTTAGATTTGAAACACCATTTATAAGATATGGTAAAATTTTATTGTAATATAAATTAAACCTTTGGGTTAAATTTGAAATAAACTAAAATTTGATTTCAAAACTTTAAATAAAAGATCATAGAAACTTGATTATATATTAGGATCATAAAACATTACATTAGTGAATACTAAGATTCCATTTAGAATAGGTTATACATTAGGTTTATTTTAAATTTGAAAGCTCAAATTAAAGATGTTAAGTTTAGACTAAATATTGAGTTTGAAATTGCACAAGGTTACTTAGGGCTTAAAGAATATTCATGCTAAACTTTGAGAAAAACAATAGAGCATGAAATGTCAAGGTCAAGTGTGAATTACCCCTTGATCTTAGATTTAAAGTAAAGGCAAAAGTATTTTGTTTCACACTACACTCCATTAACAAAAATCATAGAGTTTGAAATTTATTTTCTAACAAAATTGGTTTCACTATTTTTAGATTTTTCTGTGAATTGTTATGAATTTTACAAGACAGGGAATCAAATTCACATGAAATAACAGAAGCTTTAGGGGGGGGGGTCTCGAATATTTGCACAGGGGTCCCTGCAAGATATGTTCTTCTCACAAATAGGCCCTTGTCCGGCCTCGACATGGCTGGAGGCTCGGCCTCCGGCGTGTTCCCACCGGCGGCGAGGTCGCCGGCGGCGAGGGGCCGGTCAAGCACGACCAGGGGGACGAGGCAAGCACAAAGGGCAAGACGGGATCCAACAGACAAAGGGGAAATCCGGCCGGCGACGAGAAGGGGCGGCGGCCGTGGCGGCGCGACGCCGTTCCCGGCGAACGGCCGGCGAACAAGGGGGTCTAGCGCGCGCATGAGCACCACTGGGACGTGGGGAAGCGATTCCCTTACATGGATTGGTCGGAGGAGTGGCGAGGCGGGCTGTCGACGGTGGAGTCGAGCACGGCGGCGCAAATGGAGGGGCGGCTCGGGGTGGAGCGATTCCGGTGAGGGGGAGGGCCGGGGTTGGTGTGGATCACGACGGGGAGCAAGAGGAGGAGGTGGGGAAGCTCTGGATCGGCGGAATTTGGGCGAGGCGTGGTGGTTGCGGCGTATGCCGGTGAGAAAGGCGGGCGGCTCCGGTGACACAGGGAAGAAGAAAAGGGGAAAACGGGTTGAGGACAGGGGTTTGGCGAGCAAATAAGTGGGGGAAACAGATTGACTTGGAGTTGCCGGCGCTACGGGGCAGAAGAGAGGAAGGGATAAGGCGAGCCAGTGGCAATTGCGGCGGCGGCAGGCACTCCGGCGTGCGGTGTTGGCGGCCGAGGGGTATCGTGGCGCTCGGGTGGGGGTGCCAGCAGCAGGAAGCTAGGGCGGTGAGGAGCAAGAAGGCAACACGTGGGCGGGGTGCAGAAGGTGGCCGGCGGCGAGCTAGGGCGGCGCATTACGCCGGTGGCAGTTGAGCAGGAGAGGCAGAGCAGGGGGGGGGGGGCAGAGCGCCTGAGGAAGAAGGGATGAACTGACTCAAGGACTAATCTGTGATTTCAGAGAAAGACAGGGGCCTTACTGTAAAGGGCTTGTAACTTTTAAACCAATGCTCAAATGAAGATGGTCCAAAAATCAAAAGTGCATGGTTTTTCAAAACCTACAACTTCTCTTTAAGGTTCATCTACAATTGAGCAATAGTTTTTGAGTTAAAATGAACTTAGTAATAATTTCATGTTTTATGTAAATCCCTAAGTAAAATTACTTTTACATATACCTCCTATGGTAATTTCACATATATTTTTACAATTTGACCACAGATACTACTTTTTGCAAAATAACCCTTATGCTTTTAAACTTTTCCCTCATTCCCCATCCATTTTGCATAAAAGGACCTTTAATTAATATTAATTACATAAACATCCTTTCTTTCATAGCATTGCTTACATAAAGTATATTTTTGCCAAACTTTGAACATACAAACATGCTTAAAATCTAAGGTATAACCCAACTAATTACCTGAGTGTCACAGCCTTCCCCCCTAAAAAGAATCTCGTCTCGAGATTCTGAAGCAGGATGAGATAGAAAGACCAAGCTCGAAGATTGATTTAGAAGAAATCGGGAAAGTGGTGTTGAAGATAAGATTCGGTTTCCCACGTTGCCTCTTCCTCTGTATGATGGTTCCATTGAACCTTGTACATTTTAGTGGTTTTTCTTCTGGTACTTCTTTCTTTCGTGTCGAGAATTCTGATAGGTTGTTCTGTATAGGTCAGATCTGATTCGATTTCGATAGCTTGAGAATCGATGATCTCGGTGGGGATTTTAACACACTTTCTGAGTTGGGATACATGAAAGATGTTATGGATGGCCGCTAATTGAGAAGGAAGTTGAAGACGATAAGCTACAGGTCCACAAATTTCAAGGATTTCAAAGGGTCCGATGTATCGAGGAGCAAGTTTCCCTTTTACACCGAATCTTTGAACACCTCGAATGGGAGATACTCGAAGATATACGAAGTCTCCGACATAAAACTGTAATGGTCTTCTTCGTATATCAGCGTAGCTTTTCTGTCGAGATTGGGCGGCCTTTAGATTGTCCTGGATAAGCTTGACTTTATCCTCTGCTTCTACAACTAGATCGGGTCCAAAAATTTTACGTTCGCCGGTTTGTGACCAATTCAAAGGAGTTTGGCATCGGCGACCGTATAATGCTTCAAATGGGGCCATTTTAATACTTGTCTGATAGCTATTGTTATAAGAAAATTCTGCTAGCGACAAGTACTTATCCCAATTTTTGTCAAATTGGAGTACACAAGCTCTGAGCATATCTTCTAGAATCTGATTTATTCGCTCAGTTTGCCCATCCGTTTGAGGATGATAGGCGGAGCTTCGAATTAATTTAGTCCCAAGAGCCTCATGAAGTTGCTCCCAGAACCTAGCGACAAATTGCGCTCCACGATCTGAAATGATCGTTTTAGGTACTCCATGGAGTCGAATAATCTGATCCAGATAAATCTCAGCATACCTTTTAGCATTATATGTGGTATGCACAGGGAGAAAATGTGCCGTCTTGGTTAATCGATCAACGATTACCCAAATAGAGTCATGCCTCCGAGAAGTGTTGGGTAGGCCAACAATAAAGTCCATACTGATATCCTCCCACTTCCACGAGGGAATGGGTAGAGGTTGAAGAATACCAGCAGTCTTCAAATGACTGGCTTTGACTCTTTGGCAGATGTCACATTCTGACACATACTTAGCTATTTCTCGTCTCATACGAGTCCACCAAAAATTCTGTTTCAGATCCTGATACATTTTTGTACTGCCAGGATGTATAGAGAATTTGGATAGATGGGCCTCATCCATTATTCGTTTTCGGAGTTTATGGTCTTTCGGTACAACAATACGCTCATTGAACCATAAAACTCCTTCAGGATCTACTCGGAAGCACTTATACTTCCCTTCACCTTGGGTTATTTTCTGCTTGATGATTTTAACCCCTTCATTACGCTGTTGTGCTAGAACAATATTATCTCTGAGTGTGGCTTCAACCGAGATATGGTTTAAGTCACCTTGGGAAACGATCTCTAGATTAAGTTTACTCATTTCCCAACAGAGAGTTTCATTAAATGCTTGAATGAATAGGCAAGGACAATGTGCTTTGCGACTAAGGGCATCTGCAACGACATTGGCCTTGCCCGGATGATAATGCACTTCCAAGTCATAATCCTTGATAAGTTCTAACCAGCGCCTTTGCCTCATGTTTAAATCTGCCTGGGTAAAGATGTACTTGAGGCTTTTATGATCAGTATAGATATGGCATTTCGTACCCATTAGATGATGTCTCCAGATCTTTAGGGCATGAATAACCGCTGCAAGTTCGAGATCATGAGTAGGGTAGTTTTGTTCATGAACCCTAAGTGCTCGTGATGCATATGCAATGACTCGGTTGTCTTGCATAAGTACACAACCAAGTCCAGTTCCTGATGCATCACAATAGATGTCAAAAGGTTTTGAGACATCTGGTTGAGCTAAGACTGGTGCAGTCGTAAGATGATTTCTAAGGGTATGAAATGCATCTTCGCATTTTTGATCCCAGGAAAATTTCACACCTTTCTTTAGTAGTTCGGTCATAGGTTTGGCTATTCTGGAAAAGTCAGGAATAAAACGGCGATAATAGCCAGCTAGACCGAGAAAACTACGAATTTGATGGACGGAGGTCGGAGGTTTCCAGTCCATCACTTCTTGTACTTTACTGGGATCGACGGATATTCCGTCACCAGAAATGGTATGGCCTAGGAATTTGACTGTATCTAGCCAAAATTCACATTTAGAGAATTTGGCATACAGGTGGTGGTCTCTTAATCGCTGAAGGATGACATGGAGATGCTTAGTATGATCTTCTGGAGTTTTAGAATAGATCAAGATCTCATCAATAAAGACTACGACAAACTTGTCGAGTTCTTGCATGAAGACAGAATTCATGAGGTACATGAAATAGGCTGGGGCATTAGTGAGACCGAACGACATGACGAGATACTCATATAGACCATACCGAGTGGAGAAGGCTGTTTTTGGAATATCACTAGGCCGAATCTTAATTTGGTGGTACCCGGAACGAAGATCTATTTTAGAAAACACCTTAGCTCCGGCTAGTTGATCAAAGAGGATATCAATGCGGGGTAAAGGGTACTTATTTTTGATAGTCACCGCATTGAGAGGACGATAATCAACACACAGCCTTAAGCTGTTGTCTTTCTTTTTCACAAATAGAGCTGGACAACCCCATGGTGATGCACTGGGACGAATAAAGCCTTTGTCTAAAAGATCTTGGAGTTGGGTTTTTAACTCGGCTAATTCATTAGGAGGCATTCGGTAGGGTCTCTTAGAGATAGGGGCTGTACCAGGTTGAAGTTCTATAATGAACTCAATATCTCTGTCTGGAGGCATTCCAGGTAAGTCATCTGGAAAACATCTGGATATTCACAGACGACTGGAATATCTTCAAGTTTGACCTTAGATATGGCATAGGTGCAAGAGTTAAAGGATTTTGGTTGCGGAAGATAAAGGATAGTGGGTTCATTCTCCGGTGAACCTATTTCCACAGTACGAGAAGAGATATCTAAGGACACATGGTGCTGTGCCATCCAGTTCATTCCTAAAAGAACATCTATCCCCTTTAGGTCTAGTGCTAGCAGATCTGTTTTGATTAGATGACTACCCAGTTGATCGGTACCTTCCTACACATTTGATTAGACATAGTCTTACCACCAGGAGTTACAATCTTGTAAGTTTCACTTATAGTACAAATATCCATGCCCACTCTAATCCCACAATCCATACTGATAAAACTATGGGTAGCTCCAGTATCGAAAAGAATAATAACGGGATAACGATTATAGAAAATGTACCCGTCATTATCGGTGCTCCTTCAGGAAGTTCGGAGAGTGTAGTGAGATTCACCCTCCCTTGTCGGACTTGCACCACTTGTCTCTTACCCTTGCCCTTATAGTTCGGATTAGATGTTTGCCCTTGGAATGATTTCCTAGGTTGAGGGCAATCCTTAATGAAGTGGGACGGGCTTCCGCAATTGAAACAACGATAATTGCTGTTTCCTGGAGTAGCTGGCGGAAAGCTCGGTCGTGGACCTTGTTGGGGTTGTTGCTGATTTTGTGGCAGGGGTGGTCGGTTGAATGGTATTTGTTGGGGAGGTCGGGCTACCCATCTGCCAGTTATATTGCCTCGAGATGGAGCTCGAGGGGCGTTGCTCGGGACCAGCCGATACCGCGGCGACTGTGGAGTTGTAGGCCCTGTGGGTGCTTTTCGTTTCTTTTCCGCTCTATGGGCGGCGATGCAATCTTCCTGAGTAATGGCCATGTTGACCAACTCATTGAAATCGTTGGCCTTCACTAAATTCAACCATTCTTTGAGCTTGGTGTTTAAGCCTCGACGGAAGCGATCACATTTGCGGGCATCAGTGTCCGCATGTGATCCCGCATACTGGCACAGGTGATTGAAAACCTGTGCATACTGTGTAACCGTACGGGTACCTTGGGTCAGGCTTAGAAATTCATTGAGCTTCCGCTCAATGAGTCCTGCTGGTATATGATGTGCGCGGAATGCAGTCCGAAACTCATCCCAAATGACCACGTGTTCGGCGGGTTGCATTGCATGAAACTGGTCCCACCAAAGACGTGCATGGCCTCGAAGTTGCTGGGCGGCGAAGAGCACTTTGTTCTCCTCTGAACATGGAGCGGACAATAAGGCGAACTTGGACTCAATGGTCCGCAACCAGGCATCCGCATCTAAAGGCTCCTCGGCCTTGTGGAATAGTGGAGGTTGGGTGCTGAGAAAGTCTTGATAAGTGGCCGATAGAGGTTCTTCTCGGCCTCGAGGTTGCTGCTGGAA
The DNA here is from genome assembly GCF_002211085.1 of Panicum hallii. NCBI lineage: Eukaryota > Viridiplantae > Streptophyta > Magnoliopsida > Poales > Poaceae > Panicum > Panicum hallii. The sequence goes on from NC_038045.1 coordinate 16,679,328, forward strand.
ATGGCCCATCTGAGCTTGTACAAGTTGATTTAGAAGCTCGGTTTGCCGGGCCATAACCTCGGCCAAGTTCGGAGGTGGCGGTGGTGGTTGCTGAGAACTACCAGGTTGTCCTGCCCGGAATCCTTCCGGGGTTCCTCGAGTAGCTCCAACCATCTGAAATAAAGGAGACATCCATTATCAACCATAATCTTGCTCCAATTTCAGATAATATGCAATTTATCCAGCTGAAATGTAATGCATATGCTCCATTCAATCTACTTATAACAGGTACACAGATGTTGAGCAGGATAACCGAAACTTAGGATTTGGATTACTATAAAGATACTACTATCTTACATCAGTACACTCCCAAGGTTACAAACTTTTACCCAAAAATACATGCCACATATACAACAAGTGGCTTTATAACTAGATATTCTACCCACTACTTATGTTACACCTTATACATTTATTACATCTAATCCACCACGCTGTCACTATGACTAAAAGTCATCAAAATTGCCCACTGATGACTGGCTTCCAGAGGAGGAATGATGGGGACTGACGACTGGATCCCCATGCTCAGAATCAAGTTCGGAGACTCCTTCGATCTCCTCGGGATCTTCCTCTTCAGCTTCAGGTGCTGCAGGTGCAACGGGAGGAATCGGGGGCTGCTGCAATTCTTCAATCTGAGCTTGAGCATCATCCACTGCAAGGATCAGATCTTGAACTTGTGCCTGTAGAAATTCAATAACAGTATCCCGTTGAGTGATTATGTGATCACTCTCGTTGATCTGATCTTCACGATGATGGATGGTCTCGTTTTGAGTAGCGATTATTCCATTCTTTTCAAGTACCACTGCTTGAAGTTGGTCTGCCTGGGTGAAGTATCTAGCAGCGTCCCCGTGGAAACTTCGCGCAGCAGTAATCAGATGGCCTATCTCACGGCGTAGCAGCATGTGATAGTGGTATTGCACGCCCGTGTAACGCCTCATTCCTTGCACTACTTCTTCTGGTGGACCTTCCAACCTATGACTTTCAGGAATTATTCTGAGGTCTTGCTCCACTTTACTAGGATCTGTTGTGGCGAACAAACCTATAGGTTGTCCTACAACTTCCTCGGGGTGTTGACTGCAGAAAGCATAAATGGCTTCTAGGGCCGCTGCTTCAATGGCGTCCATAATTCTGTAGCCCGTCGTACTAATCTCAATAGGCTGCCATCGTGAACGGAAAGGATGCTGAGGTATACTCATCCTGACATAGGCCCTATGGATTCCGTCTTCCACATGTTCAACAGCGTCGTACTGAGGGGGTTCTGTATAATGGAAAGCCTGCAAAGATTCCCATAGCAAGCGGGGAAAACCCTCCCAGTGAAGGGCATTAGTGTGGAGATGCCCTTTCGGATCCCAGAAAACATTGGAAGGTGCTGCCATCTGCGACCAGGATGCAAATGGTAAAACTTGTTATCTTGTTAGGAGAATACAAGATAAACAGATCAAGATAACCAATTTGATAACAGCAAAGGCTGGAAATCAGATGGAAAACTAAAATCCCATATAAGATACCCAACTTAAAGCTATCCTTAACTCTTCATTACCCCATTCCAAAAACAAATGGCATATCTATGATGTATAAAATTCTTTCATTGAGAAAAGATGTATGCACGCGCTACTCGCCCTCACAACCAAAACAACTGCCGAATATTTTCGGACTTACGTAGTCAATTTCGGTGGCATAACCATACGTCTCTCACTATATATAACTAGTCGGTAAACCCTACGCGTCCTAATAGCGTGAACGTGGTTAGTGTACCTGCAGAAGAAAACACAGATATATATATCTCGTGAACCTTTCATGGCAGCACGACATGAAAGCGTCCCCAATCATTACTGCTCACTATAGAAACAGCATCTGTACAATTACCGCCGTACAGACAACGTTAACATACGTTATCGAAACAACGTATTCACGGGGGTACCGCAATATGCGGGGGTATGAACAGCGATCGCCATACCCTGCGCCGAACCATATACTCCCAATATAATCAACCTAAGTTGGTATATTGGCAGCATCTCAAGTAGGCCACTGCTTGAGAAACAGCGTTCGGTTCGCATCACCGACGGGAAGACCAAGCTCCCTCAGTTGGCTGAGGATCCTTACCTTCTTACCTCCGTTCGTAGATGTCGTTACAGGAAGTAAGGTTGGGTTGTGCAGAAATTTAAGTTTTGACAGAAAGTAGTGCTGCAAGTCAGATCTACCTATACATATATATAGATACCATTAGCCACCTGATACTTTCCCATATAAACCCTTAGGGCTTTACGTTCTAAGCACAACCTTAACGGATCCAACGTACTTTGTAAATTCATTTGTTGGCAAACTTTTATCCAGAAAACACCTTTTAGAAGCTATTCTAGATGTAAAGATAAACCTACAGCTCTGATACCAGCTGTGGCAGATCCTCTTGAATTATTCCGGCTCAAGTGCGTTATTGACCGCCGTACAATCCGCAATCAGCTTAACGCACTTCAAACGGAACAATCCTTTGGTCTGTCGGGTCTCCGCCCGATACAACCACGGTTCAGCAGGATCGAAGCAGGTTCATCTCGCACGAAGGCGAGGTCACATCACAGAATAGCTCATCAACTTTTAATTTTACAACCATACATACATTATTACAAACGAGTTTCAAAGATAGGTAACTTATACATAACCATGTTCAACTGACAAGCATAACAGCTTGCCCAACTCACAGCGGAAGAAAAAGTTTTATGCGACTACAGACGTCGCGAAGGCAAACACCAAGCCTAGCCCGGGGCCTGGTGTCACTCCGGAGGGTCAGTGCCGGTCGGGGACGGGTCCCACTCCACGGACCAGCCAAAAGGAACGGACGTAGGCCACCCAAGGTTGTCCGTGGGGTTCTCGTAGGTAATACCTGAAACAGACATTGGCAAGGCTGAGTATTCTAATACTCAGCAAGGCTTACCCGGGTTTGGGTATACTTAGCCCATAACTAGACTCATGAAGTTGTTGTAAAGGCTCTAGGTTCATTTTCAGCTGAAAAGCAACAAAGAGTATGAACTACTTTCAAATTTTAGCTTTCAGATTCTAATTTGATTAGCCATTCTAGGTTAGCACCTATACTGAACAAGCAAGGTAGTGATTATCATCCATCAAGATTATCTCATCAACAATTACTCTTATTACTCAATGTGGCAGAAGGGATAAGCAGTCTCAAAGCATCGTGAGAGGCGGACGATTCGAATCGAATTTAACCTTGCAAGATAAACCTAACTCACACGCTCGGAAGATCCAACGATCATTCCCAAGCAACCGTTTGCCTTTCATTCCGGGTCCGTGGATCAGGTCCACCACAAGCGACTGCAGGACCGTACGCACACCCAATGTGTACAGGACATACGTCTGTAGCGCGACTACAAAACCCGTATTCCTGTCTGCCTTGCAGAACGCACTCCGCACGTCGGTGCGTGTGAACATTACGTAAACTCGAGTGGTGGCAGGTATGTCCACTTTGCCGGGCCGATTGGTTACTAGGCTTGCCGGCTTACCATATTTCGCGGCATGTGGCTAGTACTTTCAAAAACTTAGCCACCACTACCAACATTTCGGCCTTAAAACTTTTCATCGAAACCAGACAGGGTAAGCTTCCAGGTCATGACACAGCACATGACCCTGTCCGTCATCCCTTATAGTGGTTGCAGTAATGTAAACATGCAACTCCTATATCGCGCGAGTGACAGGAGATCACTCGACTTCTACCGGTCCTATTAGCGGAGCATCTATCCGATAAGGACTCGGGAGCATTACATTGGATTCCTAGGATTTATGCATCTAGGGTTTCACCACAATTTCTAGACCTAATGCAAGATATAATATAGATAGATATAGATTGCAGAGTAAATAAAATAGTGGAATATGTCCGGGGCTTGCCTTCGGGAGTAGGGGTAGGGGCAGGAGAGTCAGAGATTTCCGAACTCGGGTTCGGAGCTTCAGTTAGACCTTCGACGACTTGTGCTGGGTCTTCTGGAAAGCCTTGGTCTTGTCCTAAGACCAATTCGTAGTCCCCGTCGTCGAGTGTCCGTTGATTCTATATGAAATGCGATACATTAATGAGGTGAATTTTAAATTTAAAATTTAAATATTATATCACATCTAATTAGTACACCAACATGTATAGAATAACGAGGGTTTAGATTTGAAACACCATTTATAAGATATGGTAAAATTTTATTGTAATATAAATTAAACCTTTGGGTTAAATTTGAAATAAACTAAAATTTGATTTCAAAACTTTAAATAAAAGATCATAGAAACTTGATTATATATTAGGATCATAAAACATTACATTAGTGAATACTAAGATTCCATTTAGAATAGGTTATACATTAGGTTTATTTTAAATTTGAAAGCTAAATTAAAGATGTTAAGTTTAGACTAAATATTGAGTTTGAAATTGCACAAGGTTACTTAGGGCTTAAAGAATATTCATGCTAAACTTTGAGAAAAACAATAGAGCATGAAATGTCAAGGTCAAGTGTGAATTACCCCTTGATCTTAGATTTAAAGTAAAGGCAAAAGTATTTTGTTCACACTACACTCCATTAACAAAAATCATAGGAGTTTGAAATTTATTTTCTACAAAATTGGTTTCACTATTTTTAGATTTTTCTGTGAATTGTTATGAATTTTACAAGACAGGGAATCAAATTCACATGAAAATAAGAAGCTTTAGGGGGGGGTCTCAATATTTGCACAGGGGTCCCTGCAAGATATGTTCTTCTCACAAATAGGCTTGTCCGGCCTCGACATGGCTGGAGGCTCGGCCTCCGGCGTGTTCCCACCGGCGGCGGAGGTCGCCGGCGC